>NC_045615.1:164040498-164353177 GCF_009829155.1 Mustela erminea | reverse complement strand
GCAGACCGAAGATAGCACAGGAACATTCCCTTTGTTCTTTGGACCCTTTGGCAGTGCGGCAAGCTCACAGATCCGTTCTCGAAATCATGTTCCTGAACACAAAAGAATAGGCAGAGGATGACAAAGGAAACCGATCATATCGAAATACAGCTACCAGGATACTAAAGATCAGTTGTAATACAATAATATATACGCTGATCAACACACGAGACTAAAAGTAATGTAGTGACAGATGTAACAGTTGCTCAACTTTCTCATAATGATGAACGTAAATGACATTTTAAGGCCGCTCAACAGTTGACATGAGGATGGAGATACCCGCGCTGTTCTTATGGAGGATAAAGTCTTAGGTTCTTCCAACACTGCCGTTCTTTGTGCTCTGCATTTCTGTTGAGGGAGATGCCAGCTTTGAGTAGAGTTTACGGACATGGATCAGTGCGGAATTTCCCCCATCTAAGCTTACAGACCTCTGCATTCTATCCAAGGGTTCCTCACGGTCTGAAGATCCCGGGTGAAGAACACTTGCCTTAACTTATATTTAAGGACAAGGAATGTTAAGTTCTGGGGGAGTGGTGTAAGCCTGAGTCTGAGGACAGCAGGTAGCCAGGATCTAGCTTCTTAACAGGAACAAGATCTTCCCCATGCAGTGCCCCAGGGCCCTAAAACCCCGTGTTAAGAATGATGCATTTGCTCATTTCTCTGGGCAGCAGACACGTCTGTATGTAGGATGTCCTTGGCTACAGCAGAATGTAAACGTCATGAGCACCGGAATTTTTAGTAACTTCTTATTAAAGTATTGTGTGTGTGTGTGTGTGTGTGTGTGTGTGTGTGTGTTCGAGAAGTGCGTGGCTTGACAAATTTTCATAAACTGAAGGAAGCAGAATCGGGACCATTACCAGCGTCCCGGAAGCCTCCCTCAGGTCCCCTCCTGCACTCCACGCTCCCTAAGGTAGTGATTATCCTGCTTCCTAACAGCATAGTTTTGCCTGGTTTTGTGCTTTATGTAAGCAGAATCATGCACCACATACTCCTCCGTGTCTGGCTTCTTTCTCGGAACGTTCCACTTGCGAGACTCACCAGGTCATTCCGTGCACGTGGGCACCGTCCGTCCTCGCTGCTGTGACGTATCCCGTCGCGTGGGTCCACCGCACTCCACCCATCCTGGGACTGGGATGGTTTGCTGAGTTGGTTTACACGGTTAATACCCGTTACAAACATTCTAGCACATGCCTTTGGCGAACATGCTGAACCGTTTCTGCCGTGCATGTAAGCAGGGGTGGAATTGCCAGGTTACGGATCTGAGGAACCTGGCAAATATCGTCTCAGCAGATACCGTCGGTTTCCCAAAGCGATCGTCATGGCTTCTACTTCTACCAGTTCCCGTTGCTCCACACCCTCGCCAGCCCACAGCGTCCTCTGTCGTCTTCCTTTAGTCATTCTCGTGGTTGCAGAGGGGTCGTGTGTCGTGGTTTTATTGACATTTTCCTGGTGGCTAAGGAAGAAGAGTACCTTCTCACTCAGGTATTGGCCATTGGCATATCCTCTTATAGAAGTGTCTGTGCAGGTTTTTGTCCATTTTTCTAATAACGTCTGTCATTAGACATCTCGAGCAAATTAGTTAATCCCTCTCAGTTTCCTCATTTGCTAAGTTAGGATACTAACAGAACCAACTTCTTGGCATATGAGGACTAAGAGGGAGAGGCATATGACATGGTTAGTCTTGTGCCTACTGCCCGGCCTGTGCAAAGTGCTCAGTACTTTTGATGGTTATTAGTTAATCACGAATGCAGTGCACATCATGGGGCTCCGTCTGTGTTTCTTGCAAATCTGAATTTTAAACATATGACTCTAACGGCATTGTTATCTGTTAATTCTGGCTACATCTGAGTGGGAAGCTCCTTGGCTTGGGGATAGGATGAATGAAACTTATTTAGTCTCTTTTGATCTTTGTACTGTGTGAATGTTTCTTGTTAAAAACATAAAGGTAATCAAAAAAGCATAGCTGAAATAGAAACGGAAATAATCTGGTGTTAGGTTGAATTATGAGTTATATTACTTGTGTTGCACACGTATGTCCAGAATATATATGGAGGATGGGCAGGTGCAGGTGGTAAAAGGGGGAAAACTTTTTTTTTTTAAATTTTAAAGTTGATTTTTAAATTTTTTTTTAATTTTTAATTTTTTATAAACATATAATATATTTTTATCCCCAGGGGAACAGGTCTGTGAATCCCCAGGTTTACACACTTCACAGCACTCACCAAAGCACATACCCTCCCCAATGTCCATAACCCCACCCCCTTCTCCCAACCTCCCCTCCCTCCAGCAACCCTCAGTTTGTTTTGTGAGATTAAGAGTCTCTGATGATTTGTCTCCCTCCCAATCCCATCTTGTTTCATTGATTCTTCTCCTACCCACTTAAGCCCCCATGTTGCATCACCACTTCCTCATATCAGGGAGATCATATGATAGTTGTCTTTCTCCGCTTGACTTATTTCGCTAAGCATGATACACTCTAGTTCCATCCATGTTGTCGCAAATGGCAAGATTTCATTTCTTTTGATGGTTGCATAGTATTCCATTGTGTATATATACCACATCTTCTTGATCCATTCATCTGTTGATGGACATCTAGGTTCTTTCCATAGTTTGGCTATTGTGGACATTGCTGCTATAAACATTCGGGTGCACGTGCCCCTTCGGATCACTACGTTTGTATCTTTAGGGTAAATACCCAGTAGTGTGATTGCTGGGTCGTAGGGTAGCTCTATTTTCAACATTTTGGGGAACCTCCGTGCTGTTTTCCAGAGTGGCTGCACCGGCTTGCATTCCCACCAACAGTGTAGGAGAGTTCCCCTTTCTCCGCATCCTCGCCAACATCTGTCATTTCCTGAATTGTTAATTTTAGCCATTCTGAGTGGTGTGAGGAGGTATCTCATTGTGGTTTTGATTTGTATTTCCCTGATGCCGAGTGATATGGAGCACTTTTTCATGTGTCTGTTGGCCATCTGGATGTCTTCTTTGCAGAAATGTCTGTTCATGTCCTCTGCCCATTTCTTGATTGGATTATTTGTTCTTTGGGTGCTGAGTTTGCTAAGCTCTTTATAGATTTTGGACACTAGCCCTTTATCTGATATGTCGTTTGCAAATATCTTCTCCCATTCTGTCAGTTCTCTTTTGGTTTTGTTAACTGTTTCCTTTGCTGTGCAAAAGCTTTTGATGTAGATGAAATCCCAATAGTTCATTTTTGCCCTTGCTTCCCTTGCCTTTGGCGATGTTCCTAGGAAGATGTTGCTGCGGCTGAGGTCAAAGAGGTTGCTGCCTGTGTTCTCCTCAAGGATTTGGATGGATTCCTTTCGCACATTGAGGTCCTTCATCCATTTTGAGTCTATTTTCATGTGTGGTGTAAGGAAGTGGTCCAATTTTGTTTTTCTGTATATGGCTGTCCAATTTTCCCAACACCATTTATTGAAGAGGCTGTCTTTTTTTCCATTGGACATTCTTTCCTGCTTTGTAGAAAATAAGTTGACCATAGAGTTGAGGGTCTATTTCTGGGCTCTCTATTCTGTTCCATTGGTTTATGTGTCTATATTTGTGCCAGTACCATAGTGCCTTGATGACGACAGCTTTGTAATAGAGCTTAAAGTCTGGATTGTGATACCACCAATTTTGGCTCTCTTTTTCAACATTCCTCTGGCTATTCGAGGTCTTTTCTGGTTCCATATAAATTTTAGGATTATTTGTTCCATTTATTTGAAAAAAATGGGTGGGATTTTGATAGCGATTGCATTACATGTGTAGATTGCTTTAGGTAGCATAGACATTTTCACAATATTTGTTCTTCCAATCCAGGACCATGGAACATTTTTCCATTTCTTTGTGTCTTCCTCCATTTCTTTCATAAGTACTTTATAGTTTTCTGAGTATAGATTCTTTGCCTCTTTGGTTAGGTTTATTTCTAGGTATCTTATGGTTTGGGGTGCAATTGTAAATGGGATGGACTCCTTAATTTCTCTTTCTTCCATCTTGTTGTTGGTGTAGAGAAATGCAACTGATTTCTGTGCATTCATTTTATATCCTGACACTTTACTGAATTTCTGTACAAGTTCTAATAGTTTTGGAGTGGAGTCTTTTGGGTTTTCCACATATAGGATTATATCATCTGCAAAGAGTGATAGTTTGACTTCTTTGTTGATTTGGATGCATTTAATTTCTTTTTGTTGTCTGATTGCTGAGGCTAGGACCTCTAGTACTATGTTGAATAGCAATGGTGATAATGGACATCCCTGCTGTGTTCCTGACCTTAGCTGAAAAGCTATCAGTTTTTTTCCAATGAGAATGATACTCACTGTGTGTTTTTCATAGATGGCTTTGATGATATTGAGGTATGTACCCTCTATCCTTACACTTTGGAGAGTTTTGATCAGGAGGGATGCTTTACTTTGTCAAATGCCATTTCAGCATCTATTGTGAGGATCATATGGTTCTTGTTCCTTCTTTTATTAATGTATTGTACCACATTGATTGATTTGTGGATGTTGAGCCAGCCTCGCAGCCCTGGAATAAATCCCACTTGGTCGTGGTGAATAATCCTTTTAATGTGCTGTTGGATCCTTTTGGCTAGTATTTTGGTGAGAATTTTCACATCTGTGTTCATAAAGGATATTGGTCTGTAGTTCTCTTTTTTGATGGGATCCTTGTCTGGTTTGGGGATCAAGGTGATGCTGGCCTCATAAAACGAGTTTGGAAGTTTTTCTTCCATTTCTATTTTTTGGAACAGTTTCAGGAGAATAGGAATTAATTCTTTTTTAAATGTTTGGTAGAATTTCCCTGGGAAGTCATCTGGCCCTGGGCTCTTGTTTGTTTGGAGATTTTTGATGACTGTTTCAATCTCCTTACTGGGTATGAATCTGTTCAGGTTTTCTATTTCTTCCTGGTTCAGTTGTGGTAGTTTATATGTCTCTAGGAATGCATCCATTTCTTCCAGATTGTCAAATTTGCTGGCGTAGAGTTGCTTATAATATGTTCTTGTAATTGTATTTCTTTGGTGTTGGTTGTGATCTCTCCTCTTTCATTCATGATTTTATTTATTTGGGTCCTTTCTCTTTTCTTTTTGATAAGTCTGGCCAGGGGTTTACCAGTCTTATTAATTCTTTCAAAGAACCAGCTCCTAGTTTTGTTGATTTGTTCCATTGTTTTTGTGGTTTCTTTTTCATTGATTTCTGCTCTGATGTTTATGATCTCTCTTCTCCCGCTGGGTTTAGGCTTTCTTTGTTGTTCTTTCTCCAGCTCCTTTAGGTGTAGGGTTAGGTTGTGTATTTGAGACCTTTCTTGTTTTTTGAAAAAGGCTTGTATCGCTATATATTTTCCTCTCAGGACTGCCTTTGCTGTGTCCCACAGATTCTGAACCATTGTGTTTTCATTATTATTTGTTTCTATGAATTTTTTCAATTCTTCTTTAATTTTCTGGTTGACCCATTCATTCTTTAGAAGGATGCTCTTTTGTCTCCATGTATTTGGGTTCTTTCCAAAAATCCTCTTGTGATTGAGTCCTAGCTTCAGAGCATCGTGGTCTGAAAATATGCAAGGTATGATCCCAATCTTTTGATATTAGTTGAGACCTGATTTATGACCCAGGATGTGATCTATTCTGGAGAATGTTCCATGTGCACTAGAGAAGAATATGTATTCTGTTGCTTGGGATGAAATGTTCTGAATATATCTGTGATGTCCATCTGGTCCAATATGTCATTTAAGGCCTTTATTTCCTTGTTGATCTTTTGCTTGGATGATCTGTCCATTTCAGTGAGGGGAGTGTTAAAGTCCCCTACTATTATTGTATTATTGTCTATGTGTTTCTTTGATTTTGTTACTAATTGGTTTATATAGTTGGCTGCTCCCATGTTAGGGGCATAGATATTTAAAATTTTTAGAGTTTCTTGTTGGACAGAGCCTTTGAGTATGATATAATGTCCTTCCTCATCTCTTATTATAGTCTTTGGCTTAAAATCTAATTGATCTGATATAAGGATCACCACCCCAGCTTTCTTCTGATGTCCATTAGCATGGTAAATTGTTTTCCACTCCCTCACTTTAAATCTGGAGGTGTCTTCGGGTCTAAAATGAGTTTCCTGTAGGCAGCATATTGATGAGTTTTGTTTTTTTATCCATTCTGATACCCTGTGTCTTTTGATTGGGGCATTTAGCCCACTTACATTCAGGGTAACGATTGAGAGATATGAATTTAGTGCCATTGTATTGCCTGTAAGGTGACTGTTACTGTATATTGTCTCTGTTCCTTTCTGATCTAATACTTTTAGGGTCTCTCTTTGCTTAGAGGACCCCTTTCAATATTTCCTGTAGAGCTGGTTTGGTGTTTGCAAATTCTTTCAGTTTTTGTTTGTCCTGGAAGCTTTTTATCTCTCCTTCTATTTTCAATGATAGCCTAGCTGGATATAGTATTCTTGGCTGCATGTTCTTCTCATTTAGTGCTCTGAATATATCATGCCAGTTCTTTCTGACCTGCCAGGTCTTTGTGGATAAGTCTGCTACCAATCTAATGTTTTTACCCTTGTATATTACAGACTTCTTGTCCTGGGCTGCCTTCAGAATTTTCTTTTTATCGCTAAGACTTGTAAATTTTACTATTAGGTGACAGGGTGTGGGCCTATTCTTATTGATTTCGAGAAGGGTTCTCTGCACCTCCTGGATTTTGATGCTTGTTCCCTTTGCCATATTAGAGAAATTCTCTACAATAATTCTTTCCAATATACTTTCTGCTCCCCTCTCTCTTTCTTCTTCTTCTGGAAACCCAATTATTCTAATGTTCTTTTGTCTTATGGTGTTACTTATCTCTCGAATTCTCCCCTCGTGGTCCAGCAGCTTTTTGTCCCTCTTTTGCTCAGCTTCTTTATTCTCTGTCATCTGGTCTTGTATATCGCTAATTCTCTCTTCTGCCTCATTTATCCTAGCTGTAAGAGTCTCCATTTTTGATTGCCCCTCGTTAATAGCTTTTTTGATTTTAACTTGGTTAGATTTTAGTTCTTTTATTTCTCCAGAAAGGGCTTTTATCTTTCTGAAGAGGGTTTCTCTAATATCTTCCATGTCTTTTTTGAGCCTGGCTAGAACCTTGAGAATCGTCATTCTGAGCTCTAGATCTGATATATTACCAATGTTCATATTGATTAGGTCCCTAGCCTTGGGTACTGCCTCTTGTTCTTTTTTTTTTTTTTTTTTTTTTTTGGTGAATTTTTCCACCTTGTCATTTTGCCCAGATAAGAATATATGAAGGAGCAAATAAAATACTAAAAAGGTGGCAAAGACCCCAGGAAAATGCACTTTAACCAAATGAAAAGGGACCCCAAATCGTCGGGGTGGGTGGAGAAAGGGGATAAAAAGAAGTTCAGAAAAAAAAAAATTAAAAAAGAAGAAAACGAATAAAGAAAAATATAAAAAAGAAATAAATATATATATATTAGACTGGTAACTATAACAGAGTCACCCACTTAATTTGGGAGTGTTTTGGTCTCTTGGAAGAAACTTCCTCCCAAAATGTTAAAGAATGAAAAACATATATAAGGGTAAACGCAATGCAGGGATGGAATATGTGTATAAAGATAAAAAAAAATTTTTTTTAATTTTTAAAAAAGGAGTTGATAAAGTAAATTGTTTGGGAGAATAAAGAAAAAGAAAGTGGAGAGAATTTTGTGTCTTCTTCCATTTCTTTCATGAATGTTCTGTAGTTCCTCAAGTACAGATCCTTTACCTCTTTGGTTAGGTTTATTCCCAGGTATTTTATGGTTCTTGGTGCTATAGTAAAAGGAATCGATTCTCTAATTTCCCTTTCTGTACTTTCATTGTTAGTATATAAGAAAGCCACTGATTTCTGCACATTGACTTTGTATCCTGCCATGTTACTGAATTGCTGTATGAGTTCTAGTAGTTTGGGGGTGGAGTCTTTTGGGTTTTCCATATAAAGAATCATGTCATCTGTGAAGAGAGAGAGTTTAACTTCTTCATTGCCAATTTGGATACCTTTTATTTCTCTTTGTTGTCTGATTGCTGTTGTTAGGACTTCTAATACTATGTTCAACAGGAGTGGTGAGAGTGGGCATCCTTGTCGTGTTCCTGATCTCAACGGGAAGGCTGCAAGCTTTTTCCCATTGAGGATGGTATTTGCTTTGGGTCTTTCATAGATAGATTTTATGAGGTTCAGGAATGTTCCCTCTATCCCTATACTTTGAAGCGTTTTAATCAGGAACAGATGCTGGATTTTGTTAAGTGCCTTTTATGCATCAATTGAGAGGACCATGTGGTTCTTCTCTCTTCTTTTATTGATTTGTTCTATCACATTGATTGATTTGCGAATGTTGAACCATCCTTGAAACCCAGGGATGAATCTCACCTGGTCATGGTGGATAATCTTTTTAATGTGCTGTTGGATCCTGTTTGCTAGGATCTTGTTGAGAATCTTAGCATCCATATTCATCAGTGTTATTGGTCTGAAATTCTCCTTTTTGGTAGCGTCTTTGCCTGGCTTGGAGATCAGGGTAGACCATTCCATGCTCATGAATCGGAAGAATAAACATTGTTAAAATGTCTATACTGCCTAGAGCAATCTATACTTTTAATGCTATTTCGATCAAAATTCCACCACTATTTTTCAAAGAGCTGGAACAAATAATCCTAATATTTGTATGAAATCAGAAGAGACCATGAATTGCTAAGAAAATGTTGAAAAAAAAAAATAAAGCTGGTGGTATCATGTTACCTGATTTCAAGCTTTACTACAAAGCTGTGATCACCAAGACAGCATGGTACTGAAATTCAGGACCATGGTACTGAAAAACAGACACACAGACCAGTGGAACAGAGTAAAGAGCCCAGATATGGACCCTCAACTCTATGGGCAAATAATCTTCAACAAAACAGGAAAAAATATACAGTGGAAAAAAGACAGTCTCTTCAATAAATGGTGCTGGGAAAACTGAACAGCTATATGTAGAAGAAGGAAACTCAACGATTTTCTTACACCGTACACCAAGATAAACTCAAAATGGATAAAAGACCTCAACGTGAGACAGGAACCCATCAGAATCCTGGAGGAGAACACAGGCAGTAACCTTTTCGATATCAGCCACAGCAACTTCTTTCAAGATATGTCTCCAAAGGCAAAGGAAACAAAAGTGAAAATGAACTTTTGGGACTTCATCAAGATCAAAAGCTTCTGCACAGCAAAGGAAACAGTCAAGAAAACAAAGAGGCAACCCACGGAATGGGAGAAGATATTTGCAAATGACAGTACAGACAAAAGGCTGATATCCAGGATCTATAAAGAACTCCTCAAACTCAACACACACAAAACAGACAATCATATCAAAAAATGGGCAGAAGATATGAACAGACACTTCTCCAATGAAGACATACAAATGGCTATCAGACACATGAAAAAATGTTCATCATCACTAGCCATCAGGGAGATTCAAATTAAAACCACATTGAGATATCACCTTACACCAGTTAGAATGGCCAAAATTAGCAAGACAGGAAACAACATGTGTTGGAGAGGATGTGGAGAAAGGGGAATCATCTTACACTGTTGGTGGGAATGCAATTTGGTGCAGCCTCTTTGGAGAACAGTGTGGAGATTCCTCACGAATTTAAAAATAGAGCTTCCCTATGACCTTGCAATTGCACTCCTGGGTATTTACCCCAAAGATACAGATGTCGTGAAAAGAAGGGCCATCTGTACTCCAATGTTCATAGCAACAATGGCCACGGTCGCCAAACTGTGGAAAGAACCAAGATGCCCTTCAATGGACACATGGATAAGGAAGATGTGGTCCATATACACTATGGAGTATGATGCCTCCATCAGAAAGGATGAATACCCAACTTTCCTATCAACATGGACGGGACTGGAAGAGATGATGCTGAGTGAAATAAGTCAAGCAGAGAGAGTCAATTATCATATAGTTTCACTTATTTGTGGAGCATAACAAATAACATGGAGGACAAGGGGAGTTGGAGAGGAGAAGGGAGCTGAGGGAAATTGGAAGGGGAGGTGAATCATGAGAGACTATGGACTCTGAAAAACAACCTGAGGGTTTTGAAGGGGCGGGGGTGGGAGGTTAGGGGAACCAGGTGGTGGGTATTAGGGAGGGCACGGATTGCATGGAGCACTGGGTGTGGTGCAGAAACAATGAATACTGCTACGCTGAGAAGAAATAATAAAAAAAAAAACATTTGGTGGAATATTAAAAAAAAAAGTGGAGAGAATTTGCTTGGGCTGGAAACTAGAACAAGTCTGGAGCTACATTTAGGGTATATTTTGATCTTTTAGATGAAGTTGTACCTCAAATTTTTTAGAAGAAAATACCGTATGTGTATACAGAAAATAAAGTTAGATACAATGAAAGATAAAATATGATTATAATAATGAAGGTTCAAAAAGATTATTACTATTATTTTTTGAAAGGTATTGTTAAGATAAACTAGTTTAAAAAATGTTATAGAAGGAAAGGGTAAAGGTTAAAAAAAATTTAGCAGAAGAAAAAAAAATTAATTAACTGCAAGTCTAAAGGATCATGGGGAGAAAGCCATGAGTTCCGTGCTTGGCTTTCTCCTCCTCTGGAATTCCGCTCTTCTCCTCGGTAGGTGAACTCGGCCTCGGCCGGATTTCCTGTTGATCTGCTGGGGGAGGGGCCGCTGTAGTGACTCTCAAGCGTCTTGGCCTGAGACGGAATTGCTCCGCCGTTGCCAGGGGCCGGGCTGAGTCCTCCGCTCGGTTCGCTTTCGGGAGCTTTTGTTCCCTGAGCGCTTTCCGTCGACTTCCGGGGGGCGGGGCTGAACATGGCGGCCGCCGGTCTCCGGCCGGAGGCGCCGAGAGCCGGGTCCTCAGTGCGGCCTCGAGACAGGCGCTCGGTCACTCCCGTCTCCTGGCCCCGGCGCGCTCCGAGCTCCCCGAGCCTGCGACCGGTCCAGGGTACCCCCGGCTGCGCGCTCACGGCCGGCTCCGGCTCTGCCGCCGGCTTCCCCGGCTGATCCCCGCGAGCCCTGCGACGCGCGGACCCCGCGACCTTCGGTGACCCCGCGGGACCTGCGGCCACGCTGACCCCCGTGGGCTTCGCCCGGCTTCGCCTCTGGAGCGACGTCCGTCCGGGGGCGGACTTCCAAGTCCCGAGCTGGTGCTCCGCCGCTGGCCGCTGGCCGGAGCCGCCCCTCCCCGCGGTCACTTCCCGCCGCTTCGGGGTCGCGTCCCCGCCGTCCGGCCTTTCAGAAAGTGGCGCGTTTCCGCTTCTGGAGTCGCTGCTCTTCGCTTCGGCCTCCCGTCGGGTCTGCAGGTGCGCGCAGGGGTCTGAGCTGCGGGTGTCCTGCCGCCGGCGTCGTCCCGGCCGCCGCTCCGTCCGGCTCCTCAGTGGGGAGAACTTGGAAAGCGACAGTCGTGGTCGGGAAGGCGTGATGACACCGCATTACTGTGGAAGTTGCGGGGCGGAAGGAGAAGGAAATTATTCACACGCCATTAGCCTTGGGGTTCTCAGAGTTTAATGAGACGTACGTACATTTGTGTTGTGAAATTAAGAACTATCAGAAGACAAGTGAAATGAATCGGGCGCTTTTGTCGTGTCCAGTCCAGCTCCTCAGAGTCCCCGGAAGTTGGCAAGGGAATATTTCGCTCCAGGTTTCCTGAGGATGGGGGCGAACATCTGTGAGTCTCTTCGGGCTTTATTGTGTAAAAAGGTATTTGTCCATCCTGGTGGATTTTGTGTTGCATGTATGCAAGCTTAAGTCATCTTTGATGGACCTGGGGGAAGTAACAGAACTCTGTGTACGTTTAAAAATTATCATTATTGATAACAACACTGACAGTGCCTTAATCTGCATAATGTATTACTACATACCTGTGTCTGTTTCCTACTGGATCTCTTTTTCTGAAGGACCCTAACTGAGATGGTAGGTCTGGGGTGGAACCTGAGGTTCTGCATTTCTAAGAAGTATCCAGATGCTGCTGATACTCCTAGAAAATGGACCACATTTTGAGAACCAAAGATAAGACTGTCACTCTCACCTGTCTTCGGTCTTCGGTTCTTTCTGTCTTTGGTCTCCCAGTGGGCACCCAGCAAATCTCTTTCGAATATTTTGAATGAAGTTTTCTTACCAGGTGAAAGATTCTCTAAAAGGAAATTCAAGGAAATGGTGATAAGCAGTGATTTTGAAAACTGTAACTTCAACTTTAATGAAGTCCAAACTTGACCTAAATTAAGAGAAAAGAGAACGGAAAATCAGAAAAATGACAAATTCTAAGAGCTAACATCTAGGACATGGAAAGTAAGATTAATGGGACTGATTGGGACCAGTGGAATGTTTCAGTGGTTATGCATAGAAACGATGAAATTAGTTTTAGCACTTGTGGTTTTAATAGCATGGATTTGAAACTATGCAGCGCCTGTGTATCTTAATGTTATATAAAATTTAGTTCACGCACTCATGCATCAAAAGTCATTATGATCAACCGTAAGGAGGATAATGTGTCCATGAAGTTTGAGCCTGATAACCTTCAGTTAGTTTCATGGGTCATTATTTTCTGCTTCGGATATGGTGTGGCTCATTGGCTGTGTTTCCTCTTGGAACTTTGTTCCTGAAGTTTGGTTTCACTATAATCAACTCAACGATTCGGAGTTTAATTTTTGTGTGGTGAGGGTTGACAACATGTTTCATCATTGACTTTGCTTGTTTTCTCCTAGTAAGTAAGGCATATCTACCAGATTTGTAAACCTGTGACTCTTACGATTAAAATTACCTCAAGAGGCATATATAAAAGGGCTAAAACAACAACAAAGGAAGATAGTAGGAGTAAGACACACACGCGCGCGCGCGCAGACATATACACACAATTTAAGATGCTGTTGCTTATAAGATTTATCACTGAGGTATATGATGGTAAAATAGAAAAAAAAAGGCTCTATAATAATTACTATGTTATAATAATGTCACATTATCAGATTATTATTATTTTTTAAATTTTATTTATTTATTTGTCAGACAGAGAGAGTGAAGCAGGGGGAGCAGCAGGCAGAGGGAGAAGCAGGCTCCCTGCTGAGCAAGGAGCCCGATGTGGGGCTCGATCCCAGAACACTGAGATCACGACCGGATGATGGTAGACGCTTAACTGACTGAACCACTCAGGCATTCCACGTTATTAGATTATAATATGCACCCCAATTTCGGAGGTGTTAACGTGTTAAAAATGTGCGTTTTAGGACTTCTGAAACACATTGCATATTTATGTATACATGTGTATATTATGGGTTTATAAACACATGCATGTACTTATTTATACACTTATTTATATGCCCATTTAGATGCTGAAGACCAAACTCTGCATGGGAGTTTACCCATGCACTCTACAGGATGTGCAGCAAATGTGTTTTCTCGGGTTCTCTAGAGCTAGAAAATGAGATCACTAGTGATATTTTTAAGCACATTCATTCATTCCTTCATTCATTCAAAGTAGGCTCCACGTCCGATGTGGGGCTCACTCACAACCCTGAGATCAGGGGTCGCATCTGTATGGTGTGAGCCAGCCAGGGGCCCCTTAAGCTTATTTGAAATATTGGGAATGATTGGAATAGAGTCCCACTATAATGTTCCTAGGCTTAAGCTATTTTAGGCTTTAAAAGTAATACTAATTTTGACTTGTGCAATGAAGATTCTCTAGTTAGTAAAGAGAATTTTAATTCAGATAAAAACTATGTGGTCATTCATATGAAATACATGCTCTGTGATGTGTCTTCATGCTCTCGTGCTTTTTTTTTTTTTCCAGATATTTTAGTACAGATTTGCTGCTTTTTAAAATCTTTTTTGATCTGAGGTCTCCCTCTGACTGACCCTATTAATCAAACCAAATTGCCAAGGCTTTCACTGGTATGACCTTGGTTAAAATTGCAGGGCAAGTTCAGAATTGCTTCATACATACAGAACTCCCCAAAGTTCAATAATGATCTTTAGGGCATGTGGACTTGGTGACAAGTGGCATGGAGTTTATGTGAGAAACAATTAAAATCACATCAATACTCACTAATGTCTTGCGCCCAGGGATCAGAACTGTGAAAAAGCTATGAACCCCAGGAGCGTGATGGATATTGTAGGGGACCACAGTTGTCATGGAAAGGCTAATGATCGTTATTTTCCGTGGATGAAACTTTCCCAGTGCCAATAAAACCTTTCAAATGGGTGGACGTGTGTCCCTCAGGAAACATGTTTAGGCATTGCTGAATCTGTTTTCTCTCTTCCCTGTCCCCGAGGTCCCTTTAGGAGATCGATTATTTAATGTTGAGCCTTGTTTTATTTCGTGTTGATGTCTGCTGAGAGCCGACATTTGGAAGCTTATTCATTGTCAGAGCAGGAGATAGAAGAGGGTCATTAAGGAGCTACCAAGTCAGCAAGACTGTGAGGGATGGATAACAATAAAGTGTCATTTTCAGGACCGGGGCATTCTCCAGAATGTTACTATGTAAGGTAAAGTGTATTTTTTTTTTTTTTGTCTTGAAAAAAGAACTAATGCTATTTCAATAATGACAGAGATGTAACTTGCTTGTAGTTAACAGTGACTGAGTGTTTCCTGTGACGGGGACGCTGGGAACCATCCTGCGAGGTACATTCTGTCACTAGACTGGCTCTACAGCTGCAGACACTGAGGCACAGAGCTGTTTGATGGCTTTTCTGAGTATCAGTCAAGGTCCTGGGAAGAAACACATTCAAACTGGGTACCTGGAGGAGAGTTTATTAAAAGGGTTTTTTTTACAAGAGTATTGCAGGATTTAGAGAAACCAGCGTGGAGGTAGCAACATCAGAAGCCATTTCCACCCCTAGAACTGAGGGGATGGGGGTGTGGAACTCCTGGATCCACGGCTGTATGGAGAGCATTGGCTGAACGGATTGTAGATATGGGGAGAGATGTGTTATCAGGCTCAAAGACTCCGCAGAAGGGGCGCTGGGGAATCCATACTCCGCCTCTCTCTCCTGTTCTTGGATGTCCTTCTGGTGCCTTCCGTTGGCGGAGTCCCACTGGAAAACCAGAAGGCAAAAAGGCCCATTGATACAGTCCCTAAAGTCCAGCCTTCTGGGGCACGGTGTAAGAAGGACTGGGGTCTAACTCCGGCGCCAGAGCTCCTAACTGTTGCCTCACGCCCGGTGCCCTCAGCTTGCCTTCAGAATGAAGCTGGGATTTAGAAAAATCCCATAGAAGTGTCTTAGCAGCCCCAAACATCATCTGTTCATGCTTTATTATTCACTTAAAATTTCATTAAACTTCCATTTCCGGTATTACAGAATATCTTGTCTTTCTTTTCCCGGATTGCATGAAGTTCAGATTCATCTCTGATTCTCATTCGCTGTGTGTTCTGTTATTTCACTGTCCCTGTGTTCGTTTATGGTGGGAAGTGATTCTCCAATAATTATTGTAGTTGAGAAGAAAGAGTTCTTGTCTTAAAGTGATCTTTAAGCCAGGTAGATTTGGAAATGGTGTCAAGAAAGTATGTTTCCAAAAAAGACAAGAAAATTGCCCTTTAGTGTATATGTCAAAAAGCCAAATTGTCTGGAGAAAATAGTCCTCCTTGTGGACAGGCAGATAAATGAATTAATGGTTATGTTTTTATTTTGAAATGTAGTTATTTCCAGATAACTGATTCATAAGGATTAATTGTACAGTTGTATTTTCCAAAGTCTATTTGAATCATACATAGCAATGGTATAATAAATTTCTAACTTCTTAAGTATTTCACAGTTTTCTTTAAAAATCACTGATGTGCAGTGCCTTAAATAGAAACTAATAGATTCAGTTTCCCATTTTTATATTCACTTGCTACAAGATATATTTTGGAAATGTATTAGATTTTATCAGTTACAATGATTTTAATTTTAGTTTTTTTATTATTGAAAAAAGTATAATGAAGAATTCATATATTTAAATGGTTTGGTATTGCGATGATGTTGTGACCAGAGCAAGCTCTTCTTTGTAGGGAGTAGGGAGCCCCAGGTTAGCCAGGAGTCTACACCTGGTCGTGGGGTGTGTGCTACTCTTGGCCCTGGTGGACAGCCAGTTTAATGAACACCCTGCTTCACAGTAGTAACAACTAATCTTGGTACACAGCTTTAATACTTAAGAGTGCTTTTACACATGTACCTTATACGGTCAAATCTTCATTCTTATGAAGAAGTTATTTCTTTATCATCAAAATACAAACAAGGAAACTCAGTATTAGTTTCATAGTTGTGAATGGTAAAACAAGAATCCAAATAAGTTTTCTGACTTCTGAGTTTGGGTCTTTTTCTAATGGTTTGATGCTGGCCTGTAAAGTATCACCAACCCGAGCAATTGGCAAGACAGAGCTGAACTTACTGGTTACCATGGCGAAGGAGACCACTGCCTTGACAGAGCCTTGGCCGTGTCTTGGAGGGGAAAAGCAAGGTTGGATTTCATTGGGAATTGGAAGTTTTGTTTGAAATGAAGGAACTTGGTTAGGATTGAGTAAGGGTAGCGATATAACAGTTTAGGATGGGTGAAAACAGCAACGTGACGGGGTCCAAGAATGTTGATACTTTTTTATTTTTCATTATTTATATAGAGAGAGTACGCACGCGCATGTGGTGGGGGGGGCAGCGGGAGCGTGACAGAGGATCTTAAGCAGGCTCTGTGCAGGGCTCGCTCTCCCGACCCTGAGATCACGACCTGAGCCAAAATCAAGAGTTGGACGCTTAACCGACGGAGCCACGCAGGCACCCCAACAATGGTGATGCTCCTTGAAGAGTTGATGATCTTTTGGGAATTTTTTGTGATTAACAATCTAGTTATTTGCTGCCTAGGCAGGTGTCTCTTGGGACAGTAAAGTAATACTAGTGAAAATGCTGGGATGGTAGTCATGTTTGTGTAGACGGCTGTGTGTGTGTGTGTGTGTGTGTGTAGGGAATTTCAAAGCAGTGCTCTGGTGCCCAGGCTGTGCACGGAGGGAGATGACCTAGGCGCCCCGGGTTCCCCTTGAATCGGAATGCAGTTATTTCCATAGATAGCTTCAGCCTGAACTGAAGCATGGATCACTTATGTCTGGGGTCTGGGCGTGTGATCATCTGATCTTCCCCGTGTTTGAGGTGTCACGATTTTACATCAAGTCTCTGGGTTTTTACCTCTGTAAATACCAAGTTTTCTGATTCTTTTTGCTCAGTGATCATTTGTTAGAGTGTTTGATAGAACGGAATGCACAGCCGCACATCAGATTCTGGAGGTCACATATCTGAACACCTTGACAGAAATACTAAGAGAAGGTTTATGACCCGAGTTTGTAGTCTGCTTCTCAGCCGGAAGTCCACAAGGCCCAGACTGAACCCAGACACTAGATCCCATACCAAATGTGGAGAGCCCACAGAACCGGGTGGGGTTATCAGCCACGTTAACTTTTTTCTTTGTTTGCTTCTGGGATTTCTAGTGCTATTAATGATTCAAGGGAGGTCGATGTGGATATAAATACACAGTTGTTCCTCCAGAATAGCACAAGCCCCCCTCCAGAGGCTGACATTATATCTCAGGCTGCTCTATTTTTGAAGTGTTCTGTCTGATTTGTTCTGTATTCTTGGTATTGTCTGACTTCCCTGCAGGTCTGGGAACCACAGTACCTGGGATGCTTCTAGTCTCACAGCCTCTTGTACAGTGTGATCTGAGGAGCTCTGAGAAAAGCACAGAGCAGTCAAGAATTTCCCTGAGCAGTTAGGATTTGGTTCTTGTATTGGGGCCCAGTTTTTCTCCTTAGAGCACAAACTGATGGGTGAAAACGGGCCTTGGGTGCTGTGAGGATCAACCCTGAAAGCAGGCATTAGTTTATTAAAGGAAGACATTCCTGCTGAGTCATGAGTGGTAATCAGAAGGCTCCTTCCATGAGTACAGTACCAGACATCCGGGCTACACAATGATCTACTTTTGGCCAAGATACTCCTCTAGGTCTATCTAATGCTATTGCAACATTTTAGTACCACTTGTCAGGTAGAGTTTCGCATCCCACAGTGAAATGTGTAGTATCAAGAGAATTATGTCTGAAGCAAATTAAAATAAAAAAAAAAGGAAACAGGTCATTCTTATAAAATCTGTGAAAGGGAGACAGCTTCCAAATGCACACCAACTTAACCATAACTACCTGTCCCAGTAGTGAATACTTATGCAGAAAATAAAACAATTTTTCCCCGAGAATTCACTTATACTTTCATTTAATTTAGTTTTTTTTTTAAAAGATTTTATTTATTTATTTGACAGAAATCACAAGTAGACGGAGAGGCAGGCAGAGAGAGAGAGAGAGAGAAGCAGGCTCCCTGCCGAGCAGAGAGCCCGACGCGGGGCTCGATCCCAGGACCCTGAGATCATGACCCGAGCCGAAGGCAGTGGCTTAACGCACTGAGCCACCCAGGCGCCCCTAATTTAGGAGTTTTTGAAATATGTCAGGCGTTGCAAAATAATTGTCTAAGACCTTGGTTTTCCTTTTTATCATGCTGGAAGTAATTAGTCTATCTAGTGAACCCTGCACCTAAAACAAAATCGCTCATGACCACTTCTGCTGCTTTTGTGACTCTGTCACATGTTCCTGTCCCAATCCTGTTTGTGTTCTTCTTCTTTTTTTTTTTTTTTAAGATTTTATTTATTTATTAGACAGAGACAGCGAGACAGAACACAAGCAGGGGGAGTGGGAGAGGGAGAAGCAGGCTTCCGCCGAGCAGGGAGCCGGACAGGAGGCTCGATCCCAGGACCCTGGGATCATGACCTGAGCTGAAGGCAGAGGCTTAACGACAGAGCCACCCAGGCGCCTCGCCTTTTGTGTTCTTCTGTCCACCAAGTACTTCAGAATCCTGGAGAACACTTGTGTGGGTCTGTGCCCCGAGGGGCTGTATGGATTTTCATGTCTGTGTTGACAATTATTTGGGAAATGGAATTGACAGCTGGGGAGGTGGAGGTGGTGGAGGAGCCCTTGTAAAGTGTCCTCCAGACCGAGGAAGCACGTTGAGACGGAAACACGAAGCAGGCCGCTTGTACTGTTGCACAGTTTCGCTCGGGGCCCTGACGGGGGGGGCGCTGCCTGGCCAGGACCCAAGGGCTACGCTTCTCTGCACAGTTAGACCCTAGTCCGCAGCTTTTCTAGAGTGAGGGGCGTTGTGGTGGGGTCAAAGGGTCGTTACCTTAAAGTGGCGCCATCCGTGGGCCAGGGGGGAGCTCAGAACAAGACCCCCGCGTTCCAGTTAGTGCGTGCACCAGCCTCCAAGGCCCTGAGGGGGTCATTGCAGGGGCAGGAACGCGGTGGAGCCCCGGAGATGGGGTCAGTGTCGTCCGCACGCCCGCACCTGCCGCGACCTCCTCGCGGCCCTCATGGTCTGCGCGCACGGTTCTTCCGCAGTGACCCGAGCCCGATCGCAGGAGGGGACTTGCGTCCTCGTGAACAGCAACGTGAGGTTAACATACCTACAAGACGAAAGACTCAGAGCTGCGGCTCCTCAGTGACCCGGTAGAGAGGTCCTTTCAGCCGACCCGGCCGTCGGAGTGACTGTGAACCTCAGGATGGTGACGGGAGGTGTTTCCTGATGCAGCGGAGACGGCGGCACAGGTGAGGCCAGGGGTGATTAGACAAACAGCGTTTGGCCATCACTAGGGCAGATTTTCATTCAGCACCAGCATGGCAGTGGTTTGGTTCCCAGGAGCCCGTTCTACCCCGACTGTCACTATTCCTGGTTTTTGGAGGACTGGGCCAGCGACTGCTCTGGCTCCTTCTGGCTGAAACGGGGCATCCGTCAGGACTTGAGGACTGGGGCCGTGGGTGTTCCCCAGTACCTCGTGAGCCCCCGCCCTTCTAGAGCCTTTATTTTATTTTTGAAGATTTATTAATCTGAGAGAGACAGTGTGCATGGGGAGAGGGAGAGAGACAATCTCAAGCAAACACCCCACGAGTGGGGCGCGATCTCACAACCCTGAGATCATGACCTGAGTCGAAATCAACAGTTGGACGCTTGGCCCACTGAGCCACCCAGGCGCCCTACAGCCAGTGTTTCAGAACTCTCACGTACAGTCACACACAGCGGCTCGCTCCACATTTCACGGGGAGCCGAGGTAGGTCAGTTCAGGTTAACGGGTCTCATTTCAGGAGGTGGTCCTGCGGGACGGCATTCCGAGTCAGGCCTACGATGTGAAAACCATCAGGCAGAAATTAGATACGCAGGGAAGCCAGAAGAATTCAGAATCCAGCCTGGTCTTATAGGTGAACAATAAACATCCGAGGACAGTTAATGGGATCTCGAATCTAACCCCCATAAAGGTGTGTCCCTGAAACAGCTTCTTTCCTCTCTGGAGCCTCCCTCATTTCTGTGAAAAGGAGCCAAATTAAGATCATGTTGTTTGTAGAACAAGTCCAGGTTTCAACAGACGTGGCCTAATTATTTACGTAAGTGCAGCAAGAATAGTGAGTGGCCGGGTAGGTTCCTCTGAATATGCTTTGTTGGAACTTCGGAGCGAATTTCAGATTGAGCCTTGAGCAGCCTTTCAAGGTTAGGAGCGAAGCCGGACACCCGCTGTGGGACGCGCCTGCTCTACCCGCAGATTTGGGTTATTTCCTCTCTTCTCAAGGTCCCTGAAGTATCCTGGGGATCCCGAGCCTGCCAGGAAGGGATCTTCACTCACCTGGTACGGCTCCTGGGAACCCTGTAAGTGAGACACCAGGACAGCTTTTTCCAAGGGGCTTCGCTGGGTCATGAAGTAAATCTCAGCTGCTTAAGTCTGGTCGTGTCTGAGTCCGCGCGCATCTCTAAGCGCAACATTTCAGTCAAAGCCTGGGTAGTAGAACTAATGTTTTTAATGGTGTCATGTTACAAGGAGGAGAGATTCTTACTGAACTTATGCAAATAACTGTAATTGATTTCCGTTTTGATGGATTCTTGGTTTTCTCTTAAGTCAGCCATGACAGCAGCTGCTGTAGCAAAGGGTTGATGCATCGCAGGTAAGAGGACAGTGACTTAAGTCCTGGGCATGCCCTGGCGGCTGACTGTAAGAAGCCGCTCCAATCCCTTGGCACCCTACAGTTGTAACAGCCAAGTTGTTATATCTTTCCAGCACTTTGGCTTCCCTGCAGTTTTGGGTAGGATATCTAATAATTTCTTAGGCATTTTGGGGGCGTTCTCCTACTCACGCAGTGGTCTGAAATGCTCAAGAAGCCTGGCCATCGGGGTTCCTGGGTGGCTCCGTTGGGTAAGCATCTGCCTTCAGCTCAGGTCATGATCCTGGGGTCCTGGGATAAGCCCTGAGCCCCACGTCATGTTCTCTGCTCAACAGAGAGTCAGCTTGTCCCTCTCCCTCTACCCCTCCCCCGCTCATGCTCTCTCTCCCTCTCTCTTTCTCTCAAATGAAGAATAAAATCTTAAAAAAAAAAAAAAAAAGAAAAGAAAACCTGGCTGTCTGCCCACATAGAGGTAGTGGCCATCTGGGGATTTCGTCTACAGACAATGGGCCTCATCCCATGGACAGTGAGATTTCTCCCAGGGATGGTGGGCTTTCCCCTAACATGGCCCCTTTATGCATGCTTGTTTCGCTTCGGTCTCCTGGCCGGCTCCGCAGTTGTTAGGAGGAGGGATTGGAAAGTATCCTCCAGGCTGAGAAGGCTCTTGGAGACTAAAAATCAAAGCAAGCCTCTCCATGCCATTTATACAGAATTTCATTCAGGGTAGCTTCCTGATAGGAGGGATCCAGCAGATGGTGATCCAGGGGCCGTACGACTGTTCTGAACCTCATCCACAGCTTCTACACAGCAAGGGGCATTATGGTGTGGGCAAAGGGCAGTTACCTGAAGTGGCACCAAGTGTGTGTTAGAGAGACGCTCAGAGCAAGCCTTCCTGACCTCTGGTTACGGCATCAACTAACCTCCAAGGATCCTGCGACACGTAGCCCTGAGTCTGGGCATTGCAGGGACATGAACGAGATGCAGGACGAAAGATGGAGTCACTGTTGTCAGCACCCCTACAACAGGGAAGGGAGATCAAATGAAGGGCATAGGAGTGTGTAAGACATTTTCATAATGCGGCACTGAATCACAGAAAGGAGACAGAGGCTTTCGGACAGCATCTCTGTCATTTAGGACGGAGAAGCAGTCTGAGCCACATCAGAGTGCCTTGTTATATTGTGATGTGGTCTTGGAGGAAAGTCTCTTGGCGGAGTTTTAGCTGGAGAACCATGTGTGTTTAAGAGTCGGCTGAAGAGGGCCGCCTCGGTGGCTCAGTGGGTTGAGCCTCTGCCTTCAGCTCAGGTCATGATCTCGGGGTCTTGGGATCGAGCCCCGCATCGGGCTCTCTGCTCGGTGGGGAGCCTGCTTCCCCCCTCTTTCTCTGCCTGTCTCTCTGCCTACTTGTCTAATAAATAAATAAAATATTAAAAAAAAAAGAAGAGTTTGCCGAAAAAATATGGTGCGGACGTCGTGGCTGTCAGTCGCCACCACCACCACAACCACCCCCTTGACAGCTACCACTTCTTGTCTGCTTGCTCTATACCAGGAAATGGGCTAAATGATTATGGCATTTTCTCATTTAACCCTTATAACAACCCTAGGACGTGGCAATTAATAGTACTCTCCTTTTACAGATGAAGAAATCAAGGCTGAGAACTTAGAAGCTGGGCTTGGAAGGCTTAGGTAGCATGGCCAAGGACGTACAAACCGAAATATGGTGGTGCTCAGGTTTGAAGACAGGTCTCTCTGATGCAGCAAGATATTTTAATAAATTCCCAATTTGAGCATCTAAGTAATTGTGGAGCAGCCTCTATCAGACTTGAAAGTGAATGTCAGTCATTTGGAATGGTCATCGAGATCCCTAAACTCCTAGCATGTCTGCAGTCGTGTGATAGGGGCTTCTGGGAAAAGGGAGGCTTTAAATACATAACTGGGAATTTCCATCCAGAGGTTATAATTCCTCTGGGAGTCCTTTAAAGACAGTGGGTTAAAGCCTCTGCCTTCGGCTCAGGTCATGATCCCAGGGTCCTGGGATCGAGCCCCGCGTCGGGCTCTCTGCTAGGCGGAGAGCCTGCTTCTTCCTCTCTCTCTCTGCCTACTTGTGGTCTCTGCCTGTCAAATAAATTAAAAAAAAAAAAAAAAAGACATGATGTCTCCATGGGGAAGAATGAAGGACGGTTGTGACCCCAGAGCCAAGTCAAAGTATTTTTAACCCAGGAAAAGTAGAATCATCTTTTAGGCCTTTGGAATAGATCCACAAGCAGAATTTGTAGGAAGTGGTGGACAGTTATCAGTCCGAAAAATCTTCAGGGAGGTGGGAGTGGAGGTCTCTGATGCTGAAGTTTATGGGAGAAGAAACCCAAATTGAAGTTTTAGAAGGGTAAGTAGCAGAGCAGGGGATATATTTCACACCATCAGGAATTTATTCTACTTCAAATGTCTCTGAGCTCTTCTGAAATATATGGGAATGACTCTGACTTAGGGAAAGACCCTCTTGTGAAGAACATGA
This sequence comes from Mustela erminea, assembly GCF_009829155.1. Taxonomy (NCBI): domain Eukaryota; kingdom Metazoa; phylum Chordata; class Mammalia; order Carnivora; family Mustelidae; genus Mustela; species Mustela erminea. The sequence continues at coordinate 164,329,654 of NC_045615.1, read as the reverse complement.
GGTTATTTTTACCAGATACTTTGAGAGTCTACACTTCCTCTGTGTTTCAGTCATCTTGAGAGTTAGAAGGGGAAACCTTCTAGTAGTAGTGGGAACACTACACTGGCCATAGTATTTTATGTCATCTGTCATTTTAAGGAAACATAGGTTTCATTATTTTGTACTCATTTTATATTCTCCAACTAATTAAACGAGATAATTAGAAGATCAATATGGATATTCAAAAGAGTCCTGTAATTTAAAGAAAAGATTCACGTATAATTTTTTTTACATGGAGTTACTCCCTGTGCATTTAAGCACACATTTATATGGCATTAATTCATTCAAAATGACGAGGGAGAAAGACCGTCAATGTGAAGACCGAGGAGCCATTTCAGTTGGAGAGGAGTCAGAAAAGAAGATACACGTATCTTAAGGCAAAATATGAGGCAACAGGAAAGCCAGATTTGATTTCCAAAAATTCTGGCCACAGACGTATCTTCTTAAGCACACGTGGGCGGTGTTGCGGACCACTCCTGTTCATCTTGGTGTTTCTGTGTGGCCGATTCCACAACCTGTTGCTGCAGGAATGGGAAGTCAGCTCTCCGTGGCCCTACAACACGGATCCCCTCCTTGGATAGGAAGGCTCCGCTACGATAGTCAAAGATCGATTACACGCTTTTATACTTTCAAGTCAACATTCAGTATTGACAGTCTGTGGAGTAGGAAAAGAATGGTGCCCTACTTATATATAACCCACATGTGTGGAATTTCTGCACAGGGTTCTCTATCGACAAGTTCAGTGTTGTATTTGGAACTTTGTATTTATTATGTTTTATTCATTTATAAGTAATACAGAGGCTATCCATGACCTTCTTTCTTTTTTTTTTTTTTTTTAAGATTTTATTTATTTATTTGACAGATCGTAAGTAGGCCGAGAGGCCGGCGGAGAGAGGAGAAAGCAGGTCCCCGCTGCGTCTTTTTACTACCATCATACCTATTTAGAACATTAGAATATATGACCATGGAATGAGAAATGGAATTGTCCCCTACATGTTCGAACCCCCATCGCTTATTAAGTGTCACAAAAGAAGACAAGAAAAATGAAAGAAAGATAAAGGTGGAAATATTTTTCATTGTTTAAAAATAGCATTGAAGTAGTTAGTCATTGATTGACCAAACGTTATGTTCAGAAGACAGTCCGCCTGCTTGACGTCCCCTCTGAGATGCCGCATAGACTTCTGAGAAGTGTATGCCCCAGACGGACTCTGCATTTCCTTCTCTGAACCTGTCCCCCACCTGAGTTTCCCCATTTCCCCAAGTGGTGCCCTGTTCACCCAACTGTTCCTGCTGGAACTCTGTGAACTGCTCCTGACACACCCGCACACATTCCACAAGCAAGCCCTGTTGGCACGTGCACACAAGTCAGTCATACTGACTTCAAAATGTCTTGAATCCGGACGCCTGGGTGGCTTAGTAGGTTAAGCAGCTGCCTTCGGCTCAGGTCATGATCCCAGCGTTCTGGGATCGAGTCCCACATCGGGCTCCTTGCTCGGCAAGGAGCCTGCTTCTCCCTCTGCCTCTAGCCTGCCACTCTGTCTGCCTGTGCTTGCGCTCTGTATCTCTCTCTCTAACAAATAAATAAAATCTTTAAAAAAAAAAAAGAAAAAAAAAAAAGAAAAAAAAAAAAAGAATGTCTTGAATCCATCCACTTTAGCCACAGATACTGCCTTTTTCTTAGTACAAGACGTTGCTCTGTTCACTGAATTACTGCATTAGTTCCCAATTGTCCCTTCTCTCCGGCTTGTCTCCTGTCATCCGTTACCCACCCAGAGACAGGGATGATTTAAAAAAATACTTGTCAAACCATTTCCTGCCAAACCATTTCTGCTGGTTGTAACTCATCCATCGCTGCCCATTGTACGTGGAGCAAAATCCAAAGTCCTTATAATGGGCCACGAAGTCTTGCATGGTAGGACTTCTTTCTTTTTCAACCACTGGGTTTCTGTGTTTTAGCCGACACCGACCAGTTTGCTGAACACACTGTGTGTTCTTGGACTCAGGGCTCTGCCGCGTCTCTGCGCGCCCAGTGCTTGTACGCTGTCTGCTTTCCATCCGGTAGGTCTTAGCGCAAATGTCACGCTTCGTGAGGGCCTCGTCCCCTAGGTTTCTCTCATTGTGCTCTTTCTCAGTTTCTTGCTTGTTTCATTTGTAACAGGTAATACAAATTTGTAATTTTTAAAATTTATTTGTCTGTTCGCTTATGTATTTCTCTCTTCCCCTCCTGTAGGTAAACTCCATGAGAACAGAGACAGAGAGAACAAGTTTCTTGCTCAGTGTCTTGTACATCGAGGGTAATCAGTACATCCTCGAGTGAATCATCTTAGAAATCACTGTCTCACCGAAATGTCGGAAATAATAGTTGATTCTCCAGGAGCTCCATAAAAGCTTACTTATTTCAGTGATGTAATTCATCCATGACTCCAGGATTAGCAGCTTGAGTCAGGGGTTCTGTGGGTTCACAGAAGGGGCTATGTAATGGGCCTCGGGAAAAGGGGAGGGAATACTTGGCTCTTATTTTCTTCCATACAAATGTAGCTCTAAGCAAATAGTGAACCTGAGAAAGTTTGTCTTTAGCATCTTTATACTTTCTTTCCTGCGGCCTTTTTAAAAAAAAATATTTTATATTTTTCAGTGTTCCAAAATTCATTGTTTATGCACCTTTTAAAATTTTATTTCAATAAGGGGCAGAGATCCATTCAGGAGGAGCCAAGGAAAGGGAGATCAGGTAGTGCGTAAGCAGGTATAGGAGCTAGATATCACGGAAATAGGAACTGGGAAGCCACAGACAGGTGGCATGATTGACAAAGTGAGGGAAGAACAAGCGGAGATTAGAGACAGAGGCCGAGGGAAGAGATTCAGGAGAGCAGGAGTGCTTAGCACTGTCGGGAGCTGCAGGATGGGGACGTAAGATGAAGACGGCGATTTGGCATTTATGGATTAGGAACCCCAAGAAGAGAGAGTGCAAAGTGTGAGGACGTGGGTCTGTGGCTGCTTGTGCACGTGGGTCTGAAGAAGGGCAGAGCTTGCGGGGCAAGTGATGCCTCCGTTGGATGGAGAAACAAGGAGGGTTTTGGGTATTAGTCAGAGAAGTCTGGACTTTGCCCCATAGGCAGTGGGGAGCCACTGAAGACAGTTTGGCATTATGAGTGGGACAGGCCGTGGGGGCTGTAGGGTACAGAGTAGCAGGTATCACCTCCCAGCTTCTCCAGAGCTGACCTTGCACGAAGGAGTCTCAGTTAAGTCAGTTTGAAGACTTTGTCAGCAGCTCTCAGAAAAGGTTTATTGAAAGAGATTGAAACTCTTGGCGTCGATGAAGGTTCTGGATTATTTATGGATTTAATTTATCCCTGTGATCCACGTCCACAGTTGGCACAGGCTGTCAGGAGTGAGCTGCATTCTTTTCTCCTTGAAAAAGTGGGAAGAGGATTTAATCATAACTGATTTGCTCTAATACAGATTTTAATAAAACTGGGCTGAGCTAGGACTGGGAGGTTGCATAAGCAATTGGAGAGTGAATGGTCCTCTGGGTGTACTCTGTGAACTGGTGTAACTCTTAGGACTGAAATATAGTATTTAATCCAGAGTGCTCACAGGGTTTTCATAAATGCAGTTTAATTTAAAGTCCATGCAAACACATGCAGTACACAAACAGGATTTTCTCGGAATTTTAAGCCTCCCTATGACTTGGATAAAACTTAATAGAAAATCTGTGATAAATTTGATAGCATGACTCATTTAAATTAGTTTACCTTCAATGGAAATCGAGGTAAAGAGTCTTGACTGAATCCCTCTCTCACTCTTACATACGCAGCATTGCTCTGAGGATCAGTGGGAGGGCCTGAAGAGTTATTGCCGTCTGGAGCTTAGAGACCGTGTTGTCTAGCTTCTCCATTTTGCAACAAGGAAACTGAGGGTCCCAGAGGAGAAATGACTTGTCCAAGGTGCCTCACTGTTTCATGCCGGAGCTGGGAAAAGAACTGGTGATAGAGCGAAACCTACGTTACTGCGAACGCCAGCAATAAAAAACCAGCAAGAGTAAAATCCTACCAACTCTCCTAACACCGCTCTAGATGGCTTTAACCCTGCCAGAGTTTTCTTTCCCAACATGCCGTTCCTACCATGGAAGAGTCTTCAGTGCATGTATGTGCGCGTGTGACCGTTCCACTCGGGGGTCCTTGAGTTCAGAGACATCTTACCATGTTTACATCCCGAGTGCTCAATGCCTGTAGCGTAGAGGTGCCCAGGAAATGCTTATGGATCGAGCAACAGCAACAACCAGTTCAGATAGTCATTAGCCCCGAGCAGAAAATTCAGGTAAGGTTACCCTCTCTCCAGTTCCGTCTGTTCTCTGTAACTTTATGGAGAATTTGGTTGACTTGCTGTAGCCCAGAGAGACGGTCTGCATCGACTGCTCCCGCTCTGTCCTGGTCCGTGGCGTTGTCCCTGCGTGGCACACTAATCCTCCTTGTTTATTTAAAAGTTACTGACCACTGTGTGTTGATATTGTACTGGGCTCTTTACCTATCTAAATAGGACCCCATTCTTCAGGCTCCCAATGTCTTACTCACACGCGTGTCTTCTTCTGACCCACGGTCTCAGCCCTCTGTACTGTTAGCATTTCCTATAGGTGCTGCCTATTTGATAGGCAATGAAACATGCTCCTGTCTATGGGTTTATCATTCTGGGCGTGTTGCACACCCACCCAACTGAGGTATAGGACTTTTGAGGGTAGGAACTGTATCTTCAGCTCCTAACTGTGGGAAGCACCTTAACAGATGTTGGCCAATCATTGAGAGGACTAGGGGAAATATTTTCTAGTGAAACTCAGTAAGTTTTTCTGGTGTAGCTTTTATTTTATATTTTAAGTATTTTGCTCAAATGTTTCTTTTACTACATAGATTCCAGCAAAGGATTGTCTAGTATCAATCAATATTAAGTTATTCTCTGAATACCCAGCAATGTCTAGGAGCTGTATTTATTTTTATTTTTTTTATTGAGATATAATTGACAAGCAACACTGTATTTGTTTCAGATGTACAATGTAGTGGTTTGATATTTGTATATATTGTGAAATAATCACTACAATGTCCACTTAACATATACCATACATAATATCAATTTCTTTTCTTGTGATGAAAACTTTATAGGTTTGCTCTTTTGGCAACTTTCAAATATGTGATACAGTGTTACTGCCTTTCGTAATCTATTCTCTTAGCAACTTTCAAGTACGCAATACAGTATTATTAACTCTAGTCATTATGCTGTATGTGACATCCCATGAATTATTTATTTTATAGTTGGAAGTTTGTACATCTTAACCACCTTCTCTCATCCCCACCCCGCCGTTGACTCTGGCAACCATTAGTCTGTTCTCTGTATCTGTGGGCTTGGGGTATTATTTATTTTTTGTTGGTTTCCTTTGGTTCAGATTCCACATTATAACAGTGACACCACACAGTATTTGTCTTTCTGTGTTTGACTTATTTCACTCAGCGTAAGACCCTCCAGGTCAGTCCACGTTGTTACAAATGGCAGGATTTCCTTTTTTTTTTTTTTTTTTAATGGCTGAATAATATTACTATGTATATATCACATTTTCTTTATTCATTTAGACTCTATGATTTTGCTACTGGAATCCGCCGAGTCTATTTGTGACGATGCTACGTGCGGAGGCAGGGCAGGCTGGCTGTGGTCAGGGATTCTGGAATTGCAGAGTGACTTTTGGAAGCCTAATTGCCTGAGTTCATTAAAAGTAAATATCTCCCAGGTGGGAAGACTGGATCCTGTAAAGATTTCCTCAAATTGCAGTGCTTTATAGACTTAATACACTGGCAATTAAAGTCTGATTGGGATAGAGAGAAGAGTTTATCTGAAAGAATAAATAGATTTTGCAAAGGAGATAGTGTAGAAGTCCATTTAAGAGTCCATTTCCATCAGATTTTAAAGAACAAAAAGCTATCGTAGTTAAAATAATTTAGTACTCATACACAGATTGAAAAATACAGTATTCTTTTGTTGGTTTTATGTATGTGTGTATGTCTCATGTAATGCGTGTATAAAAAATGCCTATAAACAGTCCCATCCTGCTGTCATTCTTCCGTGGAGCTAGTGGTGGAAAAGCCTTAAAAATGCGTTTCCCCGTCCTGTTCCCAGGGAGAGCAGGAAAAGAAATTGGATTGTCCTGAAAGAAAGACATTGGGACGTATTTCACCAAACCACGGCCCTTTCACATAAAATTTTTTTAAACTATATGATTCCAGAGATAACATAAAAATAGTGACAAAGGGCAGATTGTTTCCTCTATAAATATTGTTGAAATGACTAGTTAGCAATTTGGAAGAAAAATCAGTCTAAACCATCTGATAAGATAAATATCAAAGGAAAAGCATAAAGCTCAAACCATAGTCCTGAATGAAGAAAACAAATTCAGGATTTCTCATATTCTGGAGGGGACATACTTTACAATGCTTGGGGGTTAGGCAGGACTTAATGGTGACTTCAGAGCCCATAAAGGCCTACAGTAATTGTAGGGTTTCTGTCCAGCGCGGTGGCCCTAACAGCGTCTGGCACATAGTAGGTCCAGTAACTCCTTGTGGACTGTGGGGATGCACGGATGTTTGAGGGAATGTGTAGACCCTTTGGTCTGATTAGCTGAGAGTTCTCTGTGCCCTTGTTCATGCTTTGGCTCTCCGGACCCTGGAGAGCAGAGATGAAAAGACCCCACAGGGTCATCAGATACCGTTTCTGACACTTGTGGGCTGTGCTGTTCTTTGTGTTCATGGGATAAAGATGCCGATGAGGAGGAGAGCCTGGAATCAGAGAGAAAAACACAGCTCTCGCAAGGATGTCGTAGGGGGAGTGGGTTGTTGGGGAGAGAAGGTGAATTTCTACATGTTCTTTAAGTGTTTGCAATCCTCCTCTTCTTTTGTGGTGACAAAATGATGGTCTCTCTCGCACCATGTCACTTTCTCCAGCTACAAAGTAGCTAATAGAGTTAAAAACTGAAAAAGGAGTTCTTTCTTCTGGAGTTTTGTTAATTTTATAACTGCTTGATTACAGGGATCAAGGTAGAGGGTTGCACTACAATAACAGCTTGTTTGCTTGCCTGACTTCCTTCCTGAAGGCTGGCCTTTTTCTCTTTCACCCCTGTATCCTCCACACGAAGCCTATGACTGTTTCAGACTGGAAACTTGAAAACGAATCAGTACCTACTGTGTGCTTTCAGAGAGCTCTCAGTGAAGACCTGTAAGACACAACCCTTGCGTTGGAATTTATCACGTGAGAATATCTGGTCTTTATTGGTGTTTTCCTTGTGGCTTTGCGTTTTCAAAGAATGTTGGGTATTAGGCTTCTACACGTTAATTAGCTTTGGAGACACACGAATCCAGAATACATTACCGTCATTTGTCTGGTCCCATTCGTGCACTGAGTTCATCATTGTTTTATTTTGAGCACAGCTCCTTCTTCCCCCTGTGCCGTGGAGTTATTAATAGTAATCGGAGCTTCCCAGCGTCAGTCAGCAGCATGCCTGAAAGGGATGTTCAAAAGAGATAGGAAGGATTCATCTCCCGAGTAATTTGTACGCCAGGGAGTACCGCTCCTTAGAAATCCTGTTCTTTGTGGCTGACGTGGTTCACGAGAGGGTTGGCGTGGGCAGGGAGCTACGGCAAACAGGGCAGACAGGAGGAAACTGCAATGTACAGCCAGCGCCCTTCTCCCCCACCCCGGGGCTGACGGGCGCTAAGGGGCTGGGTGCAGGCACCGGCTGGCTGTGGGAAAAAAGAACGAGGCAGTTCGCAGACCAGAGCACCCAGGTGGTCACGGAGCAGTCCTGGAAGACGGTCTAAATGCAGAAAGCAGACAGCAGAGCCTATGGGAGGTGATTGCATGTCATGGTTAAGAGGGGAAGCTTGGAAAGCAACCCAGGTCTCCAACAATGGATGAATGGATAAGCAAAACGTAGTGTATACACACAGCAGAATATTACTCAGCCTTTTTTTTTTTTTTTTTAAAGATTATTTATTTATTTATACGGAAGAGAGAGAGACAGCGAGAGAGGGAACACAAGCAGGGGGAGTGGGAAAGGGAGAAGCAGGCTTCCCGCCGAGCAGGGAGCCCAACACGGGGCTTGATCCCAGGGACCTGGGGTCATGACCTGAGCGGAAGGCAGATGCTTAATGACTGAGCCACCCAGGCATCCCAAATATTGCTCAGCCTTAAAAAGGAAGGGATGTGCCTCAGCGTAGATGAACCCCGAGGAGATTATCGTAATGGAAACGAGGCAGTCACAGAAGGACAAATGCTGTATGAGTCCACTTCCATGAGGTTCCTAATCAGTCGAATTCAGAGACAGAATAGAGTGATAGTTGCCGGGCGCTGGGGGATTGTTTAATGGATACAGGGTTTCAGATTTGCCAGATGAAGAGTTCCGGAGATTTGGTTGAGTAACAACGTGACCACAGTTAACATGACTGAACTGTGCACTTAAAAATGGGTGATATGGTCAATTTTATGTTTCATGTACTTTCCTGCAGTTGAAAATTAAAAAAAAAAAATCAGAGATGATCTGAAAGAAAAAAGAAAGGCATTTTTGAAGACAGGTTGCCTGAGTTCAAATCCTGGCCAAGACACTGACCAATGGGTGTCTTTGGCAAATCAGGTGACCTCTTTGGGGTTTGGTTTTCTTTCTAATATGGAGGTGATGGCTCTAGTACCTATACTGTTGGCTTCTTGTGAGGATTAAATGAGATACTATAAGCAAAGCCCACAACACTCAGAAGACACCACGGTGTAAGTTTTCACCACAGTTATTGGGAGAATATGTAACCCTTCGAGTATGCAGCGGGTGGCTTGCTTTGTGGTGTCTGTGCCGTGTGTACTGGGGCTGTAAAGAACAAGGTCGAGCTCCGGCCAGCGTCAGCAAGTATTTCTGGAGTACACAGCCAGGGGCAGTAACGTGGTCCCGCTCGCAGTGTGGGGCATGTGCTGTTAAGTTTAAGGTGAAAATCCAGTTACTTGAGTTGGGATACAGGAGAGGGACTTGGTCGGAGGCGTATTGCAGATGCGCAGTCAGTTGTTAGAATTACGGCGCCACAAGGTAAGAACTAGATTAACAACTGGAGTAACTCTATGGACGAAGACTTTCCCGATTGCCAGAGACAGAAATTCCAACCCAGCCTCACCTTAACGTAAGCCTGATCACTTTGCAAAGGAAAAGCTGGTAGTACACCTCTCTTCAGGCACGGTTGGCCCCAGATGTTCTAAGGATGTTGGAAATCGGTTTCTTGGCAACCCAGCTCTGCTTTCCACTGTATTGGTGTCACCCTTAGACAATTGTTCATGACGCTGGTGATACAGCCGCTAAGGCCCCTTGGTTTGTAGTCTGTCAACTTAACGCTCCTTCTTCCTCTTTCTTTCCCTCCCCCTCCTGCTTCTCTTCCTCTCTCTCCCTGGACTCCTTCACCCAAAAAGCCAGCACGTGGAACTGTGCAAGCTAGGGGTCTTTGCTGGGGGCAGAGGTGGGAAGCTGTGGTGGCCCAGAGCAGATGGTCCAGCCCCGTGGGGTTGAGAAGGGAGTCCCCATGGGCGTGACGAAGCCCATGGGGGGCAAGGAGCGCGTTCCAGCAGGAGGGTGGTCTCTGCCGGGCATCGGAGTCCCAGGAGGGCAACCAGAGCGCCCAGGGAGAAGGGCTGCTCGGCGTCTCGTGGCACAGCCTGCGTGAGGCACGTTCATTCAGCACAGGCCGCTGGAGACCAGGCGAGTGGGGAGAATGTCCGCACGTGGTGAGGAGGGTGCCGCGAAGGACCGTCGCTCAGGACAGGCGTCGCAGCCGGGGAAGGGGGGGCTCGCCCCGTGGGGCGCAGGGCTCGGGCAGGGTGTCCGAGTCCAGGCGTGGTGTCGAGGCTTTCCGTGTTCGCGGCGTGAGAGAACCGTGCCACGGGACGGAAAGGAGAAAAGCCAAAGCGGTCCTGTCAGACGGGCTGGAACTGGATGGTCTCTCGTCCGCGGTGAGCGGACAGACAGACAGATGGCGCCGCAATGTGACTGTGAACGCGTGCCGGTGGGTGTGTACGTGTGCACCGCTGCCCGCCCGTGGCTCCGGAGGCCGGCCCGGCCGAGAGGAAGCTAGGCCCCCGGGGAGGTGCGTGATTGCGGGCTGGGGAGGCCGGACGCTGAGCCTGGAGCGAGGGGGCGGGGGAAGGTCACACAGGTCAGAAGGACTCAGGATCCGCGTAAAGGGCTCCGGCTGGCCACACGGGAGACAGTGAACAACGACGGTGACACGTTACGCCTCCTGAGTCAGATCAGGGGACCGTGAGTTCCAAGGGACGCAAACCCAAAGTCGGTGACTGTGAAGAGGCCCCGCGGTTTCTCCCGTGCGCTCCCACCTCTTCCGTGCGCTCCTCGCCAGGAGGCGGATCCCGGCTGACCCCCACGTCCTTGTGCCCTGGTTCCCGCTGGGGTTCGCCGCGATCGGTGACAGCAGCTGAAGGGCGCAGGGCCGAGTCGCGCGGCTCGCTGCTGGCCGGGTGAGTCAGGGCCGGCAGGGCGGGCTTCGGCGCGGCCGTCTCGGCCGTCCGCGGCCCCCACGGATCGTGCAGAACCTTCCCCCGGGCCCTGGGGTGGCTCCCCACGTCTGCAGTGAGTCCCCGTCCCTTACGGGTTTCCCTCAACTCTGTCTACACCTCTGTACACCCCTTCATTACGCTCTCTTCAGGCAGCTCCCTGTCTCCTCCGGAGCCGGACTGGTGCGGGGGCGTGCGGGGGCGCGGCGTGCGGGAACGGCAGTGTGAGCAGAAAGAAGGACAGACAGCAAGGGCAGATGTCCCCGGCAGCCGCTGCGGACTGGGCGCCTGTCCCCGGGGGGAGCCTCCGGTGGGAGCCTCCGGTGGGAGCCTCCGGTTACCTCCCCACGGGCCGGCTGAGCCCACCGCTGGCCCATGACCTAAGGGATGGACGTCACCTTGGTGACTAGAGGGGCATTTTGTCCCGGTGTTTTCTGCAGATTCTCCTCTGAAAAGGAAGGACTCCTTAAATTTACGCTGGAGAGTCAGACACTTGCACTCACCTTCAGTCTAGGAGGTGGTGGCCCTACGCTAGGAAGGACTCGCAGTTCAGCATGTTTCAGGCCTTTTGAATTAAACCGTCTCTGCGATTTCTTCCGAAGACGATCGAGTACAAACAGCCCGGTCCGGGGATTATCTTCTCTCAAGACCCTGCGGGCCTCACTGCGCCAGTATCGCTGGACAAATGGTGAGCGGGGACATTCTGACCCCTGCGACCTTTCCGTTTCAGCCGCTTCTTCTTGTGTTGTTTTGGAAGTCAGCCTCAGACAAGGACGTGAAGTAGACCCTCCTCACGTCGCGTCAGCTTGGAGGTGTCCCTTGTTGCAGTCTCTGACAGAGTGACGCTTCCGAGTACAGCCTGCTGTGAGCGGGCGGTGCTGCCATGAGTTATGGGCCGCTAAGCACCCCCGGCACAGAGTGACCCCGTTAAGTTACCCTGTAGCCCCGACTAAGGGGGCTCAGACCAGAGTCGGTATTTAAGAGTGCTCCCTTTAGGGCACCTCGGTGGCTCAGTGGGTTAAAGCCTCTGCCTTCAGCTCAGGTCATGATCCCAGGGTCCTGGGATCGAGCCCCGCCTCGGGCTCTCTGCTCAGCGGGGAGCCTGCTTCTTCCTCTCTCTCTGCCTGCCTCTCCGCCTACTTGTGATCTCTCTCTCTCTGTGTCAAATAAATAAATTAAAAAAAAAAAGAGCGCTCCCTTTAAACTGAATTCTTACTGTTGGTAGAGCACCCAGAACCGTTTCCTAATCCTGCTGGGAATAGCAGAAGAATCATATACTGGGCCCCCCTTTCCAATGTGGGCAGGGAAAATAGGTCATATTTACTAGGAAGCGTCACTTAAATTCCCTTTGGGTTTCCACTGAAGTCCTGCAGGCAGCGTCCTCAGTCATGGCTGCAAACTTAGACGCCAGAGCACCATTTCCATGAAGAGTCACATCCACCCCTCGCTGTTTTCGACTTTGCAGTAACTTTCTAGAACACACTGTTTTAATTAACACTGACTTACACGAGTTAAGGTCAAAATTCCAGGTAGGCCGGTATAATTTGATTGTAGAAGGAGATCTTAGATTTCTTTTATGAAGTTTTTTCCTGCTGTTGCCTCCTTTTAGTGTGGAGATGTCTGCGGGGATGGAGGGTTAGCCTTATCAGGTAGACTCTTTTCATGTAAATGTGTTAAAGTTTATAATAAAACACCGTGCAGGTGGTCCCCAAGTTAGGCACACCTAATTTGTGAATGTGTTTCGCAGGCGTAGTGCCTATTGCGCAATAGCCGTTCCCCAACCTGCCTCACCCCAAGCTCCTTGCCTCTTGGCCCCTTCTTGCCGTCTGCTGGTTCCAAAGGACGATCTTGGGGTCCTTGACCGCTAATGCCAGCTCAAGTATGACTTGGGTAGATTTCTGATCTACCACCCCTTTTCCATGGCATCCTTTCTTCCTCTCGAAGCAATGGCTCATGCTATACAGTTCCTACATATCCTGTGATTTTCATTGCTCTGAACTCTGCTAATGCTTCCTCAGGCAATTTTCTCATATAAACGGGATCATGTTTAAGGCCATGAATCAGACAAGTTCAGGTCTCGATTCTGCCACTTATCAGCAGCACGACTTTGCTTTCTATGCCTCAGTCTTCTGATGTATAAAATTGAGATGAACAATGTAATTATTCTTATTTCTTAGCCATGTTATGAGTGTCTTGTAAAACGTAAGCTGGACAGTATGGTGGGGACATATGGTAGGTGCTTAAAAATGTGATTTGTTGCTGCGAGTGTTATTATTTTTGTTTTAGTTTCTTCTTTATTTTTCTTTCTTGCTCTGTTCTCTCTTTTCTAATTTTTACTCAGGTATTTGAAAAAAACAGATTTTTCCCCCTTTTGGATGATCTCCCCCCATTTCTGTGTTTTTCAAGCTGGGGCACAGGCCACAACAAGCAGTGTCCCCAGCGAGGGCTGGCCTGGGTGAACTCTGCTTTGTTCTTCTACTTTTCTTTACCACTTACCAGTCCTGAGTGAGCCCTATTTGTAGCTGCTGAAGGTCGGAGGAATGCTGCAGAGTCACTTAAATCAAGAAAAGGGAAATCCTCTGCTTGGGTGGGGAGGATGCTAGTACATCAGATGTACTAGCAGTGATGCCGCATCTGAACGTTTCTAACAAGGCTCCTTCAGAATTCCAGGGTTTCTACCTTAGTCCCCATCCTCTTCAAATTAAATCTGCTTTTGGATTCTTAAAATTTTTCAAGATACTGTTAGTGGGAAAAGCAAATTGGTTTCTTAATTGATTTTATTATTTTTCTTATTTGTATAATTGTTACTATTGTGATGATCTATTATTTTGTGTTGAAATTGTCTAGCATCTTAGTTATATTCCACATTAAATAGGCCTTTGTGTTGGAGTCCATAAAATCATTTCTATGGGGAAAATAAGTTCTAAGTCCTTAAGACCTAATTAATGAAAGAGACTTTTAGAAAGTTACAAGTTTGTAAAAGGAGGACCAAATGTATAGTAGAATATGTGTAATGGAGGTGATCTTTTACTGGGCCCAACCACCGTCTGTCTAGATAAGATGTTTACTAGGGGAGATGCAAGAACTCATTTAATGTCAAATGGAAGTGCTATTTCTCTGGAATTGGACTGGCTTTTGTATTAGTCAGAGTTCTCCAGAGAAACAGAACCAATAGGATATAAACACACACACACACACACACGCAGACACACACACACACACGCAGACACACACACACACTGGTTTAGTAAAGAAATTGGCTCGTGCAGTTTTGGAATCCAAAACCTCCTATGATCCGCTGTCTGCAAGCAGGAGAACCAGGATGTCTGGTGATAAAGTTCATTTCAAGTCTGATGGCCGAAGAGCTAGGGGACCACGGGCGGAAGGTCTGAGAAGCTTGGCTCCAGTCCGTGAGGACAGGAGAAGACGGACGCCCTACCTCACAGGACAGAGAACTTATGCTTCCTTCCCCTTTCTGTTTTATTCGGGCGCCCGGAGGATCGGAAGACGCCCCGCCACTGATGAGGGTGGGCCTCTTCTCAGTCAACTGAACGAAATTCTGATTTCTTCTACAAACACCCACACAGATACACCCAGAAATAATACTTTACCAGCTCTCTGGGCATCTCCTAGGCCTGTCAAACTGACACATGAGACTGACCATCACAACTTTTAATCCCTTTTATACGTGGGAGTCTCATCCTTTAGCTTAGGCTCACGCTTATGACTGAGTTGAGTACAAAGGCTGTCATCACGGATGTTTATTGCCTTCAGTACAATATCGAAATCCAGTTTCTAAATTTCTAAAAATATAAACAAACACAGAATTTGTTTGGTCATGTTCTTAAATTGGAGAGGTTGAAGAACTGTTGCAGACTTACTTTTGGACTATTTCAGCAATTTACCCACATTCAGCCTGTTTCCATTATCCTTGCCCACCCATGGGTTCCGTCAAATTAAGAATTTTAACACCAGGCATTTAAAAGGGAAAGGAAAAAGAGATTCCTGTGTTTGGATTCTTCAAAGAGAAAAGGAGAGAGAATTCATGCCAATTCTTGAATTTTCTTACTTCTCATCCCAAGTTACTGCCGTCCTTGGCAGGCGAGTAGTCCTCAAATTGTGGTTCACGTACCAGGTATCCATTTGAACTCCCTGGGACAGGCACAGTCCTGGGGGCCACCCAGACTTTCTGAGTTGGAATTTCTGGAGTTTGGGGTTTGGCAAATTGCATGGTTAACGGTCCCCAGAATGGTCTTTATGAACCCTGCATTTGAGAACCACCGATGCAGACATTCTGCCTGAGGATGTATGTGGTTGACAAGGAATGTGATGTAAATGTCCCCTTTTGAGTCAGGATTTGGTTTGGCTGGACCTCCATTTTTTAGATTCTTGAGTTCTTGGATGTGGATTCGTCAGCGTCTGTAATGTTAGTTTGTGCGGGACGCCATCCAACACACTGGGGAAGGGGTGGCTTAAAGAACAGGAACGCATTTTCTCACGGTTCTGGAGGCTACGAGTTCGAGAGCAAGCTGTTAGCAGGGCTGGTTTCTGGTGAGGTCTCTCTCGTCGGCCCGCAGGTGGGGGTCTTCCTTGTCTTTACACGGTTGGCTCCGTTTACAAGGTTGTCTGTGTCTTAATCTCTCCTTCCTATAAGTACCTCAGTCATACAGGGTCGGGGCTCATCCGCTGTACCACTGTAAAGGCCCGTCTCCAGATGCAGTCACGTTGCAAGACACTGAGAGTTAGGACTTCAACATGTGAGTCTGGGGGAGGCAATTCAGCCCATAACAGTCTAGATGGGTCTCAGAACCTTCCATAGCAAGTGCAGCACGAGCACTGCAGACTTACGACCCGGTTCCCTCCGCGGTGGTCCCTCTGTCTCTCTCCTCCATGGCGGCAGGAGAAGGTAAGAACAAGGACACGTGCGTTTCCTTGGCTCTGTTCCGCAGACGCTCCATTTCTCCGACTGTCGGAGAGTCTAACTACTGCTGAATCAGCGGCTTTCCTGACTAAGAATGGTAGTTTCCGAAAGAAACACGGAGCCAGAAGTCTCCTCATAAGTAATTCTGAGATGCCCTTTCTTGTGATTTTTTTTTTTTTAACCGGACGACATCTGCACTGATCATGCAGTAGCAGCGGTGGCTGAGGCCAGTGGCTCCTCAGCACGAAGTAAGGCAGCGGCACTGGTAGTCACCGTGTGATTTCCCCATTGTGCACTTGCACGGAAGGAGAGAAAATGCCAGTCCCACTTAAAAATGCCCTTGCGGATGTGGTAAAGACGATTCGGCCTGCTCAATTTCAACCTTTGAGCATCCCTTTTTTTTAGGAATATAGGTGACAAAATGGAACGTATGCATAAAAGCGCTTTTGGTGCACATGGACTCGGCGGTGGCTGTTTTGAAGAAAAGCACTCATAGGATTGGACTGTGAGCCAAACTAGCCCTTTTTTCTCCCCCATGAAACACCATTTTAACTTCAAAGAACCAATGATACATGAACTGCGTTTCTTCAGACCCCGTAGCTGGCAGACGTGTTCACAAAGAGGAATGGAGTGAGCCCGTCACTTCGTGAAAAGCGACTGACAATGTTTGTTGTCGATGACAGAATTCAAGCTTTCAAGTGAAAACTGGAATTTTGGAAAACTTGTATCTTTTACTGTGAGCTTGATAGTGTACCAGCATTTGAAGATTTTGCTAGTGAGGTTGGTGATGACCAGATGTGATTTTTTTTTTTTTTTTTGTAGCTGTAATGAAATGCGTCAGTATTTGGGAAACCCGTGTGATTCATGGAGCTACTGTTTTCCAAATGACCAATGCATGATGCTGCAGAATCAGGTGTGGGGGACGATCCCCTCAAAGTGCGAGACGAGCCAGCACGTTTTTATGTAGCAGTTTATTATAAGATTTCAGATTCTCCATGCAGCCAAACTTTAAGAAGCTCTAATTGTCAAGTTTTGCCATATTGTTGGAGAAAAACATTCACAATTATCTGAAAGGATTATTACAAATGCTCTTTCCTTTTCCAAGCCTCATCTGAGTGATGTTGATTTTCCTTTATTTACTTCAACAGAAAATATATGGAAGTAGATTAAATGCAGAAGCAAACAGGAAGATCTTCTACTTAAACTAAATGTTAGAGATTGCAGAAAATAGAAAAACATGCTGTTTTCTGATTCTGTGTTCAGGAATATACATAAAATACACAAATATATTTTAATTAACATGGAATGGGTTTATCATTGCTATTTTATTTTAAGATTCTATTTATTGTTCAGAGAGAGAGAGAGAGTAAGTGCATCGGCAGGGGAGCAGCAGGCAGAGGGAGAGGGAGAAGCAGGCTCCTTGCTGAGCAGGGAGCCCGATGCGGGGCTCCATCCCAGACCCCGGGGTCATGACCTGAGCCGACAGCAGACGCTTAGCTTACAGAGCCACCCAGATGCCCCTCTCCTTGCTATTTTAAAATGAATTGATAAATAACGTATTTTAAAAAGTTTCTCACTTCCAATCTCTAATGCAGTGATACCCGCGCACATAGGCCACTGAACAAAGGCCTTTGGGAGCCCCAGTCATTTTTAATAGTGTAAAGGGTCCTGAGGTCCAATAGTTTGAGGACGACTGAATTCGACGTCTTTCTAGCTACATTGTGGTAATTGGTTTAGAGTTAAACTTTGATTCATGGTACACTTGGAGCCAAATATATTCACTTTCTGAATGCTAAACATGGTTTGACTTTTGCTTTTTCCTCATTGGGAGCAAACTCAGATTGGTATTCTACACCAAACGATGTTCATGCGTAGAGTAATGCCTGTCCTGCCTCTCCTAATTCCAAGTAAGGTCAGCTAATCCTGAACAAACTGGAAAACAAAAAGCCTTTTATAAAAACTACGTTTTTGAGAGCTTTGTTTTAGTCTAATAATGATGTACTGAAAGAGCAGAGACTATCCCGTAGAAATGCCCTGGGAAATCTTGCCATAAATGCGCTTTTTCCTCATTCTGCTTCTATTTCGTCTTTTCCCACTTCACAGAAGGTTGTTTCTTTCTCCTTCTCGTCTTTCCTTCAGACTTTTCTTTTATTCATTTTCCCCCGTTTCCCCGTCTTATTCTCACTGGAGGTCATTTCTCCTGCGCCGCAGTGTGATTTCTGCCGCGTCCTCTAAGACAGCTGCTGAGTCAGCACGTGTGAGCAGGGCCTTGACAAGGTGTGGGTGCATCTGTACAGTCTCGGCTCCGCACGTAGAATTCAGCACCGGGGTCTATACTGTGCAGGCGGTGAAGGAACGATGGGGAAAGGATTTTGACCTAAAACTTCCGCCTGCTAGAAGAAGTGACTTCAGAATCAGTCCTCTGGTTATACCGTGTTCTTCATAGATTTCTTTTTTATTTTCCCTCTCGTCCAGAAGTCACTCCCGAGCCGGCCTGGAGTCAAACACGAAGCAAAAGGTATGTTTTCTTCCCTCCTGCATTGTTCCTTTAAAATACCGTGGTTTTGCTGGATGCTTTTGTTTTTTCCAAAGAGAATGACTTGTTTTTGGAAGGTAAGGATAGTCCCAGAAGCAAAGTATCTTGATATTTTCATTTACTTTGCTTCTACAATAGCAAAACCGAAAGGGGAGAAGAAATCCTTGAAATGAAATGGAAGGAGAGAGATTCTGGAAACCCAGGGACAGAAGTTGAGAATTTCCCAGGGCTTACGAGCAATTCTGAAAGCAAGGTCAGAAGATAATGTACCAGATTCAGTTCTCTCATTTTTTAAGCCCTTCACGGTGAAGGGATTTGTTTCTAGCTCAGTTCCTGTGTTCAGTAAACTTTACTCTCCCAGGATCCACTATAGAGAGCGACCCTCACCTGTGACCCGTGGTGAATCAGCCAAAAACAGGGGCTCTGGGTTAGAAAGAATTGGTTTCAGTTCCTGGTTCGGTTACTTTACTAGCTATGTGACCTTGGACATGTTTGTACCAAGAAGGTGATTGTACCTACTGGAGTAGTATATTTTAAGGATAAAACAGGATGAGATAACATCTGTGACAACACTTATATCCTAATGCCTAATGTAAAAAAGACACTTCATTTTTAAAATCCTGTATTATTTCATTGGTCCTTTAGGTACACAAAACAATGCAAAATTTGAAATGCCAAAATCTTAATCCCCAGACACAGACACAGACACAGACACAGACAGACACACACACACAGACACACACACACACTCTTACATATATTTAAATTATGTTAATTACTGGTGATATATAGGGCAATGATATACATAGATTTATTAGAATTTGGAGACGCTGTTAAAAAATTATTATTCTAATGTCGATGTTTGAACCTGTTGGAGTACTTGCCTAACCTTTTAGGATAATGGACTTATTAACTCGGAATACCTTTCTTGATGTCAGTTGTTAGAGAAAAAAACACTTCAAGAATGCAAAGCTTCTTAGAGGTACTTACGGAGATTAAAAGAGGTAACATCTGTGAAAACTCTCAGCCCAGTGCCTGAATGCGCGGGAGCTGTATTTACTAGTGAAACACTGTTTTTCGGGAAGAGGATGGGCAGACACGGCTTCCAGCCCAGACTTAACACTCAGCAGCTCGTCACCGCGAACAGCCATTGAGCCAACACCGCACTCTGGGCACAGCCGTGAGCGCTCCTGAATTCTCCCCGTGGCCCTCCGACGAAGTGTGCTTGCGCCCCAGGGTCGTCAGCGGAATGAAGTTACACCAATAACTCGCACAGACACAATCTGACATGAGGAACTGTTAACCGGTTGTAAGGTTAACTAGGTAATGGAGAGGCTGAAGCACACGGGTAACCAGGTAATGGAGAGCCCGAAGCCATGCGGGCGGGCAGAGCAGTCACCAGTCACCGGGAAGCCGGTCTCACCCCAGGGCTGAGGCGTCAAGGGAAACAGATGGCATTATGAAAACGTCTTAGATACTTCAGCAAAGGGCCCCACGGCGTTGAAATTCAGGCCTCTGAGGACAGGGCGCCGGCCGGCTCTGTAGGTGCGGCCAGTGTCCCAGAGCAGGGACAGAAAGATGGGCTGGGAGACGAGAGAGAATAATTTAGCAATGGGTACCATGCTTAGCTCCCTTTTGTAGATGAGGAAACTGAGGCACAGGCGTGTTCAGCTCTGTTTGCCCAGTGCGGTGGTCTGACTATTTGTGTCGCCCTCAAATTCAAGTCCTAACCCTTCCCGGTGATGGTACTGGGAGGCGGGGCCTTGGGGAGGTGCCGGGTCATGAGGGCTCTGCCCTCATGAAGAGGACTAACGCTTTCGCAGAAGGGACCCCACAGAGCTTCCTTAGTCCTTCCACCACGAAGGACCGTGACACGTGGCAACCTCCCCCCCCCCCCCGACCTTGTCGGCCCCCTGACGTCTAGTGTCTAGAACCGTGAGAAGTATATTCTGTTTTCCATGAGCTACGCGGTGTGTGGTGTTTTGTTACACCACCTGGATGTACTAAGACACCCATCGAGGGTGAGGCAGGGTCAGAAAAAGCCCGCTTGGCTCCAGACTTCATGCTCTTAACGTCTTGAGTAAGTGACCGGGCACAGGGGCTGGGTGCGAGAAGCTGGGAGCAGCAGCCCTGGAGAGCTCCCGGGGCCTGGCGGAAGGTCCCAGGATATTTGTGTGCAGGGACGGGAGAGGTCAGGGCTGCAGGCTGGGTGCTCCGGGGCTCTCTGGGGCCTTTCGCTCTCGCATGGTCCGTAGATTGGGGACAGGACCCGGAACAGGAGGGGCCTTGGAGCTCTAGAAGTCGCTGAGATAGGACCAGGAACCACTCCTCTATAGAGCAGACTGTTTTCATGCTTTATCTCCGCTCTGTGTTTACTCTGTTTGCTTAAAAGTGCCAAGCATTGCGGTCTTCCTAAAGACCTACAGGAAGGGCTTTATGTGGGAGTTTTGCTCAGAACTTTAAGGGGGAGCTGGCCTGGAGGCTAGCACGGTAGCCGTTCCTTGGCAAACGAATATTCTGTTGCCGGGTGTAGCACCCAGTGAGCGAGCTGAAGTACATCGAAGGCTCTTCTGTCCCCTCTCCGTTAGTCTTACCTTCTCCTCCCACAGTGTCTTTTCAAGATGAATGACAATATTAATAGTAAAAATAGCAAACAATCAGTGTTCTGGTTGCTTTGCAAAGATTCAGCGGTTACACTGTTTTCATTTGATTTCAATCAGAAAGAAAACTGAACTGCTAAGCCCACCGTTAGCGGAGTGTTCTAAGTCATCTGTCTCTTGCCCAAACGTTTCTCTGGTGTGCAGAGATCTCGCGCTAACTACGCATATCCTTTCTTCTATTAAAACCTTCTTTTCAGATCTGATGAATAAATTCACAGTAAGTTACATGTGGATTACAGGGCTTAAAGTCTAATCTCTCCTAAGAGTGTTTGCATTTTACTGGGTGACGGAGCTAATGAAATGGAGTGAGGGGCGGAGTTTCCGGCACCAGCAGGCAGGGAACAAATTGGGGTCGGGCAAAGAGCTTATCCTTGCTCCTAAAATGGCATTATTTACCCGGAAGGTCAATTCTGGAGGAAATATGAACTGATTAGAGGACGTAGGGTCGTGAACGAATCCAGCGGGAGTCAGTGCTCGAATTTGAGCACGAGTTGGCGTGTGGGCGCCGAGCCCGTGATCACCTCCGTCCTTCTGCTCGTTCCCCGCGAGCCTCCTCACTTATGAGTGTAATACCCCTTGTCCATGCCACTAAAATCCCTCCTGCAAACAAACACGGTGTTTCGTTAGTATTTGACCCTTTTCTCTGCCCCTTCTTTGTGGCTCCTAGTGTCTGAGAGCTTCTGCAATGTCGACGAGTGTATTGGAAAAACAGCCATACGCCTAACTGTGTTATGGACGATAACGGAGCCCAGTGTAGGTCCCAGGTCCCCGGAGAAGTAGCCTGTAGTTTTTCCTGCTGAAGACGGAAGAAGGCTCTTGCACATGTCCTGTGGTGGTATTTTCGTTTTCTGACTCGGTCTCTAGTCTCCATCAGCTGAGTCCTTTGGCCTGTCTGCACCCCCGCTCAAGGCTCACTGCCACGCACAGCCTCTCCCGCTCTCAGCGTCCTGCACAGAGCGGTACCTGTCACACTGACGAGCCCGGTCTGATGCTTTGTTCTCACCCGACGTCCGTAGTGTACATTAGGCTTCCTTCTTGGTGTTGTACATTTGTGGGTTTCACACAGCATATGACGTGTGTCTGCCATTATAGTATCATACACAACAGTTTCGCTGTCCAAAACGTCCTCTGAGCATCCCCTGTTCTAGTCTCCACTCCCAGCCTCTGGCAGCCACTGAGCTAAACATCTCCACTGTTTGCCCTGTCCAGAATGGCTCATTGTTGGCATCAGACAATATGTAGCCCTTTCCGACTGACCTCTTTCACTTTATAATATGCATTTAATGTGCTTCCATGTCTTTTCGTGTCTTGATAGCTTATTTGATTTTAGCGCCGAACAGCAGCCGTCCTTGTCCGGAGGTACCGCTGTTGGCTCATCTGTTCACCTGCTGCAGGACCCTTGGCACTTCCAAGGCTTGGCAGTTACAAAGAGAGCTGCCACGAGTGTTCACGTGCGGGATTTTGCGTGAACAGATGTCTTCCCTTCGTTTGGATAAATACCATGGAGTGTGATCGCTGGATCAATTTTTCTTTTTTCTTTTCTTCCCCTAAATGACTCATAGCCTTTGCTCGATTGTCTTCAAGTTCCTACATCGATCTGTGTGTTTTCTCAAGTGCTCTTTCTGTTCTGGGCTCTGGATTTCCTGCACGGAGCCTCCAGAGGCCCCGGGAATGATCTGTGCCCCGCGTGGAAGAATGTAAGGAAAGAGGCACACTGTGTAACAATCGCGCAAGGGAGTTTCTAACGGGGCAGCTAGCTCTGGGCGCGTGAAGACATGAAAACTAGAAGATGTGCACCCGAGAGTTTAAATCTGTCAGCTCACGTGTTTCCACCTGTCGCTTGGGCCTTTTACATAGCGTTAAGGATCCGAACGATGAATCCAGCTTAACGGAAATTAAGTCACTGCTTTCTAGTGGTGGCAGTTCCCCTTGAAGGTCCTGGCAGGAGTTGGAAAGGAAATCAGGCTCCTTGACGTGGAGTCCGTATTACCTTCATCTGTATTATCTTTTCGTGGCCTATGAAAGATGCCCGGTGGCTTTCTGGAAGATGCAGCCCAAATAAAAAATGATGAAACCAGTGAGATACATTTGAAAGAGATAGAGATCATCTCTGCAGAGTCTAACAATAGGGATTCTAGGAGAGCCTACTATTTTTTCCCAGAAAAATGAAAATAAAAAGAAAAGACATTGGTTTTTAAAAATGCTATTTTACTTTTCTAGAAGGAGGGAAGGTTTTCAGACAAGTATTGTTCAAAGGACCAATGGCTGTGAGTCAGACCCACTGACAGTAACTTTTGCAGTAATCTAATTTCTGAATTGTATCCTTAAAAGACCTGGAAGGGCAAACTGGGCATTTCAGCAATGTAGGCCAAATTCTGTTGCCATGAGCTCCAGGGAACTGTCTCTCCAGTGCTTTTTCCCCCTCTTGAACTTGTGCTATATTGAATAGTATTTGGAAAATGGAAGCCTTAGGCTGAGGCTCTGAAAGTGTGTCATGGATTTTTAATGTGACGGCATTTATTAAATGGGTTTGGAGTTATTTCACTTTTCATCCTATTCCTGTTCTCCGGCCTTGCCTTGGTGGAGAGCAGCCCAAGTCTGACCAGCGTTTGTAGGCTCTCCATGTCTCAGTCCCCTATGGCTCGGCCAACGTCTCCTTCATTCCTGTCTTCTCTCCCTTAATTCTCCAATACCCGGAGCCAGGCCACAGACAGAAGGCTCGCTCAGACCTGCTGAAGTTACAGCCTAGTATCTCTGACTCAGAAGACTTGGCTTCCGGGGTGGTTTGGGTCTGCAGTTTTAAGCATTCGTTTTATCCAAGAGCAATGTATTTGTATAAATGCTGTGGGAGATGAGGCCTGAACTGGATGGCTCAGAGCTTCTGCCATTTATTTCTGGAGCAAATGAGAAATAGTAATGCCTCCAAGTACAGCTCTCTTTGTTAAATGTTAAATACGGTCCCTGCCCATTTCTTCTGGGGTTCTCTGAATTTCAGCAGGTCTCTTCAAGCTGGTCCTCTAATTGGCTTTTCTAGCCTGAATTCACCCAGCATTTCAGAATGACAGTCTCTCTGCAAGAGAATACCAATGAGTTTAAACCTGGAAGCAGGAGGTGACTAGGTGAGGTTATACAGGGAAATGTCACAAAGGGCAAAGCAGATGCAATGCAGTTTCTTCTGTTAATTGAAGGGAATATGACTCTGAAAAATTCATGGCCCTTCAACTCAGAATTGGTCTGGATTCCCTTGTGTCCAGACTGTTCTGAAATAAAAATTTTGATTTTGTATCCACAGCTTTCTCTAAGTGGTATTTTATTTTGGGTTAACTAAAACAAAAAAGGTATTTTGATTTGTATAAATTTAAAATCTTCCATGGTGCAGAATTGCTCTAGATACAATTTTGGAAGGAAAAAATGAAGATGTATCTCTTTTTCCTCTTTTTTTTAAAACAAAGATAGTTATCTATGCAGAGATTGGGTATTCACAGCTCATTATGTTTTGTTTAGTCCATTTAAGTGATCTTTTTAAATTTGAGCATAGTTAGCACACAGTGTTGTATTACTTTTAGGTGTACGACTTAGTGATTTGACATGTTTATACATTATGCTACTACGTTCACCACAAGTGTGGCTACCATCTGTCCCATTACATCGCTATTATGACGTTATTGACCGTATTCCTTATGCTCTGCTTTTTATTCCCTTAACTTATTCCTTCCCAAACGGGAGCCCTGTACCGTCTTCTCCCCTTCACCTGTTTTGCCCAACCCTCTACCTGCCTCCCCTCTGGAAACCATCGGTTTTTTCTCTGTATTTATAGTTCTGATTCTGATTTTTGTTTGGTTATTAATTTTTTTTAAGATTTCAGTTATGAGAGGAATCATATGATATTTGTCTTTCTCAATCTGATTTATGTCACTTAGAATTATACCCTCTAGGTCCATCCATGTTTCATCTGGGAAGCTCTTTTTTTCCTTCAAATCTGAATGACAACATTTATGTTTGGTTGTAGGTTTTCCCCTTCAGCACTTCGACTACATTATACCACTCTTTCTGGCTTACAAAGTTTCTGTTGAAAAATCAGCTGATAGCCTTACAGATTTTCCTTTCTAGATAACTTTTGTCTTTTGCTGCTTTTAAGAATCTCTCTTTATCTTAATCTTTGATATTTTTATGTGCCATGGTTTACCACCTTGTGTTTATTCTGTTTGGCACTGTCTGTGCTTCTTGGACTTGGATGTCTATTTTCCTTCCTAGGTTAGGGAATAGTTTTTAGTTATTTTTTTATTTTTTATTTTAATTAACATATAATGTATTTTTTGCCCCAGGGTACAGGTCTGTGAATCATCAGGTTTACACATTTCACAGCACTCACCATAGCGCATACCTTCCCCAGTGTCCATAACCCAACCACCCTCTCCCTACCCATGACCCCCAGCAACCTCCAGTTTGTTTCTTGAGATTAAGAGTCTCTTTTGGTTGGTCTCCCTCCTGATTTCATCTTGTTTCATTTTTTCCCTCCTTACCCTCCATGACTTCCCATCCTGCCTCTCAAATTCCTCATATCAGAAAGATCATATGATAATTGTCTTTCTCTGACTGATTTTGATTTCGCTCAGCGTAATACCCTCTAGTTCCATCCACGTCGTCGCAAATGGCAAGATTTCATTTCTTTTAATGGCTGCATAGTATTCCATCGTGTATATGAACCACATCTTCTTGATCCATTCATCTGTTGATGGACATCTAGGCTCTTTCCATAGTTTGGCTATTGTGAACATTGCTGACATAAACATTTGGGTGCGTGTGCCCCTTCTGATCACTGCATTTGTATCTGTGGGGTAAGTATCCAGTAGTGTGATTGCTGGGTCATAGGGCAGCTCTATTTTCAACTTTCTGAGGAACCTCCATGCTGTTTTCCAGAGTGGTTGCACCAGCTTGCATTCCCACCAACAGTGTAGGAGGGTTCCCCTTTCTCCGCATCCTCGCCAGCATCTGTCATTTCCTGACTTGTTGATTTTAGCCATTCTGACTGGTGTGAGGTGATATCTCATTGTGGTTTTGATTTGTATTTCCCTGATGCCAAATGATGTGGAGCATTTTTTCATGTGTCTATTGGCCATCTGGATGTCTTCTTCGCAGAAATGTCTGCTCATGTCTTCTGTCCATTTCTTTTTTTTTCCCTAAGATTTTATTTATTTATTTGACAGAGAGAGATCACAAGTAGGCATAGAGGCAGGCAGAGAGAGAGAGAGGAGGAAGCAGGCTCCCCGCTGAGCAGAGTGCCTGATGCGGGACTCGATCCCAGGACCCTGAGATCATGACCCGAGCCGAAGGCAGCGGCTCAACCCACTAAGCCACCCAGGTGCCCTTCTGTCCATTTCTTGATTGGATTATTTGTTCCTTGGGTGTTGAGTTTGAAAATTCTTTATAGATTTTGGCCCTTTATCTGATACGTCATTTGTGAATATCTTCTCCCATTCTGTTGGTTGTCTTTTCATTTTGTTGACTGTTTCTGTTGCTGTGCAAAACCTTTTGATCTTGATGAAGTCCCAATAGTTCATTTTTGCCCTTGCTTCCTTTGCCTTTGACAATGTAATGCTGTGGCTGAGGTAGAAAGGATTGCTGCCTGTGTTCTTCTCTAGGACTTGTATGGATTCCTGTCTCACATTGAGGCCTTTCATCCATTTTGAGTCTATTTTTGTGTGTGGTGTAAGGACATGGTCGAGTTTCATTTTTCTGCATAAGGCTGTCCAATTTCCCAACACCATTTGTTGAAGAGATTGTCTTTTTTCCATTGGACATTCTTTCCTGCTTTGTCAAAGATTAGTTGACCATAGAATTGAGGGTCCATTTCTGGGCTCTCTATTCTGTTCCACTGATCTATGTGTCTGTTTTTGTGCCAGTGACATACTGTCTTGATGATGACAGCTTTGTATTAGAACTTGAAGTCTGGAATTGTGATACACCAACTTTGGCTTTCTTTTTCAACATTCCTCTGGCTATTTGGGGTCTTTTGTGGTTCCGTATAAATTTTAGTATTATTTGTTCCATTTCTTTGAAAAAAATGGATGGTAATTTGATAGGAATTGCATTAAATGTGTAGATTGCTTTAGGTAGCATAGACATTTTCACCATATTTGTTCTTCCAGTCCATGAGCATGGAATGTTTTTCCATTTATTTGTGTCTTCCTCCATTTCTTTCATGAGTACTTTATAGTTTTCTGAGTACAGATTTTTTGCTCTTTGGTGAGGTTTATTCCTAGGTATCTTAGGGTTTTAGGTGCAATTGTAAATGGGATCGACTCCTTAATTTCTCTTTCTTCTGTCTTGTTTTTGGTGTATAGAAATGCAATTGGTTTCTGCGCATTGATTTTATATCCTGACAATTTACTGAATTCCTGTATGAGTTCTAGCAGTTTTGGAGTGGAGTCTCTTGGGTTTTCCACATAAAGTATCATATCATCTGCAAAGATTGAGAGTTTGACTTCTTCTTCTTTGCCAATTCGGATCTTTAATTTTGTTGTTGTTGTTGTTGTTGCTGTTGTCTTATTGCTGAGGCTAGGACTTCTAGTACTATGTTGAATAGCAGTGGTGATAATGGACATCCCTGCCGTGTTCCTCACCTTAGGGGAAAAGCTCTCAGTGTTTTCCCATTGAGAATGATAATGTGTGTTTTTCATAGATGGCTTTGATGATATGGAGGTATGTACCCTCTATCCCTACACTTTAAAGAGTTTTGATCAAGAAAGGATGCTGTACTTTGTCAGATGCTTTTTTAGCATCTGTTGAGAGGATTGTATGATTCTTGTTCTTTTTTTTTTTATTAATGTAATGTATCACATTGATTGATTTGCAGATGTTGAACCAACCTTGCAGCCCAGGAATAAATCTCCCTTGGTTGTGGTGAATAATCTTTTTAATGTACTGTTGGATCCTATTGGCTCGTATGTTGGTGAGAATTTTTGCATCTGTGTTCATCAAGGATATTGATCTGTAATTCTCTTTTTTGATGGGATCCTTGTCTGGTTTTGGGATCCAGGTAATGCTGGCTTCATAAAAGGAGTTTGGAAGTTTTCTTTCCATTTCTATTTTTTGCAACAGTTTCAGGAGAATAGTATTAATTCTTCTTTAAATGTTTGGTAGAATTCCCCTGGGAAGCTGTCTGGTCTGGGCTCTTGTTTGTTGGGCGATTTTTGATGACTGATTCAATCTCCTTACTGGTTATGGGTCTGTTCAGGTTTTCTATTTCTTCCTGGTTCAGTTGTGGTAGTTTATATGTCTCTAGGAATGCATCCATTTCTTCCAGATTGTCAAATTTGCTGGCGTAGAGTTGCTCATAATATGTTCTTGTAATTGTTTGTATTTCTTTGGTGTTGGTTGTGATCTCTCCTCTTTCATTCATGATTTTCTTTATTTGGGTCCTTTCTCTTTTCTTTTTGATAAGTCTGGCCAGGGGTTTACCAATCTTATTAATTCTTTCAAAGAACCAGCTCCTAGTTTTGTTGATTTGTTCCATTGTTTTTGTGGTTTCTATTTCATTGATTTCTGCTCTGATCTTTATGATCTCTCTTCTCCCGCTGGGTTTAGGCTTTCTTTGTTGTTCTTTCTCCAGCTCCTTTAGGTGTAGGGTTAGGTTGTGTATTTGAGACCTTTCTTGTTTTTTGAAAAAGGCTTGTATCGCTATATATTTTCCTCTCAGGACTGCCTTTGCTGTGTCCTACAGATTCTGAACCACTGTGTTTTCATTATCATTTGTTTCTATGAATTTTTTCAATTCTTCTTTAATTTTCTGGTTGACCCATTCATTCTTTAGAAGGATGCTGTTTATTCTCCATGTATTTGGGATTTTTCCAAAAATCCTCTTGTGATTGAGTTCTAGCTTCAGAGCATCGTGGTCTGAAAATATGCAGGGTATGATCCCAATCTTTTTTTTTTTTTAATCCCAATCTTTTGATCCCAGTTGAGACCTGATTTATGACCCAGGATGTGATCTATTCTGGAGAATGTTCCATGTGCACCAGAGAAGAATGTGTATTCTGTTGTTTTGGGATGGAATGTTCTGCAAACTCTGTGATGTCCATCTGGTCCAGTGTGTCATTTAAGGCCTTTATTTCCTTGTTGATCTTTTGCTTGGATGATCTGTCCATTTCAGTGAGGGGAGTGTTAAAGTCCCCTACTATTATTGTATTATTGTATTATTATTGTGTCTGTGTTTCTTTGATTTTGTTATTAATTGGTTTATATAGCTGGATGCTCGATGTTAGGGGCATAGATATTTAAAATTGTTAGATCTTCTTGTTGGACAGACCCTTTAAGTATGATATAGTGTCCTTCCTCATCTCTTATTATAGTCTTTGGCTTAAAATATAATTTACTTAATATAAGGATTGCTACCCCAGCTTTCTTTTGATGTCCATTAGCATGGTAAATTGTTTTCCACCCCATCACTTTAAATCTCGAGGTCTAAATGGTTTAAATATGGAGGCCTTTGGGTCTCAAATGAGTTTCTTGTAGACAGCATGTCGATGGGTCTTGGATTTTTTTTTTTTTTTCGTCTATTCTGATACCCTGTGTCTTTTGATTGGGGCATTTAGCCCATTTAAATTCCTGGTAACTACTGAAAGATATGAATTTAGAGCCATTGTATTGCCTGCAAGGTGATTGTTACTGTGTCTTGTCTCTGTTCCTTTCTGGTCTGTGTTACTTTTAGTTTCTCTCTTTGCTTAGAGGACCCCTTTCAATATTTCCTGTAGGGCTGGTTTGGTGTTTGCAAATTCTTTTAGTTTTTGTTTGTCCTGGAAGCTTTTTTTCTCTCCTTCTATTTTCAGTAACAGCTTAGCTGCATGTAGTATTCTTGGCTGCATGTTTTTTCTCATTTCGTGCTCTGAATATATCATGCCAGTCCTTTCTGGCCTGCCAGATCTTTGTGGATACGTCTGCTGTTAACCAAATATTTCTAACATTGTATGTTACAGACCTCTTGTCCTGAGCTGCTTTCAGGATTTTCTCTTTGTCAGTAAGATTTGTAAGTTTTACTATGAGAAAATGGGGGTGTGGACCTATTTTTATTGATTTTGAGGGGCAGTCTTTGTGCTTCCTGGATTTTGATGCTTGTTCCCTTCACCAAATTAGGGAGATTCTCTACAGTAATTTGGTCCAATATACCTTCTGTCTGCCTCTCTCTTTCTTCTTCTTGTGGGATTTGAATTATTCTAATATTGTTTTGTCTTATGGTATCACTTATCTCTCAAATTCACCCCTCGTGGTACAGTAGTTGTTTGTCTCTCTTTTGTTCAGCCTCTTTACTCTCCATCATTTGGTCTTCTATATCACTAATTCTCTCTTCTGCCTCATTTATCCTAGCAGTAAGAGTCTCCATTTTTTATTGCACCTCATCAGTACCTTTTTAAAATTTCAAGTTGCTTAGATCTTAGTTCTTTTATTTCTCCAGAAAGATATTTTATTTCTCCAGAAAGGGATTCTCTAATACCTTCCATGCTTTTTTTCAGCCCAGCTAGCACCTAGATAATTGTCATTCTGAACTCTAGTTCTGACATATTACTAAAGTCTATATTGATTAGGTCCCTAGCTGTCAGTTCTGCATCTTGTTCTTTTTTTTTGTGGTGAGTTTTTTGGCCTTGTCATTTTATCCAGATAAGAATAGGTGAATGAGAGAACAAATACTAAAAAGGTAGGAATGAGCCCAGAAAAATATACACTAACCAAATCAGAAAAGACCTGGAACTGGGGGAGAAGAAAGGGGGGAAAAAAGAGAATACATACATATTATATATGTAATGTATATCATATCAATATATTAATATATTAATAATTAGTTATTCAATTAATTATTAATTGATATATTTAATATTAATATAATAAAATATATTAATATATATATTAGACGGGTGAACAGAACAGAGACACACACTTGATTATGGGTGTACTTTGGTCTGTTAGAAGAAACTATCTCCCAAATTTTAAAGAAAGTAAAACATATATATACAAAAATAAGGGTAAACATGATGAAAGGATGGAATATTAGTGTAAAGATAAAATTTAAAAAGATTCTAAAAAAGGAATTGATAAGATAAGAAACTGGTTGAAAAAAGAAAAAAAGAAGAGGAAAGAATGTGGTCAGGCTGGAGACTAGAACAAAGCCATGCCCTGGATTTAGGGTATATTTTGATCTATTAGAAGAAATTGTACCCTGAAAATTTAAAGAAAAAAACCCTATATGTATACAAAGAATAAGGTTAAATACAATGAAGACATAAAATATGACTCAACAATGAATATTAAAAAAGATTTTTAAAAAGGTATTGATAAGATAAAATAGTTTAAAAATGTTAAAATAGGAAAGAGGAAAAATTTTAAAAAATAGAACAAGAAAAAAAATAAAATTAAAAAAATTCAACTTTGAAAGGCTCAAGGACCATGAGAGAAAAGCCATGAATTCTATGTGTTGCTTTCTCCTAGCTCTGGAGTTCTGCAGTTCTTATTGATCAGTGAACTTGGTCTTGGCTGAATGTTCTTGTGGATCTTCTGGGGAAGGGGCCTGTTGCAGTGCTTCTCAAATGTCTTTGCCCGAGGTAGAATTGCAACCCTCTTGCCAGGGGCCAGGCTAAGTCATTTGCTTGGGTTCGCTCTCAGTAGCTTTTGTTTCCTGAACACTCCCTGAACTAGCTTTGGAGGACGGGAATGAAAATGGTGGCCTCCCATTCTCCAGCCCCAGAGGAGCCGAGAGATTGGAGCCCCACTCCTCAGTGAGCCCTCAGAGAAAAGAACTCAATCCCTCTTACTTCTGGGACCAGATGATATTTTGGTCTCTTACTCCTCTGCCATCTTGCTCCTCCCCCTGTTATTTTTTTCTTCAAATAATTTTCCTACGCATTTCTCTCTTCTTCTTCTTCTTCTGGGACCCCTATAATGCAAATGTTTGTTTGCTTGATGTTGTCCAAGAGACCTCTTAATCTATCCTCATTAAAAAAAATTCTTTTCTCTTTTTGCTGTTCAGCTTATTTGCTTTTCATCACCTTGTCTTCCAGATGCCTGGTATGTTCTTTTGCATCCTCTGATCTACTGTTAATTTCCTCTAAGGTGGTTTTCTAATTTCAGTTATTGTATTCTTCAACTCTGATTTATTCTTTTTAATATTTTCTTTCTCTTTGTTGAAGTATTTACTGAGTTCTTTCATTCTTTTCTCCAGCCCTGTGAGTATCTTTATGATCATTTCTTTAAATTCTTTATTAGGCATATTGCTTATATCTGTTGCATTTTATTCTTTTACTGAGATATTCTTCTTCTTTCTTTTGGTTCACAGTCTCTGTCTTCTCATTTTGCTTGGTTTTCTATGTTTGTTTCTATGGATTAGGTAAAAGTGCTACTTCTCAAGTTGAAGGAATGGTCTCATGTATGGTGACTCCTATGCAGACTATGGTTGCTTGGTGAGTTGCTGCCTGGGTGGAGCTTGGCTGTATATGCTACTTACTTTTTTAAACCATGGCTTTTTATAGGGAGAATAAAGAAAAAAACAAAAAAGTAAAAAGATAATAAAAGAAAAAAATAACAAAACCAAAAAGAAAAAAAATTGATAATGAAAAAAATAAATTAAAAAATGAAAACAAAAAACCCCCTACAAAACAAATCCCATAAAATTATGGCTTGTTTCTATGCCTCAGCACCACAGGATGGTGGCTAGACCCTGGCCTTGCTGAGGTTGCAAACTTTCTGTGACAATTTGACCCAGTACTGTGCCGCAGCACATCTAGGAAGGTGTAGGCTTGTGAATAAAATTGGAAGCTTGTTGAGAGGTCTAGACTTGCCTGTTATGGTGTCTGGACCCTGCTCCAGTTTAGGCATTTTTAAAAAAGATTTTATTTATTTATTTATTAGAGGGCATGAGAGAGAGATATTTCTTATTTCTTATTTATTTATTTATTAGCTGAGAGAGCCACCCAGGCGACCTCTTTGGTCTAGGTTTTTAAATCAGGATGGGTGTAAAAAGCAAGCCATTCTCTCTCTGACCCATGAGCTTTCCTGTAGCCCCTCCATTATTTGGCAGAGTTTGTGTTGTCTCTTTTATGTTCTAGTTGCTATTTTAAATCATGGGGTTTTTTTCTTTGCCCAAGGACAGAGGGATCTATGCCTGGTCCCTCAATACTATGTTCCCCCCACCTCCACTCACTGCTGTTTGTAGCATTGGGGCTGGGGGGTTCCCTTTGTTACTACTTTCTTGCTATTGTTGTTCTCCTTGGTTTTTGGTTGTTCAGTAGCTGTTTAGTCAGTGCTTGATTCTTCTTCAGAAGGAAGTGTTCTATTAATAGATGTAACTTCATGTGTTCTGTGGGGGAGGTAAGTTCAGAATCTTTCTATGTTGCCCTTGTGAACTGGAACTCCATTTGAGTGATTTCTAAAAATACTGAACCAATATTTTTAAATGTGTCTTTACATAAATATCCAGATTTTGGACCTTTATTTTTTTAAAAAATATTGGAATATCTGGAAAGTTAACATGGGTTTGCAAATGACAGTAGTCAAACCTAGCTGAGTAGCCACCCTCCTCTGAGCAGGGCGAGCCACCTCCAGTTCACCCCACTCCTCACTTTTCCTCCTTGTCTTCCTGATACCCCCACCTCATGCCTTTTACTGTTTTCATAGACCCGAGAGATATTTGAGTTTTTGACCTCTATTCTATGGGATATTATATTTACTATTTAAATTTTTTTTTTTAAATTTGACAGAGAGAGAGAAAGAGAGAGAGAGACAATAAGAAAGAGAACACAAGGAGGGGGAGTGGGAGAGGGAGAAGCAGGCTTCCCGCCGAGCAGGGAGCCCGATGCAGGCCTTGATCCAGGATCCTGGGATCATCACCTGAGCCAAAGAGAGACACTCAACTGACTGAACTACCTAGGTGCCCCACTACTTCTATTTTTTGAGGCATTTTAAGTCCATATATACATATTTTTGAGGCATTTTAAGTCCATATATACATATTTTAGCTGAGATGAACCCCAACTGTCTTCTTATGACCACATTCTATTTAGCAAATTTATTAATTAGGGTTCAAGTTCTCTTAGTAACATGTTAGACTTCAGCAAAGAATTATTTCAAATTGTTTTTTTTTCAGTTTAAATGGAATTTCTTCTAATGTACTGTGATATTTAAGACTTTTTGGTAAAAGATAATTCAGTTTCATAAATCTTGCATTTCCTATCAGACCCTTGACTTACAGAACACTAGTTCTACATTCTGTTTAAGCTAAGAGTAATTATCCTTAAAACTGGAACTAAAGACAGAAATCTAACACATGAATATCACAGCTTCCTACATAATAATGTAAGTCCAAGTCCAGACATTATTTGAAAAATGAATGTTGCAAACAAATATATTCTCAAACATCAATAACCTGGTCACAAGACAAACTGTGTCATAAGGATGAAATAAGATGGAGAAATATGATAGGCCACAGAAGGAGGAGTCACAAGGAAAATCTGGACATTAAAATACAGATGGTCAGATTCTGGGAGGCTGCTGCCTGAGCCGATTGTTTCAGAATCACAGGATCACTGCCATGACCAGATCTAGACCTAAGATGTGATGAGCAAGGTAGATGCAAAGTTTAAAAGGGTGCCAAAAGACTTAGTAATCATGACGAATACTTTAATGCATGATTGAGAAAATTTACTACAGTATTTTATAATCAAAATTAATGCCAAAAAAATCAATGATGAATGAAATGATCTTGTTGGCCAATAGGCTAAAATTTGGCCAGCATTTAGGAATCTTGACCCTATGCCAGCTATGGAGCTAAGTACTTTTCAAGCTTTTTAAAAAAGTTTGATATACAGAACAACTCCATGAAATAAACGGTATTATTTCCCATCCTTCTTTCTATTTTCAGCTGAGAACACTGAGGCTTAAAGATGTTGAGTGACTTGCCCAGGTAGAGCTAATAACGGATAGAACCAGGATTCAGACCCCAGAAACTGCTTGACCCCAGAAACTGCTTGTGTCCACGGTACTATGGGATGGCTCAGTCCACAGTGTGATCATTAAGTTCTGCAGATGTTGGAGTGAGTCCACTATCCTGGTGTTCCTACTGGATTAGGGATAAGTTCATGACCTCAGAGCAGTCATGTATAGGCTGCTCTTGAGGAGCTGAATTTAATTTGATGGGAAGACATAGCTTATTGGTTTTCCTATACTAGATGATTTCTGTTTCACTCAGTGTTAGGAGAGATCAGTGGGGGGAAAAGGAGGAGGAGAGGTAGCAGGGGAGAGAGAGAGAATCGGGAAATGTGTGTGCACACACAGAGAGAGGAAACCTGAAGACAGTGGGGGCCAGGCAATGAACAAAGACTATTGTTGGTAAAGGCAAGAGTAAAAGGAAGAGACTGTTTCACCAAAAATTTCAATCCCAGAATGGAGAGCAAGGGTTCCTTGGTACTGAAATGCACCCATGAAACTCAGGCCTAGAGCTGGGTGAAATGGTTCTTCTGGGTTCTTCTGTCTGGGAGTATGTCTGAGGTCATTCCAGCCTGTTTTCAGTTTCCTCACCATGTCTTCTTCCCCTGTCCTCTCCATACCCATATGTTAGTAGATATCCAAACGTATTCACCACAACCCGAAGTAGCCCAACAGACCCTCATTCCCAGTTTCACAGGTCTCTCTTCCCAGTCCGAGTTGTCCTGTCCTCCTGTCCTTTTGCTGCCTTCACCCTTTTCCTGGCCGTCCTCACGCTGTCATGACACTATCATACAAGAATACTCATCAGTGGGGCCTTGTTATTCCTCTCGTGATGCTTCATGAAACTATAAAGAGCCCAGTTGTCTGTGATCCTTCGCTGACTCTCCAAGTGCTGCGTTACCTGCCAGTTTCCCTCTGCCCACAGGGCAGGAGGCAGAGGGTCAGGAGCTGAGAGGGCTGGCCAAGAAGGGTACAGTAGCTGAGAGGTAAGAAAAGTTCAGTTAAATTACTGGTGTGCTATAAGCACACCTGCTGACTGCGGTGGCATAATTCTGATGGAGTATTTACCTTCCACTGTGCACTTGTTGCTAATGCTACAGCCAGACTTCTAAGACATAGGGTAGATTTTCCAGGAGCAGTCATTCACTAAAAATAATAATTAACCCTCTAAATCAGTGGTCTCAGTCCTCCCAAATCCAACAACCCCTTTGGCGGTAAATATGTAACAAACATTTTGTAATGATTCCTTTAGTATTTGCATGGACATATAACCCATTTATGTATACTTTAAAAAAATGCTCTGATTGAATACAAAGAAATAAAAGCGAATTATGTTTATAAATGAGGTAAATATAAATTCTTGGGCAGGACCATGCCAGACACATATAAAGCTGTCCGATATTTTTACCACTTTTTAGAATCATTGAGAATGGAACGGTGAATAAACAATGTGATTGTTTTTATATTTGCCACACAAAACCCAGGAGCAGTGTTATGGTCAGTGAACGATTACCCAAAATAGTAACTGGAATAGTGGCCTTTCCAAGGATATTCAGATCTCAATTTCTAGAAACTGAATATGTTACCTTATAGGACATATTTTGCAGATATGATTAAGTGAAGGGTCCTGAGATGGAGTGGTTACACTGTATCATCCTCGTAGACCCCATGGGATCGCCAAGGTCCTTAGAGAGACGGGAGTGTAAGAGTCAGAGAAGATGTGACAATGGAAGAAGAGGTAGGCGTGGTGCAGGGCCACGAGCCATGGAATGTGGGTAGCCTCTCCAAGTCAGAAAAGGCAAGGAAAGGGATTCTTCCTCAAACCTTCAGAAGGAACATAGACTTGACCCGTTTCAGACTTCTGACCTCTAAAATTGTCAGAGAATAAATTTGTATAGTTTTAAACCACTAAGTTTGTGGTGATTATTTACAGCAGTGAAAGGAAACTAATATAGTGATTAACTCTGGAGAAAGAAAGTGCCGAAGTTCAGTCTTCATAAAATCTATATGGTAGTTTTCCTCCTGGGAAGTTTATTGAATAGTCAGAGTGTACAGGGATACGTTGTGACGGTACGTGAAGTGGAGCTCGGCTGTAGACGGCAGCAGCTAGGCGCCGGTGTAACGGTGTGGCTTCCTGTCCCCTTACTCTGCTCTCTCCTCTGCCTTACCCATTTGCAGTTTTGGTTCCGTTTTGGTTCCGTTTTGGTTCCGTTTCCACCTGGTTTTGAGTCCCCTCCCTTCTGACTTCACCTTCCCTTTGCAGAGGAGCCCTTCAAGACGTTTCTGCGAACGTGGCTCCCCCACGAAGACTGCCGGCTGTCAAAATTCTTGTTTGAGGAAAATGCTTTTCCTCCGACAGAAAATGACCTTCTGCCTGCAGTCTCTACGTTTGACTGATGCCAAGTGATCCTTTGACACTTGATACCATCATTTCCAAGCAGCTTCTTTGTCCTCTACTGTCATGGGTGGGTCCTCCTCTTGGGTTTTCTTTGGTCACTGAACTTATTTATTTTTTATCTATCACTGATTTTTAAATTTTTAATGTGCAGACACTGTACTAAGCACTTTTGGTATAGTTTGTCATTTGTATCATGTATCAATCCTGTGGGTTAGTTTTTAGGTTTTTATTTATTTATTTATTTATTTATTATCTCAAAATCGATTTTATTGCAGCCAAAACAGTGGAATTAACTGTACATAATAAACTATTATATATATATATATATATATATATATATATATATACACATTTTAAGTTATAGGGAATAAAGTTTATTTTGGCAGATAGTGTTAAACAAAATTAAAGTTGCATACATTAGTAACATAACTCAACATCCTTAATTTGGTATAAGTGTGACACATTTTCCTGTGTTCTGCTAAATCACCATAACCTATTTTATTTTATGTTTTTAAAGATTTTTATTTATTTGACAGAGAGAGACACAGTGAGAAAGGGAACATGAGCAGGGGAAGCGGTAGAAGGAGAAGCAGGCTTCCCACTGAGCAGGGAGCCTGATGTGGGGCTTGATTCCAGGACATTGGGATCATGACCTGGGTGGAAGGCAGTTGCTTAATGCCTGAGCCACCCAGGTACCCCAGGTTAGTTATTTTTTTTTTTTAAGATTTTATTTATTTACTTGAC
This sequence comes from Mustela erminea, assembly GCF_009829155.1. NCBI lineage: Eukaryota > Metazoa > Chordata > Mammalia > Carnivora > Mustelidae > Mustela > Mustela erminea. The sequence continues at coordinate 164,291,819 of NC_045615.1, read as the reverse complement.
AGATAGGGATCACAAGTAGGCAGAGACGCAGACAGAGAGAGAGGAGGAAGTAGGCTCCTTGCCGAGCAGAGAGCCCGATGTGGGGCTCAATCCCAGGACCCTGAGATCATGACCTGAGCCGAAGGCAGAGGCTTAACCCACTGAGCCACCCAGGCGCCCCGCTTAGTTACTTTTTAATCTCTATTTTACAGGTGGGAAAACAGACTCAGAGTAAATATTTAAAATCTAAAGATTAAAAAAAGATTCTTATTCTTGGCTCTTTATATTCTCAAAAGATTAAATTTCAACGGATTATATTTAAAAGGATTAAAAGTTTACAACATTTTACTTATTAGTTATCATTTATTATACTTGTATATATAAAGAGAGAAGTTACAGACTATGCCCCAGGCTTTTCAGGTTACTTGCCTTCGGAGTGAGTGAATGGTTTGCTTTATACATTTGTGGTATTTGGACTTTTTATGGTGGTCAGTGGAGTCAAATTCATTTGGCTTTCATGTATAAAATCTAGATAAAAATTTAAAAAATGAAGGTTTGTATTGGTAGTTTAAAACTTTGCTAGGTCAATTATACACGTATGTATTTTTTTATGTGTAAATACAAATTTAATTCATTCAAAAATTAATTTGTTCCATATTTACTTACTGAGTTTCTTATGAACCAGGTTCTGTTCTAGGCCCTGGGGCTGCGGCAGTGAGTAAGAAAGTGAAGCTCACATTCTAGCGGGGAGTGCATTCAACACCACATCAGGTGGCCACAGTACTAAGAAGAGAAAAAAGTAGGATAAGATGATAGAAAGTGGTAGAAAGTTCTCTATTACACAGTCAGAGAAGGTTCTCTGAGCCCAGATCTGAATGAAGTAAGGAAGGAAGCCATGTCAGCGTCTGGTGAAACGTGTTCCAGAATGTAGTTTGCAATTTTTATCCAATAGTTTGGGTTTTTTTTTGAAATCAGACTTAATTATATGGAAAATACTTTAAAAAAAGAATTTATTCATTTATTTGAGAGAAAGGGTAGAGGAGCAGCAGAGGGAGAAGGAGAGAGAGTCCTAAGCAGACTCTGCACTGAACGTGGAGGCTGCCATGGGGCTTGATCCGAGGACCCTGAGACCATAATCTCAGCCTCGACCAAGAGTCTGGTGTTAGCTAGCTGACTGTGCCACCCAGGTGCCCCACTACTTCTTTTTTTATGGTGAAAAAAATTCATATTTAGATTTAGTTAACTGGACTCAGCTTAGATGATCCCAATTTTGAGGGCAACATCTGAAACATCATAATCAGGAGCCATCGAACACAGGCTTTCTTCTCTTCCTGGGCCTGTCAGGGTGCTGACCATGGTCATGTTGGTGTACCAGAGCCGACGGCACAGACTCATCTGGTACTGGCTGGCCTTACATCCCCAGTGAACACAGAGTGTTCTTCTATTTTCTTCATGGCTGACTCGGTAGTTGGGGGAACTTGATGGTGGCGTGTGATCAAGCTTGTCCCTGGGGCACTCTTTCCAGGATATTTGGGCTGCCTTTGGAGATGCTATGTCTTGGGCTATTGGAATGTGGATGATGTATGGATTTTGTGTGTGTGGGGGGGTGTGTGTGTGTGTGTGAGAGAGAGAGAGACTGTGGACACCTTCTAGCACTGCTTTCTTGGCCTTCATAGTCTTTGCTTTGGCCTCAGCTTTGTGAGAGGCAGGAGCTTCCTTCTTCACCTTTGCACTGTCTTTGTGAAAGGGCCGTATGAAAAGGAGTTATCGAGCATGTGCCCGGTTGTTGGTGGGTGAGGTGACCTGCTGGATAACAGGGAAATGTGAGGTCTGACCTTGCCACCTAGTTTACAACCTTGGTGGGACTTGAGAACAACATATCTAAAAATATCAAATGGAAACAGTATGCAGTTATTTGTTGCTAAATCATGTGACACAGATTCTAGGTTTGGGGGGACCCTCTTGGGTCTTACACTTCCTGAAACAAGAGTATAATTTTTGCTAGATTTAAACATTTTAAAGGACAAATCCATAGACTGAAGCAGAAAAAAAAAATTCTTTAATGGAACTTTCGTTCTCATTGCTTTGGGATTTCCTTCTCTTAGGAGCTATTTATGGAGTCTGTGAAATGTGACTCTAATGGGATAGGAAATGATCAGGAATCCAGAAAATCCGTTTGCAGTCTCCGGTGTCCTGAATAGTGGTAGCTTTCCATGGCCCCAGACTCTTGCGTCCCTGAGGTGGGACGAGTAACGTGCGTTCTTTTTCCTGCTTCCCTCCCCGTCACTCCTCCGGGCTCTGAACAAGTGAAAGCTGGGATTTTGACTTAGACTTCTAATCAGATCGATACCATCCATTCTCCAGCACAGAGCCCTTGACATAGCCTCTCATTTGGGTTCTCAATAAATGATTCGTGACTCAAGTAGGAGTACGCTAATAGTATTTATGCTACTGGGATTGTGACATTTTTGTTATTTTCCAAGTTCTCGGCTTTCCACAAATCCCATTCATTCATGGTACGGTTTCTGATTACACTTGAGTCTCTGATTATATTACCTTTGAAATAAAAAACATGAAGAAATAATTCAAAGAAATCATTGGGTTTATTACAGTAATGAGTTCTTGTTCGGTTTGTGCAATAGATTTTCTTTGTTAAGTTTAATTTTTTGCTTCAAAGATTTTATGCTTGAATCAACTTTTTCTTTTGTTTTAATGATGAGTATTATTGGAAGCATTAATTATACCTAGTGTGCACATTAGGACTCTCATCCCAAACTGTATAAGCATATCTTTAAATTCAGTAATCCCTCAGTTTAAGCCTACATAAAAGAGCGGCATCAAATATTTACATTCTGTAGAAGGGCCGGGAGGCTGGGTGACTAAAACAGCAGCAGCGACAGACCAGTTACATTTGCAAAGCTCCCTGGTCTGCTCCTAGAGCTGTTGCAGGGGACGCTAGTGAGGCTTTCTGAGCTAGACGTAAGCGCTGCTGCAGATCTGAGTTGGACGGCTTTCCCTGTGGTTTTGATTAATAATTTCATTAGCTGAAAAATCAAAGACTATATTCCCCCTTGTTTTGTTCTGTGGTGTTAGAATTCCAGGCAATGATTTCGACGTGGGCCCCTCACACGGGGCCTTTGATTGTTTTGGAAGAGCTTTGTTGCTCCGTGTGCATGTCAATGCGCCGGCCCCAGTCCTGTATCTGCGTGAGCCTTCCTCGCTCACCTCCTGCTCTGCTCCCTGTGACAGGGGATCAAGCCTGCCAGGCTCCTTCCTGTCCACTGGTCTTCGGCGAGGGTTCACCGATGGCGGGCGAGAGGGTTGAGTGGAAGGATCCAGGACCCCCGCTCCTCCAGGGGACCCCAGCTCCTCCAGGGACCCCCGCTCCTCCAGGGACCCCAGCTCCTCCAGGGACCCCCGCTCCTCCAGGGACCCCCGCTCCTCCAGGGACCCCAGCTCCTCCAGGGGACCCCCGCTCCTCCAGGGGACCCCAGCTCCTCCAGGGACCCCCGCTCCTCCAGGGGACCCCAGCTCCTCCAGGGACCCCCGCTCCTCCAGGGGACCCCAGCTCCTCCAGGGACCCCCGCTCCTCCAGGGGACCCCAGCTCCTCCAGGGACCCCAGCTCCTCCAGGGACCCCCGCTCCTCCAGGGACCCCCCACTCCTCCAGGGACCCCCCACTCCTCCAGGGGACCCCAGCTCCTCCTCCCTTCACGATCCCTCCGGCTGAGGGTTGGTTGTGTTTTTCTGCTGTTGCCAGTCTCTGTTCTGTCTTGCTTTTCTGTTGGGTGTCTCAGCTCATCTTCCGTTGCCTGTGCCACCAATTTTCTGTTACTAAAGTCTCTGTTTTAGCTATGTAAAGTGGTGTGTAACTTTCTAGTTAGACTCCGAGTTATACAGCTCTCAGTTCTCGGGGGTGATTGCCAATAGAACGAACCATTGTCTTTGTGAGAATTTTCAGAAAATTAAAGTCTATAAAATTTACCTCATTTTAGACCTTAAGTAGGAGAATAATATGAGAAAACTGAGAGAACAGCTTTATCATTTTGTAGTCCGGAGCTTCCGAGCTGATGAATTACTTTCCATGCTGCAGTAAAACGAGACACGTTAATTGCCTTGACCTGTGAGTTTCTGTGTTGTCTACCTTAGATTAGCAGCATTTCATAATTAGCAAATAAATAATGTGGTATAAAGTGAGGCCACTAAAATATATTGATTGAATTATTTTTTAAAAGTTTATACTTAAAAAATACAGTATCTGTGTCCTTATTTGAGGCAGACACTCTCCTTCGTAGCTACTATAAGATAGACTGAGAAATAAGTTTACATGATTTTTCTAAGACGGAGGGAAGATGTCCATCCAGCATTAACAAGTGAGGGGCTGGTGTGTAGTGGCGAGCAGGGGGCTGGCATTTCTTGCACCGCACAGAGTCTGCAACGGGGAATTCGCTGGCGCCGGAATCATGAAGCACAGATCGTATCTTTCAGTGGGGGTCGCGAGAGACAGGGATGGGCAAGTGGTTTATTGAGCAACGGCCCTGGACAGAGTGAGGGAACAGGACAGGGCAGGGAGGGAGGTACGCACCGATGTGCTTCGGCTCACGTCTGGCCTTGCTCCGTGGCCTGGGGAGCCGCAGAGAGGTGTGACCCTGAGACAGGACGGCTGAACCTCGCTTGGTCCCGTTACTCGCTGTGGTGGCCCTGGCCGGAGGGTAAGGACGCAGCACAGAGGGCAGTTCTGCGGAGGAACGTGTGGCCGCTCCTACAGCACCCGCTGCAGCCGCGGCCGGACGGGAGAACCGGCCCTACGGGGGAGGGTGGCTGGATGCCCACGGCAGCTCCCTAAGGCCAGCACAGCGCCCGTCTCCGCCACCTGCAGGCCGTCGGCACCGGACGGGCTGTAGAACCTCCCCAAGCCTCAGCTTCCCGATCTGCCTACAAATGAGAAAGGCAGCAACCACCCCTTTCCCTCACAAACGTGCTCTGCAGGAAACGAAGACTCTGCAGTGTTTCCTGAGCGGCCGGCCTGTCGGGGAGAGAGCAGCGCGGTGTTTCCGAGCTCGTGTGAAGACGCCAGTTGAACGTGGCCGGGTCTTCCTTCGGATGCTCCGAAACAGCCTAGGACGTGCACCTGGGGAAGGTCGTTGACTTTGGCGAAGGTGCCGGCAGGCAAGAGGGAGGGAGTGGGAGAGAGAGATGAGGAGACGCTGGCCCGCAGGGGTGGAGGTCCCGGCTGCGGCGGGTGGGCGCGGGCACGGCTCTGCGGGCCGCGGTTGGCTGCGGCAGCGAGTGACGGCACAAGAGGCCCCGTCGCCCTGGCGTGGCAGTGTTTGGGCTGCTGGGACCCCTCTCGGTGCTGCTCAAACCCACAGACCATTAATTCTCTTCCGTCGCCGATTCCTCAGTACTGGGCTGACCCTGCGTTGTCAGTGGGACCAGCTGTAGCCCCTTCGCTGCTGCGGCCTCCGAGGCCGGCCGTTGACATCCACATGTCTCTCCCCCGCGACCCGCTCTTGGCTCCCTCACCCTCAACCAGCATTTCTGAGGATGCTGCTCTGTAGGGGACCCAGACCCTGGCCCGGGGGAAGCCGCACCTGGCTGGACTGGCTTCCTGCAGTCGCTGTTCCCTGTGATCCGCGGACGTAGCAACGCCAGGAGACACTCAGTGACCCCCGATATCCAGACCAGCTGTCCTCTTCTCCGTGCGGCAGCAGCGACCCCATCTCCTCACCCGCGGCTCTGCCAAAATGGAAACTGCGTTCTCTGCCTGGGATGCTCTGGCATGAAGAGCCTGAGTGGGGAGGCGGGTTCACAGCGTTAGGCTCGGGGTCGCATGGGGAAGGGCTGGCCTCCAAGAACCGGGACCTCTGTTCTAGAAAAGATTAAAGGTATGGAGACAAGAAATCCAAGTTAGGGAGCTGTGTCCCTGGGAGGATGATGAGAGGAGTCAGCCGCGCTCGTCCCAGTGGTGCCCAGACCTGTGTTTTTCAGCTTTGGGGGTGCACAGCACTCGTAACGGCGACGCCGTGGATGGAACTAGAGGGTATCACGCTCGGTGAAATACGTCGAGCAGAGAAACACAACTGTCATATGATCAATCTGACTGAGGAATTGAGAGGCAGGGCAGGGGTCTGTGCGGGGAAGGGAGGGAAAAATGAGACAAGACGGAACCAGGGAGGGAGACAAACCATAAGAGACTCGATCTCAGGACGCGAACCGAGGGTTGCTGGAGGGGAGGGAGGTAGGAAGACAGGGTGGCTGGGGATGGACACTGGGGGCGGCATGTGCCGTGGCGAGCGCCGCAATGTGTGTAAACCTGGCGATTCACAGACCTGTACCCCTGAAACAAGTGATACGTTATACGTGTAAAGAAGAAGAATGTGCTGAATCGCGGCTTGGATGGGCCTGGGGAAGGGACGCGGGAGTCCCCAGGGATGGGAAATCTGTCAGAAGTTGTCTCTGACGTGCCGCGTTCCCTTCCTCTGAGTTTACCCCAGTGTCCGCATCAAGCATGGAGAATCAGCAAAGACTTGGAACAGTGGGTGGGAGTGGGGGGGACGCAAGTTATAAGTATCTCCTTGTGCTGAGCACTCATCTTTGCCCTATTGTGACATTGGTCTTCCTAATTTGATCCCTAAACTAGTTGTCTCTGTTGGACAAAAGGAACACAGTGGGGAGGAGAAAGAGAGAAGAAGAAACATGGCCATGAGTGGGGACGGCTAGAATTACCTACGGGATTTTTTCAAGCTACCCGTGCTCTTCCTGCACTAGTAGAAGTGTTAACACTGTTCCCCTATGGGGGGGAGACGATTAGCGAGCCCGAGTCCCAGCAGAGTGTGTCCTGTCCTCTAGGCATGCTAGGGAGAAAAGAGGTTCAGAACCCCCGATTTAACCATTGCTTCTGCTTTATCCTTCTGATAAATTCTAGGGAGAATCTTTTCTAATTTCGTATTCTTCATGACATCAGAAAATTGGTAGCTTCCAGAATTTCTTTATTACAGTCTTTGGAGTTTATAATCAATCCTAATTAATGATAGCATGATAAAAATCATAAATATCATGCTAAGAGTCTTAGGCTTGCTTGTCTGCTAGGTAGTGCAGGACAGATGTCTCCATTTCTCTCATGTTTCAGCAACGGGGAATGGAGTAAGAGAGGAAGTTTCCCATGTGTTTATTGTGATACCCTGTCAGAAGGACATTCCCAGTTTCTGAGTCACTTTCAAACCCAATTGTGAATAATAATGATATAAAAAAAAGAGACTACAAGAGCTTTGTATTTTGGTAATTTGTGGGCCATAAGGATGGATGGAGGGAGAAGATTTAATACTTTAGAACCAAATTTTTTAAATAAAATAAGTTTAGTACAAATACCTAGCTTGGTTCCATTAATGAAAAGGTTTTTTTTTTTTTTTTTTTTTTTTTTTTTAAATTTCCCCAGTGTATTTTAGAAATATTTAAGTCATGAAAACAAAGGGCACAGGGTTAATTGTATTATAATTTTATTCTATTTTTTTTTTTTTTGCTTTAAAAAATTTGTCACCAGAATACATGCATGTGGTTTTAAAAGTCAAATGATGGTGAAAGTCTCATGTATTAAAAAATAGCAGTCACCTGTGCCCTCCCTCGATGCCATTCCCCAGAGCCATAACTGCTTACAGCTCATTCCCGTACCACAACTTCCTGTTTATGGATTTCAGGACTCTCAGCCTCGTACCCTGTGTTCTCACCTCCGGCGACCTTTCACAGCTGTTTCACAAGTTTTAGTTAATTTCATGTTCATGCTTTTTATTATTTTTTCTAGGTAAATATTATTTTCCACTGAGCCAAATAGGCTATGATTATATTTGATTTATTTTATAACATGCTTTCTTTTTAAATTTATTTTCTTTTCTTCCTTCCTTTCTTTCTTCCTTTCTCTCTCTCTCTCTCTCTTTCTTTCTTTCTTTCTTTCTTTTTCTCTTTTTTAATAGGCTTCATGCCAATGTGAGGCCCAATATGAGGCCTGAACTAGCAACCCTGACTTCAAGACCTGAGCTGAGACCAAGTGTCAGATGCTTAACCCACTGAGCTACTCAGGCGCCCCTTCCTCTCCTTTTTAAAAAAATTGAAGTATAATTAACATGCAGTATCGTATTAGCTCCAGGTGTACAATGTAATGATTCAACAATTCTCTGCATCGCTCAGTGCTCAACAACACAAGTGTATTCTCAATCCCCTTGTCTGTCTGTTTTATAGCTTTTTATTTTTCCTGGAGTTAATAGTTGCCTCATTCATTGTTTTTATCTGCTTCACTGCCCTTAGAACTTTGGCCCAACTCTTCCCATACCCTCCGGCAGCCTTCTAAAATGTCATTCTTAAGTTTTTTCTCAGAGTCAAACTATCAAACAATCTGTCATACCCTGGGCCGCCTGCGTCACTCCGTCTACCCTGGAGCGGCTGCCCTGGACCCGCGGCAGAGTCGCCGTCCTTTGCCTGTTTCACTTTGCTTCTCTCTCCTGTGACCAGGATTTATGTCATTTTCTTTCTTAGGTTTTTTTTTTTTCCCCCTTAGTCCTCCTTGGCTTACTGAGAAGCCATTGCAAGTAGATTGTCTGAGACTTTACGTATTTGAAAATATTTACTCTACTTTGACACTTGATAGTTTGGCTAAATCTAGAATCCTTGGTTGCAAATTGTTTTCTTTGGCAATCTGGGAGCTGTTACTACCTTGACTTGTAGCTTACAATGTTGCTTCTGAGAAGGCGGAGGCTTTCCTTATTTCTGACCCTTCGCCTCCACCAGTTTTTCTTCTCTGGAAACCTTCAAGATCTCTTTATCTCTGGGATTTTCAAAGTTTACAGCATTATCTCCAGTATGGGTTTCTTTTTCTCTCATTTGCTATGTCTTTTAAGCCAGAAATTCATGTCCTTCTGTTCTAGCAAATTTCCTTGAATTGTCTCTGAGAACTTCTTCACCAGTGATTTCTCTGCTCTCTCTTTTTGGAACTCCAACTCGCTGGATTGACCCTCTACCTTCTGACGTTTTTTGTTCTATTTTTCATCTTTTTGTCCTTTTGTCCTACTTTCCAGGTGAATTCCTTGAACTAATCTTGCTGTTCTTTTACTGTTTCTTATTTTTAAATTTTAGCAGTATTTTTAATAACTAGAAGAATTTTCTTTTTTGTGTTTATTTTTGTAGTATGCTTTCACTGCATGGCTGTGGTCTCTTCCTCCACCAGCAGAGAAGCTAATAGCCCCCTTTGAAGAGAGGAAGGAGGTTTTAGACCTCTTTGCCATGAGTATGTTAGATCCCTTGGGCACATTGGGAGAAAAGTTTCAGAACGCCTGAGAATACTGAATAAAGTGCCTTTGTAGTTTTTTGATTTTCTTCTCACATTGTCTCTGTATTCTTATGAGGCTTTTTAGACTTTCTTATCATTTGTTTGCTTGCTTAACTTAGTATTGCAGACTTCCCTGAAATGCCTGCAATCTGTACTGTCCATTCACGTTTATGACTGAATCTTTGGAAAGCTGATCGGAAGTTCTGTGTCTGTTCACTGACTTTTCAACTGATGGGCTTGACTGTGGGGTAATTATGATGACACGGGTTTTTCATGGGGGACCTTCAAATATCAGAATCTAATATTTTGTCTGGGGGTGGCTCAGTCTTTCTAGAGAAGTTTCCTTCAGTGTTCTAGATGCTGCCTCTGTTCAGCCTACAGACTTTCACATAATCTCCCTGTTTTCATTTGCAAGCCTTCCTCCACTTTCCCTTTTACCTCCTGTCTCTGAGTCTGGACCCTCGTTTTCTCCTGCAGCGGTGGAAGAGGAGTAGTCGGATACAGCTTATCCCGCCTTCTGAGAACCTGCGCCCCTCGCCTGTCTGGGTTCTGTTGTGTATTTAATTTGCTTCGTGTCATTATCTTCCTTCGTAAGCACCTACACGCCTTCTTCCTTCTCTCTGGCTTGTCATTTACTTCTCTTGCTTTCTGCCGTCTCATAATTTAGTTCAGAATTAAAATCGTCTCAGCGTCTGATCACTCAATTCCTATTTCTAATTTTTACTTCCGTGAGTATTAGGGTGATTTTTATAGTGAGAGAGGTCAGGCCATCTTGAAACGGAAACTCCAGCGATAATCACTTTAATTATCGTGGGGAATAGTTGGGCGTGGCTAGATAAATTGCTGAATGGAAAGACTTATTTTTCCTCTTGAATTTCTCTTTCGCTAGAATCGGAAACACCGATCTTATGAGAACTTCTTTTTCGTGACTTTGTGGAAGCGGATGGCGGAACGACGCCAGTGACTGATTACGGCTAAAAGTCACATGGCAGCGTTTTGGCCGTCATCGATAGTGTGAGAATTTCTTCCCTTCCATACACATTCGTGTTTTCAAATCACACCAAGGGTAGGTCAGGAAACTGTGAATTTTCTAGGGGTTCTGTAGCACTCTGCATTTTTGCACAGAAATCCCACGTACGATCTTAACCTGTGGGAAAAGTGCCCAGTAGTCTGGTGTCCGCAAACTGATGCGTCATGTTTCAAGTAACAGAAGAGGAAGACGAGTGTAAGGGTTGGGTCGGTTTGGGAGAAGCCTGTGAGATTGTTTCCCGAGAGGGGAGGTTTGCAGAAGTGGTAGGAGCGGGAACTAGGTTATGGTCGTCGGAGAAGACAGTGGGTGATAACTGATCCTGAGCCTTCACTGCGTGGCGGGGCCCGTGCTTGGAAGTGCTTTCCGCCGAAGCCTCCTGCTGACCTGGTGGAATAGCCCGTTAGCTTTGTTTCACCGGCCGGGAGTCGGACGGTGAGCGGCGCCGACACTTGCCCCGACCCAGGATCCGGTGCCGGCCGTCTGGCCTTGGAGCCTCTGCTGCTGCCGTGGTCTGCGGTGCCGCACCGGCCGTGGAGACGGTGCGGAGAAAGGGATGCAGTGGGTGCGGACTAAGGAGGCGCCCGGTATGGACGAGGGGGCAGCCTGTATCAGGACGCTGGAGGAAACGGTGCCCCGGGTCTTGAGACTGTTGCTGGGACGAGGATGTGAGGAAAGGACCCGGTAAACATGGGCTTGTTGGAGCGCAGCCCTCCCCGCGCCCCTCGGCCCATTAGGAGAGCTGTCTGGAAGGATGCCGCCTCGGCTCCTGAAAAGAAGACCCCAGGACACGCACTAATGAGAGGAGGGCAGTCGCAGCTGACAGAAAGATACAGCTCTCCGTGGAGGCCTGAGCCCGCAGGAAGGCCTGGAGCTTGTTGACTGAGCAGCGAGAGACCCGCTGCCCCCCGGCGGGCCCCCCGCCACTCGCTGGCCTCCCGCTGCATCTTGGAGGAGCCTTAGGACTTGCCTTATATGGGACGACTGATGAGCCTCGCGGTGGCCAGAGACCCCTCCCCGCATTGTTCAAGCTCGCGTTTGTGACCAGACAGTTGGCTATTGCCCTCCTGGTGCCGTTGGAGGAGATGCGCCTTTGCAGCCGTTTGCGGGATTGGGTAGCGGAAGCGGAGGGCACCGAGCTCACCGCGTCGCATCTTCCTTTATGTCGTCAACTGCTGCGGGCGAAGCGCGGATTGGGGGGGTTGTTTTGTTTTGCTCTGGGACATAATCCCTTGTGAGTCAGTATCAACTTACTGGGACTCCTCGGGAGAAGACGGGCGGGACTCTGTTACCCCTCATTTAGTACAAGAGGAATCCCTTCGAGTTTCTTCTGTGTAACCTGTTTTTATTCCAAGAGGAAGGAGTTATTATTCCCTTTCTAAAGATCAGGAGACTGAGGCCCAGAGATGTCTTTGCAGGTGCTGTGTCCAAGGCTGCAGAGCGTTGAAACCGCTGTGGAGCCTACACTGGCTTCTCATAATCCTGGCTCTTGCTGAAGCCAGTGGCTCCTCGGGGCTTAGAGGGTTTCCTCTCACAAGGCCCCTGGGACCCCTGGGAAGAGTCAGTGAGGTGCTCGTTGGGCATTTCCTTTTTGATTGTATCAGGGCTTAGTGCATTCCTAGGCACATGGAGAAAAAAATCAGGCCATGTTTTCTGTCTTCAGGACATTTTCAGATGAGCGAGCCAGATACTTGCGGAAAATTAAATTCTTCACGGCTACCTGGTCAATGAGGAAAAGAGGCGGCGGAGGCTGCAGTGCTCGGAGCGGAGAGGGAGGCAGGGGAGTGGGTGCGGGGGGACGCGTCCTGACGGACAGATGGGCGAGGCTGTCCTACCAGTGGAGACCGAATCGGAACACGCAAGGGAATTTTCCAGGCCAGCTTTAGAGTCTGGAGTGACGGTGTTGTGGTGGAGGGAGCCAGGGCTCCGCGCGCGTGCCGGTGCCCGTTTTTGATCTTTCGTTCTGCTTGGTTTTCGTCCTCTCACGCGTCTGCGTAGCTTAGCGTGAGGCGGAGAAAGGAAAAGATCCACTTCTTGCACCTACGTTTATTGTGTTTCTTAATCTACTCATTTTACCAAATGGTTTTTGAAGGCAGGGGACAAAAGTGGGCAGCGCTTGGAAGATAATTTTTAGGAGAGTTACTCGTAATTGCTAAATCTATTATCTGACTTTAAAGTCTAGCCACCTCCCTCCCCAAAATTGATTTCAGGGATTTTTTTCTTTTTCTAGAACAGGTCTCTGTGTTTATCAGAATACCCACCTGGGAAGATTTGTATTAATGTAATAAATTTAGAGAAGATCAATAAAGATAAGACGACCACGTAAATGTCAGTGCCTACACAGGGGAGAAAGTCCATACATGAGGCAGGTAGAACCAGTTGCCCCCCAGGATTTCCACAGCGCCGTGGATCATCTCTCTTCTTCACCGTGTCATGAACCCCTAGAAAGAAGAGACTAAGTCACGTGCCTCTTTACATCCCCAGTTTCTAGTATATCCCCAGTTAGGAGAAGTTCCTTAAACGTTGCACGCATTTCGTTGCATGAATAAATGAATATGTGAAGGCAGGTCTGGTTTCGTCCTTTGTACTGATTAGGGTCACGCTAGCTGCTCTAGTAAGTAGCCCTGAACGTCGTTGGTTTTGTACAACAGAGCCGTAGCTACTGTTCCTAATTCTCTAATGCACCCATGATGGATGGTGGCTTCCCTTTACGTGGTGATGGGGGTGTCTGGGCTCTTACTAGTTCATGACTGTGCTTTCCACTGGGGCCTCAGAGCCCACCGTGGATGCCGGGCAGACAGGGAAGAGAGCACAGGAGGGCACGAGGGACATACATCACTTGTGTTGACGTTCATTTAGCTAGAACTGGCCACATGACCCTCCCTAGCAACAAGGGGGGTGGGAACATGTGGTCCCTGGCTGGGCAGGTTTCTCAAAAAGACTCAACACCCATCATCCCGGATGAGAAAAATAGGGATTTTAGTGGCGAGCTGGACACGTCTCCCACATCTGACCGTCAGTACTTCTTGGTTGGTGATCTCGGGCGAGTTTATAGCTTCTCCAGGTCTCAGTTCCTCACTTGCAAATGGGCATAATATATTTATCCTGTTTGTTGTAAATATTAAATGACACATGTGTTTGAAGTAGCTGGTTGTAGTGCTTAACATATAGGGGCTATTATAATTGCTACAAAATTGATATTATGATATAATATCAATGAAGATATTTACGGTGTTAACATTTTCTTTTAACCACGAACATGACACCTACAGAACTAGGGCAACCCAAAGAGAAGACACAGGCGCAGGTCTCAGGGTAGAGGAAGAGGTGGAGACTTTAGATTAGTAACTCCTACAGGGGCTGTAGCATACACCAAGGCTAGGGTAGCATATGGTACCTGTTTGGTACCATATGAAGTGTGGACTTCAGATATAAAGGGGGATTTTTTTCCCTTGAAAACCTACTGCAGGGGCGCCTAGGTGGCTCCGTGGGTTAAAGCCTCTGCCTTCGGCTCAGGTCATGATCCCAGGGTCCTGGGATCCAGCCCCGCATCGGGCTCTCTGCTCAGCGGGGAGCCTGCTTCCTCCTCTCTCTGCCTGCCTCTCTGCCTACTTGGGATCTCTGTCTTAAAATAAATAAATAAAATCTTTAAAAAAAAAAAAAACCTACGCAGATGAGCCAAGAGAAGTTAGATATCGTCCGTGGGAAAGGTTCTCACCGCATCCTAGTGGACCTAGACGGAGTGTGATTATCACAGGCTTATCCCATAGACCAAGGAGAGTAAAGAGGCCGGGCCCTGGGGAGAGAAGAACCAGGGGCTGTGGGGACGCCGGGCCACGGGGAGACAAGAGGGAAGTGGAGCTGGGCCGGCCCCGGGACTCCCCTCCTTTCCCAGCTGCCAGGCGTGTCCTGCCTGCTGAGGGTCACAACGGAGTCCTCCCCGAGATTACCCTTGGTCGGGCAAAGGTGTCTCGTCCAAGGGTACAGCCGCCGCCGCTCCGTGGCGCTACCGAGACCCGTTGCAGCGTCTGGGAAGGGCCCTCCCGGCTGCCCCTTCCCCGCGGGCCAGCCGAGGCCTTGGCTGCAGCCGAGTTGCGCTTCTCCTTCTGCTCAGCTCTGCCCGGTTCCCACGCCCTTAACGCTGTGGTTCCCAGCCCCTGCCGGGAAGGGCCCCGCGCGGCTCTGTGTCTCAGAACCTGCTTCGGAACCGGGCCTGGGAGAGAAGCGGAGAACAGGGACGGAAGGAGGCGAGCAGCGGGCGCGGAGGCCCCACAGGACAGGGCGTTCTCGCCCGCGGCCGTCCTGGGCGCACTGCCCGCAAGCGGCCATGTGGAGGCTTCCTTCCTGTTACTTCTGGGAAAACTCCGTGTGCCGGAGCCGTACTCCGGCTTCAAGTAAGGGCCTGCGGCGCTTTCTGTCGGGCCCGCGCGCCCGGACACCGGTGGGGCCGTGGGATAACGGCGGCCGCGCTCAGTTCCGCGCGCACAGTAGCAGGAGGCGCGTCTACACACCTGTTTTCTGCTCCCTCCCAACCTAACTGACCGAGCTCTGCGCTGCGCAGAGTAGTCGCGACCTCCCACGCTCAGGGGCTAGAAGCAAGCAGGAAAAGCTCACTTAGGGCCTCTGTAGTGACGGGTTTTCACCAAGAGGACTTCCGCTGCTCCTCAGTCCCGCTGATGGGCTATGCCAGTGCGATTTGTGGCCGTCTGTGCCGAGCACCCAGTGGGCCTGCAACATAGGTTGTATTTACTTATTTAGCACGTGGGAGGGGAGGGCAGAGGGGAGGGAGAGACAGAGTCTCGAGGTGTGGAGCCTGGTGCGGGCTCCGTCTCACAACTCTGAGATCGTGACTCAGCCGAAGTCGAGAGTCGGACCCGGACCTGACTGGCCACCCGGGGCCCCTGCCCGATGTGTTTTGAAACGACTCGCGTGGAGTCTGCAGCCGTGTGCCCTCGCGAGCTGCGGTGGGAGAAAACCCCAGAAAGCCGCCGCCTGGGGCCACCGCTCAGGTCCGGGCATTTTCACGGACGTACTTACTCCACGACGGACTTCCCACACTGACGTGTGACTATTCTACAATGTTCCTCTGTTTTTTTTTTTTTTTAAAGATTTTATTTATTTACCCGACAGACAGAGACCACAGGTAGGCAGAGAGGCAGGCAGAGAGAGAGAGGAGGAAGCAGGCTCCCCGCTGAGCAGAGAGCCCGATGCGGGGCTCAATCCCAGGACCCTGGGATCATGACCTGAGCTGAAGGCAGAGGCTTTAACCCAATGAGCCACCCAGGTGCCCCCAATGTTCCTCTGTTTTAAGGGGTTTGTTTTCTTCTCGAGTGGGTTTGCCACCAGGAGATTCAGTTTCCCCAGGGGAAGTGCGAGCTCCGGCCTCCTGTGTGATTCATTCAGAGGATGACTTTATCTGTTGCGATCTAAATGTGTGTTTGTTTTACCCTCAGCCAACAAGACAAGTACTAATGTCGCCTCCACGGCAGCCACGGGCTGGAGCACGGGCTGTCACAGGGGAAGCTGCGATGCGTGAGCTCCAGGCTCTGTGCTGGCACTTGAGTTCAGGCGGGAGCCAGGAAGTGGACACTTTTGTCCTGGGGATGATGGATGCTGTTCTGCCCCCAGAACTGTCACTGTGCTTTACTTGGGCCTTCATCGGCCCTAGGGCTGTCCCTGGGAGTGTGCAGAACGGCACGCACGCCCCCAGCTGCCAGCACACGTGTGCCTGGGGACGCCCTGAGCACTCTAACTGCGGCAGCGCCTTCTTCCTCCGGCCTCCAGGCCCTGGTTGCCTCCAGAGCTCCGACGGGTCCCAGCGTCCGGGGCAGATCTGAGTGGAGCTTGGGCACGTGGCTCGTTCTGGCTCCGGAGCTGCCTGGGGCCGGTGCCCGCACGGCGGGAGCGCAGGCACCGCATCTGCGTCGCCGTCAGGGGAAGGTGAAGGCTGCTGGACCGTAAGCCCTCTCTCACACCTGTTTGCCGAAAACCCGTTAGTCTTCTGCTGCCACAGGCCGGACCTTCATTCATAATAAATGCTTTTCTGCCCAGTTGGAAAGAAAGAGACGATGATGAAAATACGCTGATAACGGTGCCATCTTTGTCATTAAAGCTGAAGAAAAGAAGACTTAGGCGGTGCCCTTCCCCGTGACAAGCGGAGTATCGGATGCCGTCCGTGACGGCTCCTTAGGGAGCGGTTTTATGTCATTGTCTTGTAACTGTCACTCTGCTGTGCCGAAGGGAAGCTGTATTGTCATCTGCATATTCTGGAAGTTTACTGGATTGTGAGAGAGAGTGCCTGAGAAATAACTCGTCGGATATATTTAGGAACTTGGATTTTTTTTTTTTTTTCTGGTTGGAGCTGCCAAGCCCGGCTGCTACTCCAGGCTTTTATTTAGTGTCGCTTTATGTGGATTTCGTCCAAGTGCTTGGGATTTAAAAAGGCAGGAGCCCTGATTCCTGCACGTGGTAAAATGAGAGTCGTACGTGTAAGCAGGTAGTTGGGGGCCCGGCGCTCACGGGTGACGTACCGAGCGCGGAGAGCAGAGGACGGAGGGCAGCCCGGTCCAGCTGGGATGCTTCCCGGTGGAAACGGTATCTGAACTGGGTTTTGAAGAAGAAGCAGGAGCTTGAAAGGCAGGAAAGGTAGTGAAGATCCCCCCGGTCAAAGAGCAGAGCAGGCCGAGGCCGAGAGCGGCAGCACGGCGGGGGCTGCTTGTGGACCTGAGAAGTGTCCTGGCGTCCGCAGGGCTCACAGAGGTCGTGGAAGGCTCTGCGGGATCGTCTGAAGGATCTGAAATTCAGCGGGAGCCATGGGGCTTTCAGGCGGCAGGCGGGCTCGCGAGTGAGCAGCGTCAGCTCCGAGGGCCCGTGAGATGAGAACGGAGGTGCTGGGGAAGGTGAGCCCAGGGCTCTGGTAGCCTCGGAGGGAGCCGCCTCAGGGAGTGGGGCCGGGTGCCGAGGAATGGCCGTCGGTTGGTCAAGGACCCGGGACAGGAGCTGTCGAGGGAGGAGGAGACTGTGGGATGGTGGGTAGGGACAGAGATGCTGAGGGAAGGTGTCGTTTTTAGAGCGTGGAAGATTTGTGAAGAGGGCTCACCACCGTGATGAACTGTGCGCTGTGTGTGTCCGTCTGGACTTCTGTGACATGTTCGACTCCCCCGAAACCCCCAGGCAGAAATGAGTGTTGCTTGGAGTTTCTTCTTGGCTTCCGAAATACTCGGGAAAGCTTACATATTTGCTTTCCCTCATTAGATATAAGTGGTTGACGACGGGGATCGTGTCTTATTGGTGTTTGTGTCTCTCGCTCCTGGTCCTTAGTAGGCGTTTAGATGGGGCTTGTCGCAGAGCAGCGGAATGACGACGTAAGTGTGACTTGAAGGGAAGGAAGCCATGAGCATGGAGGTTGAGGATAACAGAGAGAGGAGATATCGGTGAGAGGAATTTTCAGAAGATAGATCTGGATCCCCCAGAACAGAGGTCAGCAAACTGTTCTGTACAGGGCTGGATGGCAAGTATTTTAGGCTTCGTGAGCGAGGTCCTGTCACTGAACCCGGCCGTGGTCGTGTGAGAGGAGGCGGACACAGGAGACGAAAGAATGGGTGTGGCTGTGCTCCCGCACAGGTTTGCGTATGAAGACAGGCTTGACCCGCACCCCAGGAGACCTAGAAGGGAGAGCGCCGGGCCCTGGCTCGTAGGGTGGAGGAAACGGACACAGGGACATGGGCGAGAGGACCGAAGTTGAAGCCGTTCCTCCAAGAGGGACGAGGTTCG
Organism: Mustela erminea; assembly: GCF_009829155.1. NCBI lineage: Eukaryota > Metazoa > Chordata > Mammalia > Carnivora > Mustelidae > Mustela > Mustela erminea. The sequence goes on along the minus strand of NC_045615.1, from coordinate 164,273,722 downwards.
GAGCGGAATGGGGCAGAGGAGGGAACAGAGTTTCCCGATGAATGGAAAGCATTCGGAAAGAGCTCTCCGAAGAGTGTTGTTGGAAATCACTGGGAAGACTTCAGGGCAGCCGTGGAAGCAGGTACAGAGCTGGTACCGTGGTCTCAGTGACTGTGGTTCCGTGACTTCCGCCACTTTAATAGGAGTGTTCAGTTTCCTTTTCCCTCCAGCTAGTGCGCACCTGAGCGCTATGCCCTCGCAAGGGGAGAGACATTTTCCCCGGTTACGGGACGTCAGCACTGACCCTGCCTCACGTAGAGGCCGGGGGGGTTACTGAATGCGTCTCCTGCTGTGGGCAGCATGGTGAGTGCTGCCTTCAAAGTTGCAGCTTGCTTGGGTTTGCCGTTTCTTACAAATGAGGATTAGGAATCCATCATTTAGGAGCCCAGAGTGCCCCTTCTTTTCCAGGCAATCTGGGACCTCCCATTTTTTGGCGCGTAGACATAAAGGTTTTTCGATATCCCATCTCAGGGACTAGAACGTTCCACTTGCCTACCTTATCAAGGGAAGCTGTAGGACGATCCTCAAGTGATCCCTGTCCCTTCCCTTTTCACCTGTAACTGCCCATTACATTTGCAACACCAGACATTCACAGTAACTGACTGTTTTCTGCTGGTGATTACCCTGGCTTTGTCTTCAGAGACATAAAGGTTCTCATCCACACACCCCCCCCAAAAAAACCAAAACCCCAAAACAAATAGTAATTGTAACAAGAACCATAGAAGTATACACCCTGGCAGGTAATCTGTGGTCTACCACAGATTACACAGTGGGCTGCTGTTTTGGGCCTCGATTCTAAGCTCCTCCTGGTCTGCTGTCCACTAGAGGAGAAGCCAGAAGGTTAAAACCTTTGAAGATTCTCTTCCAGGTGTGATCTGGATTCCTCCTCTGGGACCACAGGTGAGTGACTTGTCGTGGAAAAGGGAGCGCGAGGCTCGCTGTGAGGTCCCACCTTCCTGATTACATTGGCTTCTGCAGCTGTTGGGCTGTGCATGCTGGTGGAGGAGGCTTGGTTCTGTCCGCAGGTCTCTGAAGGGCTGTGGTTCAGCAGGGGGAAAGAAGCTTTTTAGATCACAACAGAGGCTGTCTGGCTGTGGGAGCTGTTCTTGGAAGCTTGACTTAGTCTATCTTTCCATTGCTTCTGCTGAAATTGGGAAGAACCCAAAACCTGCTTGGTGCGCCTGGGTGTTTCAGTCAGTTAAGCGTCTGCCTTTGGCTCAGGTCATGATCTCAGGGTCCTGGGATCGAGCCCTGCATCGGGCTCTCTGCTCAGTGGGGAGTCTGTTTTCCCCCTCTCTCTCTGCCTGCCTCTCTGTCTACTTATGATCTCTCTCTGTCAAATAAATAAATAAAAATCTTACCAAAAAAAAAAAGAACCTAATACCTGTCAATAAAATGCATATATTTATGTCAGATATATGTATACATACTATATATACACCATATTATAACATATAGGTATTTATGCTTAAGCCAGCTGTCGTGGCATCTTGTGTGCATCTGGACCCATCAGGCCCGCAGCCTGAGCAGGAAGGCAGGAGCGAGGTGGCTGGGCTTTGCCAGGCTTGACGGCGAGGGCATAGACTGGGCAGGAAGCAGGAGCAGGACCCAAATGCACACTGAGGTGGTGAAGCCAGGTGGGGACAAAAAAATCAATGATGTTAAGAATATTTAGCCATTGGTCATAAAGACTGTGTTTGTAGTGTGATCTTCCTTGTGAAAGAAGTGTCTTGGGTTTTCATTCCAGGCTGTGCAGGGGATGAAGACTGACCAGGTGCTTTGTGTGCCGCACTCTCGTTAGCACCCTTATCCAGAACTTGGAGGGCGGGGGAGCCTCCCGGCGCTGGGGTCGTCATGAAGGGAAGGGCTGCCCGCATGGCCGGAAATGGGGGAGGTACATCTTGGCCTCCGTGGGGAAAACACCACTGTTTGTCGAAGCTCCCAATATACCGTCGGTGGAGTGACATTTAAATTTGATCGCAGAGTGCAGTAAAGCGTGGCTGAAAAATTACATGAGCCGCTTCTGGACGCTGAGTAACAATTTCTGTGTGTGATGACGCCCAGAGAACAGTACAGCTGCGCTGAGAGGCCCGCGCCGGGCCTTGCTGGTCCCAGTTCACTGCCGAGGAGCGGGCGGGTCTCTGCGGGTCGTGGCCCTGTCGGGGGGTCACCTGTAAACCGTGAAGCCACAAATTCTTACGTGTTTTGTATGTTAGTTGTAGGCTTGTTTCTTTTTCTTTTTTTTTTTTTTTTAAAGATTTTATTTATTTATTTGACAGAGAGATCACAAGTAGGCAGAGAGGCAGGCAGAGAGAGAGGAGGAAGCAGGCTCCCTGCTGAGCAGAGAGCCCGATGCGGGGCTCGATCCCAGGACCCTGAGATCACGACCCGAGCCGAAGGCAGCGGCTTAACCCACTGAGCCACCCAGGTGCCCCTGTAGGCTTGTTTCTAGTCAAACTCACAGACGCGGTAGGGCGTAGGCCAGCTAAATCTTCACTTTGCCTTTTAAGCACTTCACATGTTGATCAAAATCTCGTGATAATTTAATGATAACCGCATTATCAGTCACTCAAATGTGATTGAGACCTTAACAGTCTGGATAAAAATGAAATCATCTTATCATTCCTGCCTCATTTATAAACCCCTTACCTGCTTGTCATGCGAGAATCTCAGATTTCCCTCCAAGCTTCCCTCATTTATAACGAACAAAGACCTGGGTTTTGTCGACAGCAAATATTCTAAGGCATTCGGTCAGATGGCTGGAAAGTAGACTCTCGTCCTGTCCTTCCCACTGTCGTCCACATTTGGATACTTCGTCAGAGATCACACTGAAGGCCGATGTGGCCGCACTTGTGTCTTGCTTGCACAGCTGTCATCAAGGGCTTGGCCTCGTTGCCAACAATGAAAATAAGAAAACCTTACGAGAAAGCCCAGGTCTCCCACCAGCACGGCCCGACCAGAGTAGCTGCCGTCCCGGCAGGAGGCAGGTGCCGGCCACCTCCAGGCAGTCGGAGCCAGACTTCCCTCATCTCTGGGCGGCCCGACTCCTGTGAGCGTTTAAGTTTAGGACCGTGTCATCGCTTACAGCGGAATAAATAGAAGTCGTCACTTAGAGGCGGCGCGTGAGGTCCTCTGGAGAAAAAAATCAATGATGTTAAGAATATTTAGCCATTGGTCATAAAGACTGTGTTTGTAGTGTGATCTTCCTTGTGAAAGAAGTGTCTTGGGTTTTCATTCCAGGCTGTGCAGGGGATGAAGACTGACCAGGTGCTTTGTGTGCCGCACTCTCGTTAGCACCCTTATCCAGAAGCCCTTGAGCCATTCCTCTTGCTAAGTGTTTATTTACACAACTTGGAAGGTATTAGCAACCGTGGCTTTTATCTGTCTGGTCCCTCTTTGTGATCCCGCGGGATGGCTCATTCGTCTCTTGTTCCGGATGACCTGTCTTTGCCATGTTCCTGGGGAGCTGGTTCTGCTCCTTCTCTTCCCTCCAGGACATGGTTCTGCGCACCAATATCTTTATCATCTTTTTTCTCCATTAGTTTGAAAATGGGCCACTCAGTGATGAAGTGCATCCCAGAGAGTGAACACAGACCCGCAGCCGCTGTTTTGGTAAAACCCGCACAGCCAGGATCGCCACGTTAGTAAGTGGCAAGGACTTAAATCCATTCGTCACGCGGCAGAGGCTTCTTGAACACCCAGTATGTGCCTGAGGTTTTAGGTCCCAAGCACGCTGCAGAAGCAACACCTAGCCACGTTCGGGGGTGGGGGGGATAGACTCTAAACACGCGCACGACGGTGTCTTGGGCCAGTGTCGTGAAGCACAACAGCAGGAGCGACGGAGGCCCCGGGTGGTGGCGGCGGCTGGTCAGGCGGTGCAGCCTCTGAAGAGGAGACTCTTCAGAGATGGGAATGGAGCCAGGGGACAAGCTGTGGATGTTTGTTGGAAGCTTTGCTGGTTGGGACAGAGCTGCCAAGGGCCCTGAGGAAGGAACGTTCTTGATTTGCTTCTGGAAGGGCCCGGGGCTGCGGGAACGGAGTACTCGCTGGCGAAGGTAGGAAGGGTCCAGCTTCAGGTCAAGTGGGCCTCTGAGGCTATGGACAGGAATTTGGGTTTTATTTTAATCGTGATGGGAAACCACGGAAGGGAGATCTGTTGCTTGTTTTTGACGTGGAGACGCTTGAGTGTCCGTCCATCCTCCGATGAGAGGAGCTGGCCTGGGGTAATGTCTGACCGGCTGTGGGCTCGTTCCCGGCATCGAGTTCAGGTTCCAACAGCTGAGGTGGTTGTGCACGAACTTGGCTGTGCCTGTGGCCACCCGTCGCTCTGCCCGTGCCCCTGGGCCCCTCCTCCTCTCCCTGACCCTCTCCGGTGGGTGCAGAGTCTTTCCTGCAGAATGAGGCACCGTCCGAGAGCAGTGCGCGCTGGCTTGTGGTACGTTTGGGATTTGTGCTGAACCACATCCGTGTTCATTTGAGTGGGAAAACACGGATTCCAGGAGCAGTGATCCGCATACTTGCCGGCTGTGTGAATATCTGAACCTTCACTCAGAGATGCTTCTGGGCCTCCTGGAACCACTGGCAGAAGCCCCGGCTGCGTGGCAGCTTCCTGCTCCACCCCTCCGGGTGCGCGTTTGGAGGGATGCGCATTTGGTCAGGGACGATTTTGATAGAGAAACTGATTTGTAATACCCCATGGCCCAAAGTACCTCAGTGATTACTTAACTGCTGAGAATTATCATTCTCGTGTTAAAGACCTCGTTACTTTTCCTCTTGCAACCACTCTCCGAAGGGCACTGATTTGTCTGGTTTTCTAGTTCAGAGGATGGTCCACTATTGAGTTCTAACCGCAGCTCACTGATAATAGGTGTTTTCTTGTCAGAGGTTAATTTTCATCCTAAGTTAGAAAACTTATTATAGTATTGTCTTGTTCTGTTTTCCCTTTGGCATTTGATTTTAACTCAGAATAATAAATGCCACAGCATAACTCAAAACAGCATGTCATCTGCCACTCTGCCCCGGCTCTCTAGACACCAGGCCCCTGGCTCTTTTGTTGCCAACTTCCGTTTTTGAACTTGCTGTCCTCTGCCTGGAACACGCTTCCCGAGCATACCCACATAGTTCCGTCTGTGACCTCCTTAAGCTTTCTGTACCATGTCAGCCCTTCCTGACCACCTTGTATCAGACCAGTACCCGACCACGGCAGTCATGTCTTCTGCTCGGCCGGATTTTCCTGGACTGCACCCTTCCCCCCGGCACGCTGTTTATTTACTTGGCTTCTTGCACTAGAGTGCGAGCTCAGTGAGAGGAAGGCCTTTGTTTTGCGCACCCCGTACACCCGAGTGCCCAGACGAGCGCTGGTCACAGAGGACACTCAGCCGATGTTTTAGAAAATGGAGTGACGAGTGATGGCCGATGCAGTCGGGTTGTAGCCCCGGGGCCATCAGCAGCATGTTCTCACCAGTGGACCTGCTTTCCATAGAGACATTGAAAGCCCCAAGTCAGCTGTCCTCCTGGCCAAGGATTCTTACAGGCCAGTTTTCTGCATATTTTCTCTTAGGAAAGAGAAGTCTGTGGGTGTGACCAGAAGACTGGATTGGAAATAGGCCTTTGAATCCTTGCTCCTCGAGGTTCACCGTGCTGACCAGCAACACTGACACCAGCTCAAGCTTCTTAGAAATGCCGGAGCTCAAGGCTCACCCGACCTGCTTAATCAGAATCTGCATTTAATGCGGGTAATTCCTACGTAAAATGAAAGTTTGAGAAGTACGGCTCTCAATCACCTGACTCGGACCTAGCAATCAGAGCAGATCTTCTAGAACTTCTAGAACTTAGTCACTTAGTTTTGGAAATCATCATTTGCAAAGGGACCATTTTAAGAAATTTGTATTTTTTTTTTCTTTTTAAGTTGAAACAAATAGGGAATTTCAGTTGGTCACTTAATTTCTCTGCCCCCAAGTCTTTCTCTCTAGGAGGAAGTGATTGGTCTAATGTATTTGTGTGTGTGTGTGTGTGTGTGTGTGCGCGCGCGCGCACCAGAGGGAGGACAGAGAGAAGGGGAGGAGAAAAAGAGTGGAACCGGGGCGGACCTTTCAGTCAGAGCGGATCTGTGGCACTTCAGTTTCGCTTTCCCTCTCCCGCTTCTTACTGCCTTTCCGCATCGGCGGAGCGTCGGACGGAGAACTTGACTTTCCGAGGACGACGGCGACCACCGTGTCTCAGGCAGCCTGGCCTCAGGGCCTGAGCACCTTGGGGTTTCTGAGGGAGAACCTTGCAAACTTAAAAATACCTGTTAGAAATACAGATTAAATGTGGGCGAAAGGCAGTTGTAGGCCCTTCCGTGGAACTCACTGGAAAGGCGAAAGTATGACAGGCTGAATTTTGAGCCGAGCGAGTGACCTTTATGTACTTATTTCGAGGCTCCTCTTAAACCTTTTGTTATGCGAAGCTGCGGATGGGATTGTGCAGGGCAGGAACTGTGTGAGGATGAACAAGTTGTGTCGATTCGCTGCCGCCGCAGGCGCAGAACTGGAGCTCGTTGGGATGCTCTCCAGCCTCCTCCGGGCGGCCGCGGGCACGCAGGCGCCTCTCCACCGCTCGGGAGGGCGCGAAGGAGCCAGATGTGTGTTCAACACCTTCTGTGTGTGGGGCCTGCGCTGCGCGTCTCACATACATTATCTTATTTGACCTTCACAGCACGCCAGTGAGGTCGTATCAGTCCCCCCCATTTCTCAAAAGAGGGAAACCCGGGGTGGGTTTCCCGGCCGAGTGCTGACGGGTGGGGGGCGCAGGGTTCAAGCCGGGTCCAGTGGGTCTCAAACTCACTCCAGTTCGTGCTTCGGAGAATGCTGGGAGAGGTCTATGGTGACATGTTTAAAAGATTAGAAATACGGCTTTCAGGTCAGCCTATTTATTAAACAATAGATCTTTCCCTGTCTTAGTAAGATGTTGCTGCTCTCACCGACTTCCAGCTCGGATCAGTTGAAAGAGTAATAGAAGTAAGTTAAGAAAAGTGGCTTCCAAAGACCTCACCGGTGAACCAGGACCCGAGTAGTGCCCAGTTGGCTTACGTGTAGTCCGACCCCTTAGTCCCTCCGGCATCTCCCATCCTGGGCAGCGCTCCGTGGGCTCGCTCTCTGGGCGGAGAGCCTGGCTCTGCTCTGGAGGCCGCGGACGTTACAAACATACCCGCGTGTCCGAATGGGGGGTCGTCTCCGCTGCGGACTCGCTCGGCAGGACCCCACCCGGCCTTCATTCTGGTGTTGCCCTAATGCTGGCGGATTCTCCAAGTTCAAACCCAGGCTGATTTCACCTGTCCTTGCTCGAGGCCCTACTAAGACCGAAGAGACACGATCCACACGGGTCAGCCCGGGCATCACCACGACGCGGGATTTCTTGACATGATTCTAGATGTGTTGGAGGCAAAGCCTGCAAAGGAGAGGTGAATCTCTTTTTCCCTAAAAATGCATAATATTTTTTACATTCTAAAAGGAAGGCAGCTGAACCTCAGTCACTGCAGAAGCACGGGGCTTTCTGCGTTTTACAAAGTGGCTTTTGAAGCCTTTAAGGAGGCAGCAGCCCTGGAAATTGCTAGGGAATCAGCATATTTCCCCCATTCCCAGTGTAAGTGGTTACTCCCTTGTAAAATGAAGGGCCTTTTGGCAATCCTCAAAGCAGCCCAATGTTCTGTTACATCTTCTGTGGCCTCAGTTTTATAAGTAATCTTAAATTTAGTAACTCGAGGAATCATTTTTGAAGGTAGAGTCATCAGAGCTCACGGGGCGATCATCTAGTTGGAATCACCCTGCAGTGTCTGGTGCAGAATGAGAACCGAGGCCAGTCGCCCCGGCCCTGCCTTCCCCCCGCCCCCGCCCCCAGGCCAGGCCTTCTTAAACCCCCCAGTGATTCTCCAGTGACAGGAGTTTTCAGCTTCCCAAGCAGCCAGCAGAACTCTGATATAAAAGGATTTGTCATTTTGATTCTCGTCGGAGCATTTTGTACAGTACACGAAAAACACAGCAGTCTTTCCAGTGGGTGAACAGCCTCTTATCCACAGCCAGACTACTGTGATCTGTGTCTGTCGGAGAATCACCGAGGACAGCCACAGCACAGGCAGGACCGGCCAAGCTGCGGCCGCGTCGTTGGGGCCTGCACACGGGTGGGGGCTCTGTTTTTTTTAAGTCCTCCCCCTCGGTGCCATAGTCTCCGTTTTCTAAAGTTCAAATGAGCTCTTGGGTTAGAAATCTCGAGGGTCAGAGGCAGCTCCGTAAACGGAGGAGACACTTGGGCTGCGCGGACATGGGTAACCGAGCTGTTCCACTGGCGACAAAGCTCTTGGAAACCCGTTGCTTCCGGAAGATGATCCGCTGGCGTCTTCCCAGCTGCGTCTGTGACGGCCAGTTTGAGAGGAGTATCAGTTCCCTTCATGACAAACGGTCTGCAGTTTTGGCAGGACACAAGCCAGTCTCTTGCGGAGCCTGGCTCTCGGGTCAGACACCACGGCCCACCGAGGTTCGGACTTGCCTTTTCTGCCTTTTGGGTGTAAAAACCCTCCAGGAGGGGGAGATTGGAGCAATGAAGTCACAGAAGGGGTGGTTTGGTGCGCTGAGGAACCCCTCGTCCTGCTAATCACATCGAGCCCTTTCTGTTGTTGACTCGGTGCCCCCCGCTTGGGCGTGTGGCTCGTGTGGTCACGCAGGATGGGGTCTCAGTAGAGACCCTGCACTTGTGTCCGTGCTCACCTACCTTCTTGAAGCTCTTAACGATTTTTGAGCAAGGAGTACTTCGTGTTTGTTTTACACTAAGCTGCACAAATTATGTAGCCGGTCCTACGTGTAGTTTAGTCTTCAGAGGTGGCCAAGTGGGGACTCTGACCAAGTATTTCTATCTCTTCTTTATTACCAGTGGAGATCGCTTTCTGTTTTGATTTTCTGCTCTGTTTTTTTTCCTCTTTCTGTTTCCTCCACACAGAGAGGAAATTTGTGTGATGTATAGTTAAGAGACAGAGGAAACTAAGGTCATTCTTCATTTATTTGCTCTATGACGGTGGGCAAGTAACTTTATTTCTTTAAGCCTTAGTTTAGTTACTCAGAAAATGGAAGTGACAACAGCATCTAACCCAGTGGTCGTAAGGGTTAAATTAGGTCAGGCCTGTAAAGCTTGTCCCATAGCTCCTGACAGTGGCGAGCACTCTGTAAATGAGAACCGTCAATTCTCTCCAGCATTTTATTATGAAAATATTCAAACATATAGAACCATTAAGGAATTCTGTGGTGACCACCCAAACCCACATCTTAGCGTCTCCCTTAACATTTCATTATATCTGCCTCATCGTGGGTCTGCCTGTCCCTCATCCACCCTCGGTCTGTCTCATTTTCATGATGAACTTCTCTGTCAGTTGCAGACATGAGTACGCTAAACATTTGGCAAGTAAATTGTAAACTAGAATCCATTATTTGTTTGTATTTTTTTCTTTTCAGGTAATATTCATAGTGAAATGCTCAAATCTTAAGTATATATTCACTGAGTGTTGACAAATGTTTGTATTGGTTTAATCCAAATCCCGATTAAATGATAGAACAAAGTCATTACCCAGAACTGCCCTCAGACTCTTCCTCATCCGTCCCTACGTCCATCATTCCCTCCCGGAGGCAACAGTGTTTTTTTTTTAAATCTTAGATTAGTTTTGCCCATTATATAACTTTGTACAAAAGTAGTCACACAATATATACTCTTGAATAAGGCTTTTCTCACTCAACATAATGTTTCCGAGATTCATTCATGTTAGTGTTTGTTTGTTTGTCTCGTGGAGAGCTGTTGCTTGTCTGACTGAACCCTAGAGCGTTTAGCCGTTCCCCTACTAAGGGACATCTGGACTGCTTGCAAGCTTTGGCTATTATGAATAAAGCTGCTATGAACACTCCTGTAGAAACAATCTGAGGGTGTTGAAGGGGCAGTGGGGGTGGGAGGTCGGGGTACCAGGTGGTGGGTATCAGAGAGGGCACGGATTGCATGGAGCTCTGGGTGTGGTGCAGAAACAATGAATACTGTTACGCTGAAAAAAATAAATAAATTTAAAAAAACCCAAAAAACCAACAAAACAAAACAAAAAAGAAATCATCTTGTGTGTGGAATTGCTAGGTTAGAGAGGAGTTATACATTTCGTTTTAAAAGAAACTGCCATAAATCATCCCCAAACGGCTGTACCCAGTAGTACGCTCTATTAACTCTAACAACTCTCAACAAAACAAGAAAAATGAAAGAGGAAGAGATGAGGGAGAAGAGGAAAAAGAAGAAAAAGAAAGAGGAAGAGAGAGAGTGAGGGGGAGACGGAGGAGGAGGAGGAGGAGGAGGAGGAGGAGGAGGTGGTGGTGGTGGTGTTGGTGGAGGTGGAGGTGGTCACCCATAACAACAGCACAGATCTGCCAACTCCATGGTGTAAATACTCCCGCCATGGCCAGGTTCAGGCTACCATGGGGAAGCCATTGCAGGCTAGATGGTCCTTGTGGGCGAGTGTAAGCTCCTGCATACCACTGGCTGTCCTGGTTTATATTCCCACCAACACGGTAGAAGAGTTTCAGCGGTTCCACATCCTTGCCAACATTTGGAATTTTTAGTCTTTTAAACTTCAGTCATCTCAGTGGGTAGAAAATAGCATCTCACTGTTTTTATTTTTTAATTTATTTTTTAATTTAATTTTTTTTTCTCACTGGGGTTTTTAATTTGCATTTCTTTAATGAGAATGCAAGTTTGTTTACTGGCCTTTCATAAAACTGTTTTAATAGTGGATCTGTTGAAAGCTTACCCATTTTTTATTGTGAAGATTTGTCTAAGAAATATTTATCTACCTCCAAGTGTTGAAGATATTTACCACCTTTTGTTGTAGAGCTTTATTATTTTACGTGTATGATAAGTATGCAATCCATTTAAAATTCATTTTAGTTGGTGTGAAGTAGAAACTTTTTGTATATGGATATCCAGTTATTATAACAACGTTTGTTCTGACTTTTTTTTCCCCAGTTAAATTATCTTCATCAAAAATTAAAGGAGTATTTCTGTTTCTTGTCCTTGTTCTATTACAGTGATTAGTTTGTTGATAACCATGCCAGTAAGGTGTCTCGATTGCCTTAGCTTAATAATAGTCTTGAAATACAAACATGGTGCTCCAAAGGGGCACGTGCACCTGAATGTTTATAGCAGCAATGTCCACAATAGCCAAACTATGGAAAGAACCTAGATGTCCATCAACAGATGAATGGATCAAGAAGATGTGGTATATATACACAATGGAATTCTATGCAGCCATCAAAAGAAATGAAATCTTGCCATTTGTGATGACGTGGATGGAACTAGAGGGTATTAGGCTGAGCGAAATAAGTCAATCAGAGAAAGATAATTATCATATGATCTCTCTGATATGAGGAATTTGAGAGGCAATGTGTGGGGTTTGGGGGTAGGGAAGGAAAAAATGAAACAAGATGGGATCAGGAGGGAGACAAACCATAAGAGACTCTTAATCTCACAAAACAAACTGAGGGTTGCCAGGGGGGAAGGGAGTAGAGAGAGGATGGTGGGTGATGGACACTGGGGAGGGTATGTGCTATGGTGAGTGCTGTGAAGTGTGCAAACCTGGCGATTCACAGACCTGTACCCCTGGGGCTAATAATACATTATATGTTAATAAAAAATAAAAAATTAAAAAAAATAGTCTTGAAGTTGGGTAGTGTAAATCTTCCAACTTTATTCTTTTACAATTGCTTTGGATATTCTAAATCCATTGCATGCACCATATTTTCCACAAGTTTTGGTCTGAGAACATAACAAATCACAATTTTTTTTATAGTAGCCTGTCCACTTTTAGAAGTTAAAAATTCCGGGGTGCCTGGGTGGCTCAGTGGGTTAGGCCTCTGCCTTCGGCTCAGGTCATGATCCCAGGGTCCTGGGATCGAGCCCCGCATCGGGCTCTCTGCTCAGCGGGGAGCCTGCTTCCTCCTCTCTCTCTGCCTGCCGCTCTGCCTACTTGTGATCTCTGTCGGTCAAATAAATAAATAAAAATCTTAAAAAAAATTTAGAAGTTAAAAATTCCTTTTAAGCATTTAACAGATTATGAATATTTTATAAATACTAAGCACCCAATCAGCAATTCTCCAACCCTCTAGTAAAACGTTGTCATTATTACTTTATTTCATGTAAAGAGTAGCTGGGCCGCAGGGTTACTTAATCAATGCCATATGGCTGTCGGGTAAGTTAGAGTCGGGTGTTCTACCTTTAGAGACAGTGGATTTTGTTAAGTCATGATGCCTGAAGCAAACAGTGTCAGTTCTTAATAAAAGGAGGATGCTAGGTTTTCTAGTGGTCCACTGTCAGGTAGAAGACTCAAACTATTTCTGAAGAAGAAATATGTGCCATTAATATTCACTATTTTCAGTGACTTTTTTTGACTTACATTAGATCAGAAGGAATTCTGATTCCAAACACCATTCCTGGTTCAGGTCAGAATCCCTATTGAGAAATGTTAGAATTCAAGGGAGACAATTAATCACACTCTCCTTCCTTTTAAATTCTGAACCACTTGAGGAAGATACACAGAAGTTAGGTAAGAATCAAACATCAATGTTTTCAAAGTTGGTTAGAGTCATGTGGTCAAAGTGGGCTTCCCGTTACTTAACTCCTGGAGTGAGCCCACTGCCTAGATACAGACTGTGTGGCTGGGTAACGGGAGCTTTCCCATCCCACAGAGTCTGCATCTGTCCTGGGAGCATTCCTACACAGAGGAGTGGGAGTAAGGAAAACATGTGTAAGATCTGTGGGTCTGTGCACAGGCCGCTCTGAAAAGGAGAGAGTCTAGAGAGAGCCTGGGCTAAACATGAGTGTGGGCTTGTGCTTGGCCCTTTCAGCATGGGAAACCCACTTCTCAGGGCAGACTCCTTATTTTTTTTTTAAAGATTTTATTTATTTATTTATTTGACAGACAGAGATCACAAGCAGATGGAGAGGCAGGCAGAGAGAGAGAGAAGGAAGCAGGCTCCCCGCTGAGCAGAGAGCCCGATGTGGGGCTCAATCCCAGGACCCTGAGATCATGACCTGAGCTGAAGGCAGAGGCTTTAACCCACTGAGCCACCCAGGTGCCCCCCAGCCTCCTTATTTTTAAACATCTCCTCTTGTGATAGAGTTCTTCCTTATTTGAAATTGAAGCTGCCTCTTTTAAGTGTTACCTTTTGGTCCGAGTTTAGTTCTCCTGACACTCCTGGAATACGTCTACATGTCGTTTCGGCAGAGTTGAAGTACCTGAGGTGCTTGTTGTGTCTTTGTTCCTCGGCCTGTGTTTGGCAGTTCTTCACTTTCTCAGATTGTGAGATGTAACGGTGTGTGTTCACTTGCCCAGCATCCTCCATTCTCTCTCTTCTGGTAACAGCCTGCTCGTTTTTCTTTAGGGAACCCACTCCTTCCTGCCTGAGCTATTTAAATGGGGTGGGTTTGAACACCTCAGAGAACAGAATCTCCAGTCCTGTTGTCTCTAGTGCCAGGAGTGGGTTATTGATCCCCTGGACACACAGTGGACTTTTAATCACCAAAGTCAAGAACTCATAAGAAGTTTCACTTCTAAGGGCATAGTTGCATGCCTAGAAGATCCATCTTCCGGTAGACTGCAATATCAAAGCATTATGGATATTTAACAAATATTTTAATGATGCCAAGTTTAGCATCCTGCCCATTTTCAGGAAGAAATGAACGCTAACTAAATACTGCTATCACCGGAGTGATCTCCAGAATGGCTGGAGTTGTGATCTCTGGAATGGAGAGTTGTTGGCAGATTAAATTCTGGATCCTTGGCCACTTGGTTCCATGCAGATTTCCATGAACGGGCACTGGGGTCCTTTCTGCTGGGTGAGGTTGCCTGTGTGAAACTGACTATTCCGTTCCATAAAATAAAATGAAGTTATTTATACTTCCCTTCGGATTCCTGTAACACACAATGAATGATGAAGTTTTTTATTTCGTCCTTTTTATTTCCCATAATTAAGAATGAAATTTATTTAGTGAACTGCACTGGCTACTGAGTGTTTCTACATTACCCCAGGTGATTGTTACTCAGAGCGAGTTCTTTATTGCCGGCATTTACGGGTCTGTTTTTCTTTTGTTGTGGTTTCTTGGCTTTGCTCCTGGCTGGGACAACAAATTAATAAGCATCAGGTACTAAAAGTATTTGCAATGAAAGCAAAGTGGTAATAAATGTCACCTGTTCCAAGAAAGCTTTTCTTAAAAAAAAAAAAAAAAAAAGGAAAATAACTGCTTGAATCAATGCCCATTGTGAATAGACTGTTGTCTTTGCTGCAACCCCTTTTCCACAATCAGGTTTTAAATATTTTTTCTGCTAATTTATAATGGGAAAGAATTGCAAATGTTCATCTTTACTTTGATTGTTGTCATTTGTATTTTGAACTAGATCTCTCTGTTATAAACAAAATGAGACAGAAATAATGACACCTGTTTTAGCTTCATCCCATTCATTTATGCAAGAAATATTAATTGATGGGGCGCCTGGGTGGCTCAGTGGGTTAAATCCTCTGCCTTCGGCTCAGATCATGATCCCAGGGTCCTGGGATCGAGCCCCACATCGGGTTCTCTGCTCAGCGGGGAGCCTGCTTCCTCCTCTCTCTCTCTCTCTGTCTGCCTGTCAAATAAAAAAAAAAAGAAATATTAATTGAGAACTTCTTATGTACTTGTAGCTGGGAATGTAAAGACTCAAGGCTGTAGACTGTCCCCTCGAGGCGTCATAGTCTGGTTGAGAGAGATGGAGAGAAGATATCGCCAGGCCATGTGATTCGTTCAACAGAGGATGTTGGAGACACAAAGGAGACTGTGGTTATTCCATCTTTACAGGTGGAACGGATCGTCTCAGGAGAGAGTGTTGGAAGGGATGAGTGGGTTCTTCTGAAAGCAGGGAGAAGTGGAGAAGACCGTGTCAGGTGGGGGAGGGGCTGGTGCAAAGCAGGGCGGAGCCAAACAATCCCATTTTGAGAATACAAGCGATTTGATGTTTCTGAAATACGACATCTGACATAGGAGATCTAGAGTCTAGGCTGAAGGATTATGCATGAAAGAACCTGTATTTGTCCCGTGTTGAATTTCATCCTTTGGGGGTGAGAGGATTTCCTAAAGCGGGGTAATGGTGTGACTAGCATCGTATTTGATAAGATCTCTCTGGAACCATCTGTGAGTAGACGTTGCTTGCTAGTGTTAATGGAGCCTGCAGTCCACGGCCGACTATTTGTGCTAATTTGGGTCTATGAAAGCATAAATAATTGACATCCTTGAGTGAAAATTATTTGGCCTAAGTAACAAATAGATATCAGTCCCCCAGTCACTAAGTAACTGTGTGACTTTGAGAAAGACATTTAACTTCTCTTGGCCTCGGTTTCCTTTTGCTTCCTCACCTGACCGAGGCATAAATTGTCTACAGCCCCTTCCACTGTTCGTATTTTATGGAGGTCACCCAGTGCACCTAGTTTCCTTCCTCACCTTGCCGTGCGAGAGAGCGTGAGTGTTTTATTCTACCAATGCAGGGCACGTTACATTTTCTAGGGGTGGTTTACACTGATTAATGGACACTTGCTGGGCTTCTTTTAGGATGGTTTGTGCTTTGATTAATATGAAACTTCATATCCTGCATTTCAGATAAAAGTTTAAAAATCTAGAAGACTGAAGGCAGAAGTCATGTTTTATTCATTCTTGTATCTCTGCTCTCCTGTTATGGATTTTCTTTCTAAAGAATTAACTGGCAGAAATTTTGGGGGGCCCTTTTAATTGGCTTTCTCCTTGCTCATTATATTTTCCATGAAACAACTATCCTATTCTTACTTTGAGGCATTCTTTTTCATTTATTTCAAGGGCTATAGATTCTACAGAAAAGGCAGGAAAATAGCTGTTTTGTGTCTCTGGAATGGGTTGAAAAATAGGCTTTTCCTTGTAATGTTCTTCATCCAAAATCACAATAGTATGGTGTCAAATAGTTGTCACAAGTAAAGGAATTAGCCAGTGCAAATGACCTCAGAGAACATAATCCTGGAAATATTTTATCTTATGCTTTAGAATTTGTGATAATTATCAATATAGAGATTAGAATATATTCATGGTCAGATTGAGACTTCTCACCTTTGTGATACCAATTCTGATGTAGAATTCTTGACTTTTGATGTAAGTGATACTTCAGCAAAAGGGAGATGATTTACTGTATGACGGTGGGAGATTGAGAGTCCTAGAAGGTTCTTAAATGTCATTTTAAATGACCATAATGATGAAAGAATTACATTTTCTATCACATTTATATTTTCTGAGTGTGTGGTTAACAGTTTTCTGTGAGCTAGATGTTAAAGTACCTAGAAAATCACATTACTGTGAAGTCCGCGTTCAGTACCCTCCCTGTTCATCTCGGAAGGTGTTTACACAGGACTTAAAGAAAGAAAAAACAACCACAACTTCTCTCTCCCTTGTCTTCATGCAGATTGGCATGGTTTGCTTATTATTTGCATAATTTAGTGTTAACATGGAACAGAATCTTCCATCTTTGCAACTTTCTCACCAGTGTCTTTTTAAGTCTTTACTTTTTCCTCTAGATTATTTAATCTGTTTCTTGATTACGTTTACTTGCTTTTTAGTTTCTTGGATAAAATATCTGTTGTTGCAGGAAATTTAATCCTTGCTTTGTCCGATCATATTCCTCTTATCTGTGGAAGTTTCAGCCATCCGTTTGCTTTGGAGTGGCTGGTTTTCTCACTGTCATGGGCATTTGGGTATATGCCTAACTGAAGTCAGCTACAGGAAGACTTAGTGTGACTGGCTTTGTTCGTGTGGAGGAGTAATGGCTCCATTTCGGGAAGACAGGTACTGAGTCTTAACAGCACGAGTCCCAGAATATGGCAGTCAACAACATGGGCACCAGGTCCCAACTGCCGGGCTGTGAACCTCCGCTCGGCCGCTTATTGGTTACATAAGCTTAGGCCATCATTTAATCCTGCTTTGCCTCAGGAGGGATAATAAGCTGTATCTATCTAAGTAGATACCTGTTTAGATAATCAACTGTATTGATCAAGTAGAGTTTGTTGTGAAAAATAAATTAATTCATTTAGAAAACGTAGATCAAAGTGTTAAAAAATGTAGCTATTATAATTATGTGAGGTCGTTTGCGTTCCTTTCCAGCTTGGCGCCAGGAAGGGGTACAGGAGGAGCAATCTGAAAACTCTGTACTTTTAGGTTAAATGGGACTCTGGAAAGCCGAGCTGCTTTCAAGTTAATCTCTGCATTTTCAATTAAAAATAAACAAAAATGAAAACAAAATAATAACCCAAGAAAGAAAGAAAGAAAAAAAAACAAAACCCCAAATGTCTGCACTAAAAAGTGCCAAAACAATTTAAAATTTAACTGTCTCAAAAATGCTTTAAAAATGCCCATAGCCTCTTTTATACAGTGGAAAGCAGGAAATAAATGAGAAGTTTGGTTTATGGGAAGCGCAGAGCTCCAGAAGAAGGCAGGGCTTGTGGGGGAAAGCGATGCTCAGTTTAGGCTGCGTTTGTATGTCTGTACATCATCCAGGTGAAGAGATGTGAGAGGATTTTACGTGCCTTCGGAAGAGAGGTAAGTCCATGAGTTGAAATATAGATGTGGGGGTTCTGGACAACTGAAAGAACAGAAGTTGTTTGGAGAAATGGGATAATACCAGGTTCATCTGGAAGCCTTCAAAAAAAGAAAAAAAAGAAGAAATGGAATACTATAAACAATGGGCGGATGACTGTTGTCACAGGGCAATACGGAGAGGCTGATGTAACAGTTCAGGGTTTTAGAAGTAGAGCGATCCCAACTTAGAACAAACTTTAGGATGAGAAAATTAAAATTAAGAGTATGCCAAAGAGTATAATTTTCACTTTTATAATCACATCTGAAAATGACTTTGCTGTTTGCAGACTTCTTTTTAAATAAAAATAATGAAGGGGATTATAAGGGAACCGGATTAGAGGTTTGAATAGCTCTTTTCCAGCTGCCTTGACTAATTTCTCAGACAACTTAGTCCCTGGTAGGAAGTAGCTATTCTTGGGCTCATATAAACTTTGGCTTTTTTTTTTTTTTTTAAAACTTCTCTAAAGGAGGGAGTAAGAGTCAATAATTTGGCACCTATAAAACTTCTGTATGTGCAAAATAAGTTGGCAGCAGTGACATAATGAAAACATTTGAGATTAGTGGTCAAAAGCGAATGTTAAGGGATGTCTGAGGGGCTCAGTTAGTTAAGCGTCTGCCTTCGGCTCAGGTCATAGTCCCAGGATCCTGGGATTGAGCCCCACCTCGGGCTCCCTGCTCAGTGCGGAGTCTGCTTTTGCCGCTCTGCTGCCTCCCTGCCATGCTCTCTCTCTCTCTTGCTCTCTCTCAAGCATTCTTTCTCAAATAGACCAATAAATAAAATCTAAAAAAAGAAGTGCATGTTAAGTGTCCCGGTGCAGGGAAGGTACTGAACAAGGCAGGTATGAACGTGGCTTAAGCACAGAGGAGACTAAGGTCTTCTGAGGGCTTCTTCTAAGTTCTGCTGCTTCTACTCATGGTGGAGTTCACTTGGATGATACAGATCACGTGGGTGCCCGACTGTCATCCCCTCCAGGGTGGGAAGGATTTTACGCCACTGGGCTTGTTCGTAGACTGTATGTGCTGTTGTTTTATTCTCAGGCCTCCCAGAGTGTCTGGCTTTCACCCACCCCCCTACTCTACTCTGCACAGTTTTACAGTGATGCCCTGTGAGTGTTGTATTGCATTCATCTCTCTGAGGTCTTTTGGAGCAGTAATGATTTAATGCTATTTTTAAAAAATTTTATTTTTATTCAAGAGAGAGAGGGCAAGAGCAGGAGTTGGAGGCATTGCAGAAGGAGAGGGAGAAGCAGGCTCCCTGCTGAGCGGGGAGCCCGATGTAGGACTGGATCCCAGGACCCCTAGATCGTGACCTGAGCCAAAGGCAGACGCCCAACCGACTGAGCCACCCAGGCGTCCCCAATCTTATTTCTGAAAGCAGTTCTTGCTGATCTGCAAATTTATGTGTTGATTATACCAGGATGATTTTGACCATGATCAACCATTTTTAATCTTTAACCAGCCATTTCCCCCAACTCAGGAGCTGGAAAGATGCATACATACACACACAAGAGGCAGGGCCAGACCAGTGCATTCTCCTGGTTAATCTCCAAAGTTTTAGGTCACAAACCATCTGTTGTCCCCAGATCTTCTGGATGCGAGTGTATATGACACCTTTTTTCCAAAGTACATCTGACTGAAAATAGGGTCTTTTACTTCCTCAGCCGGTTTCTTGGGTTTTACTCTGCACTGTTGCATCCGTCCTGGTGGTCAGAGGAAGCAAAGAGAGAGGAGGACACGCCTCCAGCCGGCTCAGCTTCCTGCTTGCCTTTCTAAGAGCTGTGGAGGTGACGAGGGAGACAGGGAGACGACTGAGAGAAGGAGGAGAAGCATGCTAGTCCTGCTGTGCGGGGTCCTGCTGTGCGGCGTCCTGCTGTGCGGCGTCCTGCTGTGCGGCGTCCTGCTGTGCGGCGTCCTGCTGTGCGGGGTCCTGCTGTGCGGGGTCCTGCTGTGCGGCGTCCTGCTGTGCGGCGTCCTGCTGTGCGGCGTCCTGCTGTGCGGCGTCCTGCTGTGCGGCACCCAACGGGAAGACAGCAGGGGATCGTCCTAAAAGAAGTCAGGCTTCCAAATTACCACACCAGGCAGAAGACGGACCTTTAACCTTTGTCATACCCCAAACTTACCATTTTATAACCCAATACTGTCCTTGTCTCTACCGTCCGCAGCACATGCTCTTCTGGGGAGTTGAAGTAGGAAAATGGGGGAGAGCCTTGGACTTCATCTGGAGATCAGTGTTTATCTGTTTGGTCATTCAACACTTACTAATATTCATTGAGTAGTGTTGTGTGGTCACTGCTCTAGACACTGTGTGCCAATATATGGCGAGAGAGAGATTGGGAGAAATTGAAATTTTGGGTGTCTCTGGATTTATACAGACTAAAACGTCTCAGTCGCTCTGATACATTTTATCTTCCCCAGGCACAGGGGTTACATACCTTGGGTAGTTTCTACACTGCCAGCCTATGAGATTTTAGAGACTTTTACTCCTTTCCTTCTACGTATTTTAGAAGAATTTACTAATATATTATATTTCATTACTACAGACTGGGAAATTATCCAGGTCCACTTTCGTTCCAAGTTAAGAAGTTGTTTGGGAGACACACCAATTTATTGTCTTGGCAGATTGTTCAAACTGGCTCTTTGGTTTTTAGTCTTCTGAAAGCCAAGGTGAAGAGTGCCAGGTTATTTGGCAAGATTTCTGTCCCACTGTGCAGTCAGACAGACATATGTTGAGCTGTGGAATAAACCCAAACCTTTCTTGGACTAGGGACTTATGGACCCTCTGGGGATGTAGGTCGTGGTCACGATCATATATGAAGAACTTGATATGGAAAATCTGCCAGTGCGTAGCAAAGATGGTAAACTTGTGGCTTTCTGTTGGGAACAGACAAGAGTCATCCCGACTGAATGTGGGTTTCTGGACGGCTGGTAAATTAGCTGGAGATTACTGACACAGGGCTATCCTCATGCTGATTCTTGGCCAGAGAAGCTTGGCACCAAAGAAGGCCTTCTTAGCCAGCCCCTGTGAACAAACTGGCCTAGAGTCTGACAATGGGAGTTGATAATAATCCAACGTACATCTTTTGAAGAACATGTGAAGTCCTGTTTTTACTTGTTTTTTTAAATTTCTTTTCATAATTAATTTTTCTATAGTTACAACTAATAATAATTTCTTTGTAAACTTCGCTATGAATATATTTCAATTCAACAAATCCGTTCTTCAGTCATACTTTCTAAGTGAAATTATCAGTTATTTCTAAAGAGAGAATTGGTACAGTGTTCCCTTTGTATTCAGTTCCATTTAAGAAGTTAACCTTATCTTTGGGCAGTTTAGGAGGTGATGTACCACCGTCTTCTGAGGGTGGGGTTTGGAAAGCTCTTCCTAAGTCCCAGGAGTAAAGAACCGCATCGAATAACTGAATGTGAAAACATGAAATTAATGACCGAATCTACCATCTTAGAGCAAGTTTCTTGTCCCTATAGCGAACTTTTCTGTAAAGATGGAGAACTTGAACAGCAGAGATTGCTTCCTCTCCTTTACTAATTAAACACTCTTGGTTCCTCCCTGCCGAAACGAGGCAATTTCTGACGAGAGCCGAGTTTGCAACGTTGGCGCCGAGTGTTGGAAGCCGGACAGCCCCACGACCCACACCAACCTGGTGCTGTGCTTTTGCCGCCTGTTCCATGCTCTCGTAGATTAGTGTCTCTCTTGAGTACATATTTATTTAATCATTCACTCAGGTTTGGCTTGCTTTCTCTAGGTCTTCATTTTTGTCTTCTTTATCTCAGGTTTTCCATGGTATTGCATTATATGGAGACATGACTCTCATGTGTCTCGTTTTATTTTTTTCTCCAGTTACCTATTCTGTTTTCTCTAGTAGAGATCAATGAACTTTGCTCTACATTTAAAATAGCAACATATTTTATTTTTTATGAACTAGCCATGAGCTTTATGACACAGGTGTACGCTTGTAAATTATGCCTTCATTTCAATAAAGCCAATACTGCTATATTGAAATGCGATTAACTCTGAGTTAGTATGATTTCTTATTTTCAGACAATGTATTCTTGAAAATGTGTATGAAAGATGATCAGTGGACTTCAAAATTTCAAGATGTCAGGATGTGGGGTGAGAAGCTAGTGCTAGAGAGTTGAAATATATTCTAAACTAATCACTCCTACCCCTTTAGATACTATTTTACTTTATATTTTTATATTTATTTACTTATTTACTTATTTTAGAAGATTTTATTTATTTGTCAGAGAGAGAGCACGCACAAAGCAGGGAGAGAGGGAGACAGAGAGGGAGAAGCAGACTCCCCACCGAGCAGAGAGCCCGATGTGGGGCTCAATCCCAGGACCCTGGGATCAGGACCTGCGCTGAAGGCAGAAGTTCAACCCACTGAGTCCCCCAGGCTTCCCAATAGTTAATTAATTAACTATTTTCAATTAATTAATTAATTAACTTCTTTCTTTCTTTCTTCTGTCTGCCCTTCCTTCCTTCCTTCCGTCTTTCATTTCTGTGTGTCTCATTTCATGTTAGTCTTTATTTTTCCCCATTGAACATACAGTGGACAAGCTTAAGTAAGTCTTATCATTTCCTGACTGAAGCTGGGATTTTTCGCTTTTGATAAAGCTAAAATTTGCCTTTGTTAAATTCCAAAACATGATATTTATTTCCATTGATTTTTCTTTTCTGAATTTCATTGAATTCAGTAGTTTAATTTATATAGGCCAGAAACATTTCTTCTTAAGTTTATTCTTAGAAATTTATCTATTCATGTAATTTCTGGGATACAAGAAATCTATTGACTTTTCTACTTTGCTCAGTTCTTTTATGGGTTCTTAGAACTGTTGATTTTTCTAAGCAGACATGTGATTTGCAAGCAATGACATTTTTGTGCTTGTTCTTGTTCTCAATTCTTTTCAAATTGCATTGGCTTTTAGTGTAACATGAGTTACAGTAGGCGTTTTATCTTTGTCCTTTGTATCATGATTTTGATTTCTTCTTATTTTAGCATATGAATGAATTGATTTTTGTTACATTTTGGTTAAAAATGGGGCAAAAATTAGAAATGAAATACTCAAATAATTGCATATATAAGATAGCACAGCAGAGGCAACGGTGGTGTCACTGCTGGAATTGAACAGGCGGCCAGCTAGTGGCTCGTCATACAGTGGTCTGAAGTTGTCCCTGAGCAGTTTATGTTCAGAAGTCTGCTTTAGGATAGAAAAGATTTTTTTTTGATATATTTATGAAAGTGTGAGTTGTGTCAAAGCTCAAAGCTACAAATATGACATCTTCAGATAATAAATATGGCTGTGATTGGTAAAAACATGGTCTAAAATTTTAAAAAAAAGCATTGATTGCTGAGATTAGACACTAATGATCAGAAGTCATTGAGGGTGCAACTCCCCTCCTCATCACCTCAGAAACAAAGATTGGACCATGGTTTTCTGATAGTCTATGAATTTAGACCAAAGTAAGTAGAAGTATAAAATAAGGAGGGCTTTGAATAAGAATATGCATCCCCAGAGAATTAAACTGCTTCCATGAAGTTAAATTATGGGGATTTTTTAATTAGATGCAATTACTTTGAAATACAGATAACCAAGCATCAAAGTACTCTCTGTTAAAAAAAATCATCTCACAATAGCCAAAAAAGAAAAATCAAGAAATACTAAAAGATAACTTTGTAGAAATTTGGGTGAAATTTTAAACTTTTCTGTCCCTGAAGTAGCTATAGGTTTTGTCTTGTTTGTTTTGTAAACTACAATGCAGTAGTGATCACCAGTGACCCTTTGGAAGAGCTTTGACTGAGAATCCCTCTGAGACGTCTTTAGTGGGTCAGTGGGAAACTACTATGTCTGCAGGAGATCTGGGCCTCGTGGCCGCCCAGTTTGCCTAGTGCTCAAAGGGCAGTCACCGGCATTCCTTATGACATTTCTGGGGACATGCGGTGACATCTGGCTTGGTCAAAGCCACTGTTCTTCTCTTCGGGTGTCTGATTTGGAGGGTGTGACAGAACAGGAAGATTGTTTCCAGGTAGGTTCTTTCCCTCTTCTTTGACCCCATTAACTCTTTTCGTACATGTGGGGCTTCAGTCAGACTAGACCAGTAGCTGTTCCCCAACGCTGGTCCCACTCGTCATGCCTCTGAGCCTTTGCTCGTCTGTTACGTCTATCCGAAGTTTCTTCCTAACTTTTTCATCTTACTCCAGACCGGTTGGGAGGCAGCTGATCTCCAGTAGGTGAAGCAGGAAGTTGTAACAACCCCTCACTTGTCTCCTCTTCTGTTTCCTACTCTGCAACCAGCCAAACACAAGCCAACGAAATCAAATTCTGAGTTTCCACAGAGTTTTTAACTTCTTTGTTACCTTCTAGTTTGTACAGGGGTTATGGTACATTTTGATTTCTCTACCAAATTATAAACTCCTCGGGGAAGAAAAGAAGTTTCGCGTTCATTCACTTACTCCTCGTGTGTTCTGTCCCGTCCACCTCACTTCCCACCGTACCGTGCACATAGCAGATAGTCACACGAATGTTAAATTGTTTTGAAGATAATTTCATGATTACAATGAAAGAGGATCAATGCACGTGGCATGCCTCCTGTAAAACTCTCTGAAAAGGGCAGTTAAACAAAGGAAGGTAAAAGAATCAAGGGATATTTCTTTTTTTAAGTTTTTAATTTTAATTCCGTATAACTAACATAGAGCGTTACATTAGTTTCGGGGTACAGTGTGGTGATTCGAGAATTCTGCACGTCGCTCAGTGTGCGTCACGGCAAGGACGCTCTTTGATCCCCGTCACCCATGTCACCCACCTGCACCCCTTCACCCACCTGCCCTCTGGTAACCACCGGTTTGTTCTCTGGAGTTAAGAGTCTGTTTCTCGATTTCTCTTTTCCCGTTTGTTTTGTTTGTAAAATTCTATGTGAGGGAATCCCATGGTATTTGTCCTTTTCTGACTGGCCTATTTTGCTTAGCATTATATCCTCTAGCCATTCCGTGTTGTCCCAATGGCAAGATTTCGTTCTTTCTTACGGCTGAATAACGTTCCCATGTTTATGCCCGTGCACGCGCCACTCCTTCATTATCCCTTCATCTGTTGGACACTTCGGTGCTTCCGTTGTTCGGCTGTTGTGAATAATGGTGTAATAAGCAGGGCTGCATGCATCTTTTCGGATTAGTGTTTTTGTACCGTTGGGGTAAATACTCAATAGTGGGATTACGGGATCATATGGTAATTCAGTTTTTAATTTAGTGAGGAACCCTATCTGTTTCCCACCAACAGTGCAGGAAGGTTCCTTTTTCTCCACATCCTCACCAACACTTGCTGTTTCTCGTAGTTTTGATTTTGGCCATTCTGGCAGGCACGAGGTGGTGTCTCATTGTACTTCTGGTTTGCATTTCCCTGATGGTGGGTGCGGTTGAGCGTCTTACATCTTTTCATGCGTCTCTTGGCCATCTGTATGTCTTTTTTGGAGAAATGTCTGTTTATGTCTTCTGCCCATTTAAAAATTTGATACTTTGTTTTTTGAATATTAAGAAGGAACTTTTTCTTGAAAGTCTTTTAAACCAAAATTATGATGGTAGCATACCTAGTAAAATGACTCTTCTTTGGTTATCTTATGTCAGGTTCCCTGGAACACACTCCGACGTGGAGATTTGTGTATAAGAAATTTATTGGGGTATGTGCGATGGGACCAGACCTGTGGAAGGAAGGCAGGAAGGAAACAGGACTGGGCGGTTCCAACAGAGGCCTCAGCAGAGCTCTGGAATGAGCTCAAAGTTATTGCATCTTGAGTCAAAAGTACTAAGTCTATACCACCATGTTGATCCTTAGTGGAAAAGAGTTGGCAACCTTGGCCTAGATGACATTTTCTAGCTGGAGGCAATGACTGGAGAGCAGCTCGGCTGAGAGCCATTGCTCCCAACATGCCCAGCGTCTGGGGGAGTGAGTGCCATAGTTCTGCGTGGGGAATCTGGAAGACATACCATGGTACTAGCTGTGTCTGTACCAACAGGATTGGGATACTGGTTGCTTAGTTTAAAATCTCAGTTAAAGAGGAGAATCATAAAAAACAATACATATACCCACAAATATTTTATTTCAACTAGTATATTGATGTGTATTTATTTGCCAATCTTTTAATTATAAGAATAAGGCCTTTATTTGAGTACAGACTCTGATTAATGTTTTTTATCTTTTACAAGTGACATAAAATCACTGGGTAAAAATTTTAGAGATACTTGTGAAATGTCTTTTATACATAATTTGAAAATAAGATTTTTAGTGATTTGCCTTTATTATGTCTTGGTTTTAAATTTGATTTTATATTTTGTCATAGTCTAAATGCACATATATTTTAAAGTATCACATAGTTCTTTAAACCTTATAATTAAAAACCAAACCCCTCCCCACCTTTGAGCCTACTCTCTGCGGATAACCACGTTCTGTCTTTCTCATCTGGATTTACCTCCACACATCTCTGTGTTTATATTATTATTTTTGTCTCAGTTTTTCAATTTAGATAGTTTCCACTAATGGCTGCTGTAGAAACTGATGATTTCATATTTTTATGTCCTTACTCTGTTTGACTCCCTGGTTCCGTTCTTCAGCACACACTCTCTACCTGGTCTTCCAGCGGTGGCTATGTTCTAAAATTGTGGTTTGTATTTCTGAGCCCATGTCACTGTCATAGCCAATCCATGTAGTGTATTATGATTGCATTTACTTTTCTATGTAATTTTTGTGGGTTTGTTTTGTTTTGTTTTTGTTTTTGTTTTTGAGTGCGTAATTACCAGGAGCTCTCTATGCTTCAATCTTTTTGGCTGTAAAATGGGGGAAAATAACTACCCACTTCACTGGGTAGTCACAATTATATAAGTGTTAATTACTAGTTTTCACTGACTTTTTAAAATGTATCATTCCCTAATTCATCTCACACTATCTGACAACTGTAAATATTCTTTTAACACACTTCACCACGTATTGAGTGCTCAAAGAAGAACTACTGAAGGATATGCATAGCTAATACTTTAATCTGTACTGTATGAATAGCAAATTAATTTAATTGAGAGCACAAGACATTTGGAATTGGGAGGCCTTGTTCAAGGCCTGGATCTGCCTTTACACAGCCGAATGACCTTGGGCTAGCATAGTTGTTCACAGTCTTATAATCTGCAAATGAGAGAATTGGATTAGATAATCCCTTGGGTATCTTCTAGCTCTATAATTCTAATAATGAAATAAAGGGTTTGCAGAAAATACCAAACTGTGTACAGTATATAAGATTGCAATGATACTAACTCCCACCACTTGTAGAAGACCACCTCCGGAAGACGTCTCAGTAACCTGTCAGGAGAGATTATGGAGACATCACTCACGCTGCGGATGAGGGCGAAGTTTGCTCAGTCAGTCTGTCTCAGGCGTTGTCCTACCCCTGTGGGACACCTGGTTGTAATTTGAGGAAGACACCACTAAATGTCGCTAGAGGTTACATAACCGTGGTCAGGAAAGCTCTAAGTGTCCCTCCACAAGCCACGGAGCTACCACCACGTGGTGCGCGAGCAGATTTAGAACCACGCACTTGAAATACTTAACCGTGAGGAAGCTCTAAGATGGAAAGCAACTATGAATTTAAAAAGCTGACGGTAAAACCGCCTCAAATGCCCTTTACTTCTTGCGTTTGCTTCTGCCGGTCGCCTAGCTACGGGTGTAAACTGGGGGCTGGCCCTGGACGGAGCTCCCAGCTGAGCGGCGGCTGGGCGCTTGGGCCTGTGCATCCGTGAGTTTTCCTCCTCCAGACAGAGACAGGAGGCGATACGGAATTTCCTGCTTCCCGGTTCTTGCTTCTGTTGCATCTCTTAAGTTTATCTGGAGTCTTAGGCACACGTTGATTTTATGAAAACATGTGCATATTTTAATATTAATATTTTCATATTTTAACAGTTCTGAAATTGTAATGCTTTATATAATCAACAGCAACATATAATTAATGGCATTTTTTCTTTTTAGTAACATCTTATGTAATCAAATACTGTATTCCTACTATGATATACCCATCTTATTATTAGTTTAGTACTCTGCCAAAAATTATTTGATAGATAAACTTCCTTTTCTAGTCTAATTTTTTAAGAAAGGCTCACAGTGGGGGCGTCTCGGTGGCTCAGTCAGTTAAGTGTCTGCCTTCAGCTTAGGTCAGGATCTCAGGGTGCTGGGACCGAGCCCCGCGTCGTGGAGGGCCCCCTGCTCGGGGGGTGTGTTTCTCCCTCCCTCGGCCCCTCCTCTGCTCCTGCTCGATCTACACTCTCTGTCTCTCTCTCAAATAAATAAATAAAATCTTAAAAAAAAAAAATCTCGGAGTAGAAGAGAAAACGATATTTCCTGAATATCTATCAGCTGTCTGAGCCAAGCACGTATATGATCACATTTAGTCCTCACCATGCTGTGAAGTGGGGTTTTTGGCTTGTTTTCATTACACAGTCAAGGAAACTTTACATTTAATGGTGAAGAAGGTCCAGGAAGTTCAGTGCCTGGTACAGAGTCGTCCTGTTACAATGAATCACTATTCGAGACAATGTGTGTATTTGACCACAAATCTCAGACTTTGGCTACCATGTTATTACACTGATATTTCGTGGTCATTGCTTCTCTGGAACAGTCCAAAGTGCCCAGCCGTCCTTGAACAATGTGCAGTTGTCCTCTCGCAGTCCTTTAAAGATGCTGAGATATCCAATTAAACAGTACAGAAATGGTTTTTCTGAACTCCAGCCTCAATCTTTGTGATGGAAAGGATACAGGAAGACTTGATGTCCCTGAGATGTGACTCGTTCCTCTGCTGTGCTGTGGGGCTTCCTACACTAAACTGGGTCCGTGCAGCCTGCGGCACAGCACAACTCATTCGGGGCATTTGGGTTTCCTTTATCTTCCGGCAGACCACTCTAGGAAATGGTTTTTCAAAATGCCTTGGGGGGAAAAAGGCTTCTAATTTACAGAAAGCTGGCTTATCTGCTCTAGAATATGGTTTCGGCCAGATTTCACAAGTGTCCTGGAGATCCAGTCTGTGTATGTTGTCGACGGGAAGGATTGAATTGGTCTTCCTCAACTTCCCACAGGGCAAGGCTGAGGAACAGAGCAAATTCCTTCCAGAGGTCTCTGCTGTAACCGTCCCGTGTATGCAAATGACACTCACTGGTAAAGTAAGAGAACAAAGGCAGTTCATTGATCATCATCGCGTTTGCACAGGCTGGGCTAGCTGCAGCTCTCAGAAAATGCTGAAATACATTCTCTTCTGATTCTTTACCTCATGTCCTGAAGGCCATTTGTTGTCTATAGACTGTACTTACTTGTTTTCCATTTCTAATTCTCTTTATTTCAAGTTCTCCTCATTTGTAATTCTAAAAACAAAACATTAGCAATCTGTTGGAGGTACCGTTCCATTCATTTGTCTAGGAATTTGTCATTAAAATACTCCTTTTAGGGGCGCCTGGGTGGCTCAGTGGGTGAAGCCTCTGCCTTCGGCTCAGGTCATGATCCCAGGGTCCTGGGATCGAGCCCCGCATCGGGCTCTCTGCTCAGCAGGGAGCCTGCTTCCCTCTCTCTCTCTCTGCCTGCCTCTCTGCCTACTTGTGATGTCTCTCTGTCAAATAAATAAATAAAATCTTTAAAATAAAATAAAATACTCCTTTTATATCAGCAACTTTGGGTCTTATAATGATAAATAATGTTTTGTCCTATTTTGCAATGATTTCCAAATAGAGGGGATATGACTATAGCATGTACAGGATATAAAAACCAAAAATTCAAGATTGCTAAGAGTAGAGTTAATCACAATTTGCTTAAAACTTCTGTGGCTTAAAGAGATTACTATTTGGTGAAGCAATTTTGAAATGATGTGTTTAACTTTCCATCTCTTAAAGGAGGTAATGACGCTGATAGGCTACCTGGGTGAAAACCACAGGATAAAACCTATTTTCATTTATTCAGAGCCATCCACCCGTCTTTCTAGTGATGGCTCTGGGAAGGAAGGCCAAGTGACAGGCATGTGGCTTTTCATTTTATCTCAAATTTTTGAATCTCATCTGTGAAACTGATGAGTTAAATGGATATATGTGGCAAAAGAGAATAGAAGTCACCCAGCAATCTTCCTAAATATTAAAGTCAGGGACATTTTTCAATCCTTATGTGCTTTTTTCACTGAATCTCGCTCATTTATTTCATCATTCGTCTCTTCAGTTGTTCAACAAGTACTCACTGAGCGTTGCCTGTGCCTCCTGCCCGTGCCCTTCGCTGCTGCCGACGGTCCCTGCCTTCGGGGAACTAATACTCTGTGAGGTACAGACACGTAGCGAGCTCCGCGGTGCTGTGGCAAGCGGTCTGCAGGGGCTGGTGTGGTGGGAGGCGGGAGCGCAGAGAATGGGATTCTAATTCTGATCTGGAAGATCAGGGAGGGTTTCTTTGAGGAAGGCTCTCCTGGGTTTCTTTGAGGAAGTGCTATTCTGTGACAGCACTCTGCCTTTCCTCCTCCAACTGCTTTTTCTTAATTTCTTTAGCTGGTTCTTCTTTCTCTTCATCTTAACAAATATCAGGGCTACTTAGGAGTTTGTCCCAGTTTCTTATTTCTTATGATCACACATTTTCTTAGGCACTCTCAGTTATAACTTGGCTTCAGCTATTATAAACAGTTGGTGCCCAAATACAACTAGTCTCAGACGATCAAGAAGAAAGCTTGATGACTTGAGAGTTGTCTGTAGTCAGATCAACAGAATGTGATGGGTAAGGAAGAGAGAAGAGTCAAAAAGACACGGAGATTTGTGGTTGAAAGAGGGAATATGATGGTCGCACCATTAAGCAATATCTGAGGGATCGGTGACAGTTTCTCAGGAGGGAATAAATGTGTTCATTCTCGGACGACTGAAGTTGGAGATGCCTGTGGGACAGTCCAGTGCAGATACTGAATAGGCAGTAGATATCTAGCAGAATAATCAATGTGAAGCTTGCGGGGGGCGGGGGTTGGGAATCAGGGACAAGCGTACACATTTAGAATGGCCACAACATACTAGTCATTGCAGCCATAGAATTAGATGGATTATGTTTATATTCAACAAATTAAAAAACAGAAATCACAACGATGTGCCTGCCATTGTGACCTTTAGAAAAGGAATAGGAATAGGGCGTGGCCTCTGCTTCCAAAGAAGGGACGTGGGGCATGATCAAATACGTACAATATGGTGGGTGAAATACGAGCCAAGTTCGAAGTGGCACAAAATACAACGGGATCACACAGGAAGAAAGGAAGACACAGAAGAGGAGAAAATGAGGGTCAGAACCCAGAAGAACTTCTCCAAAGAATCTGGGAAGCTTCGCACATTTGCTTATTGTCTCTCAAGGCATGTGTCACATCTTCTTCATCAACGTCCTCCCAGCAGAACTCAGCCTAACGCCTGCAACGTGAGTGCTCAGTAACATTTCTTGAATAAATGGGCCCAAGGCAGTTGGAAAGAAATGAAAATAAAAATGAAGCATGGGATTTCCCCAAGCCCTGGGGAGCATTCTAATCATCTCTTATTAGCCGTTCACTTGGAGAGCTTGTGCAGGTGCAACTCAAAATAGACTCTGCGAAGAAACGAAGAGGCAGCAGTTTAGAGCGAGGACAAGGACTGTGTCTGGCTCTAATTCTGGAATGTGCTTATGGCAAGCTAGATCTGTTTATTTTTGGTGTACAGGAAAATTGTGCAGCCATTGATTTTTTGTCAAACCACCATTTACAGCGTCTGAGATAATGGTGCATCAACTTTCATTTATTGATGACAGTCCTGGGCTTTTAAACAGGAACCCATCACACGGGGCCTTACACCCCTCATTACTGCTCTGTGTCCATTTAAGTGATTTGTAATAGTCCGTGATTATGAAAATGTCTTTCTCTCTTGACCTTCTTCCTCCGTTCCCACCCCCACCCCCGCCCTCCAATTTACACGTTGGTAATTCATCAGCTTGGATTACAAGTTAACATCGCTGGTTTTGTTTTCTTTTTTTTCTTTCTTTCTTTCTTTCTTTTTTTTTAAAGATGTATATATTTAGATCTCTATTAGTACACAGAATCACCGTGGAAAAGAGAAAGAAAGATGTTGTGTTAAAGCCTTATGATAAAAGATACCCCACCCCCTGCTGGTCAGCACCTCTCCAAAGGCTGAGCACCTTCGACCTCACTGTCCAAGGCTGGTTCCAGTTTAACCCTCTCTTTCCTGACCAGTGTGAAGGAGGGACTCTTGTCATCAAGCACCTAGAACCAAGCTTGAGACCAATATACCTCATAGCACAAGTCGTCTTCCATCTAGTTGAACCAGGAGCATGAAGATTTGCCAGTTTATAACAACCCAAAGATCATGCAGGGCTGCTGCTCCCGCCCTGCTCCCAGCCACTTTCTCTTGTGGAGTCCAGGCTTCAAGTAACTTTGTAGCTTTGTAGCTTTTCCCTTGCTTTCCCATTCAGCACTGTGGGCTTATGGCACAGGGCTAGCCCTGTACATGGGTATTTGTGACGTCTGTAGAGTAGATGTGGCCGGAGACAGAGCTGGAGAAGAATCCAGAGTTCTCAGAACGAATAATTGGCCTCCCACTGAGCACCCCCCACCCCCGAATTCTTACAAAATACTCTAAGGTAAGTGGTCTCACTCCCATTTTACAGGTATGGAATTGAGGCTCAGAGACCTTAAGTGAGGAGCCCCGTCCCCATCCAAGGGGCAGAGCTAGGATTTGGGCCATTCCCTTTCCATGAAGCTGCCTTGCTCCCAAGGAGGACATCTCTGGCCTCACCAGGCTTTTATGTGGGTCTTTTAGAAGAAGGAGTCCCGTTGCCCCGAGATGTGTAGTAACCACGGCTTTCTCTCTGTTCTTAGGAAGGCAGGTGGCGGCGGCCAGGGCGGGGTGGGGATGGGGAGGGGCGCAGCAGGAGGGTGAGAGCGTGGACCCTGGGAGCGGCCAGGAGCCGCCCGAGGATGTGGAGTCTCTTCCCCTCACTCGTGAGTGTGAGGGGTCAGGAACTGAGAAGAAGCTTAGTGACCGCGCTCCTCTCTGCGTCCAGGAAACACACAGTCTTGGGAACGAAGGAAAACGGGAATAATTACTTTGGAGTAAAAAGTCCTTTGTCAGCATTTATGGCCACGGCTGGGGATGCGAGTCACTTGGAAGGGCCTGGTCTCAGCAGCTCCGGGCATGACTCCGTTCCCGGGAGGTCCACAGCCCTACGCCGTGTGAGCAAGTGATCCTCCCGCCCGCGATCTATTTTCTTTGTTCCTTGGTGCTCTTTCTGGCTTCGCCTTGTGCCAGAACTGCAAATCTGGAGCTGTCAGCTCTAGTCCAGTCCCTGCAGAGCCCAGGGCAGTGTTCCAGCTCCTTAGGGTGGTGAGTGTGAAGACGATTCTGTGCGGAGAGTGATATTTATGACTTTGTCAGCTGTTGGCACTATAGGAATGGGCTCAAGACGGCCAGAGGAGGTTCAGCGGACTATGGATGTTTGTTTAGAGTCATGATCTGGGGGACTGACTGAGTTACCGTGCAGCCTCCCAGCAGCAAACTGTCCTGGTCCACGGCAATCCCTGGAAGAAGAAACTCGGCTCAGCAGTAGCGCAGGGTCAGATACGACCAAAGACGCTGACTCTTCGCCTTGGACTTGCTGTTTTCCTCAGAAAGTCCACTGGCCTTTGTGTGCGGCCCGCCTCTCCTTGTCCGCTTGCCGGTGTATCTGGAGGTGCGGGTGATCCAAGGGCTCCTGTATTCGCGTCCGCCCGCCTTGGCCCCATGACTAGTCAGGGGTCGTCATCTTGACCGTCGTGTTGATGTTTGTTTCTGAAGAGTAAGATAGTGTAGCCAGTATCAGTGCCACTATGTATACGAAGTACTTTGAAGTACACGATTTTCATCTCATCCTCATAATAACTTTCTATGTGGGTAGGGAAAAGTCTATCATGTTCTCTTTTTTAAAATTTACTTTTAATCTTCTTAAAGATTTGCTTATTTATTTGAGAGAGAGAAAAAAAGAGAAAGAGAGAGTGTATGTGCAAGTGGGGAAAGGGGCAGAGGGAGAGACTGTCCAAGCAGGCTCCTGCTGAGGGCAGAGCCGGACGTGGGGCTTGATCCCACAACCCGAGAGATCGGGACCTGAGCCGAAATCTAGAGTCGGATGCTTAACTGACTGAGCCACCCGTGCACCCTATTGTGTTCTCTTGAAGATGGAAGCCAGTGATTTCATCACAATGACGAAAATAGTAATTAGTGGAATCAAGACTAGAGTCAGGTGTCTTTGATTCCTAGATCTGTACCCAGAGGCACACGAACTGTTGCCAGCAGGACAAATCTGGCCCACTGCCTCTTTTGGAACAGCCGGCAAGCTAAGTGCGGTTTTCACATTTTAAAATAGTTGAAAAGAAAGCAAAAGAAGAATATTTTTTGACACATGAAAATTCTATGTAATTTAAATTTCAGTGTGTGTAAAATAAAGTTGTGTTGGAACACGGCCATCCTTACTCATTTGTGTATTTTCCATGACTTCCTTCCTGCTGTATTGATGCAGTTGAGTTGTAACAGAGACCTTTTGGCTCCCAAAGTCTAAAATATTTACTGTCTGCCCCTCCATGGGAATGGTTTGTCAGTCGCTGTTACGGTTGATTAGTAGGTGGAGGTACTGGTCATGCACTACGGTATCAGAATGCTGGGCCACGGTAGCGAGCATTCACTGGGTGGTTTGAACAATAGGAGTTTATCGCATCGCAGTTCCTGAGGCTTGAAGTTCAGAAGTGACGCATCAGCAGGGCCGTGCTGTCTTGGAGACTGGGTGGATCCTTCCTGGCCTCTCCTGGCCGGGGGGTGGGGGGGTGGGGGGGTGTCCTCTGTGTTCGCTTGTTCGCACCTGCGTCCGTCCGCCTCTGCCTCCATCATCCCAGGGCTGTCTTTGCCTCGTCGCCCCTCTGTGCGCATATGTGTCCAGATGTCCCCCCTTTTCTTAAAAGGTTTATTTATTTATTTATTTGACACAGAGAGAGAGAGAGAGAGCGCGCGCGCACAAGCAGGGGGAGTGACAGGCAGAGGGAGAGGGAGAAGCAGGTTCCCCAAGAAGCAGAGAGCCCGATGTGGGGCTCCACCCCAGGGCCCTGGGATCATGACCTGAGGCAAAGGCAGACACTTAACCCACTGAGCCACCCAGGCGCCCCTGAATTTCCCCTTTTTTGTAAGAACATCGGTCGTATTGGGTTAGGACTCACCCTAATGGCTTCGTCTAACCAGAGCGTCTGTAAAGACACTATTTCCAAATAAGGTCCCATTCAGAGGTACCAGGGGTTAGGACATCAGCATCTCCTTCCGGGGGACACGGTTGGGCCCCCCGCAGTCTCCGCACTGGAGGCTGTTGTGCCCGCGTGAGCGTTACTCGTCCTTCTTCCCCGCCCCGGTCCCTGTCGCCCCTTCCCCACTTCTTCCTCTTTCCTCCCCTGCCTCCCTCCTCTTAGTCCCTGTGCAGTCAGCGAACATCCTGAAGCTCCCGCTGTGCCTCACTCGTGCACACGGGACCGTGCGGAAGTACAGGGTACGGAGACGATGAAGAGTCGCCCTGTGGCCTCAGGGACGTGCGGCGCGGAGGGGAGCCAGTCCCGTCCTGGCATCTGTGTAGAGGACAGTCGAGATTACAGTCACGGTTCGGAGAGATCTGCAGGCTCTCCATTCCGAAATATTGAGAAACAATCTTACAAAATAATTGATGTCCTCCTGGTATTTAAAGTGTCAGAGCTCCTGACTCCAGAATTCCAGGTGCCAACAGACATGGAGCTTGAGTGTAGCGTTTCCCTCCTGTGGTTTTCCAGCCGGCATGCGCAGGAACACTCTGGTCTTCTCGTCTGTCTCAGTTCCTTCCGTCCCTCTTCCCTTCAGCTCCGAACAGGTCACATTAGGATATTCTGCTCTGGGAGGAACAGTGGGATGACCCGGGGTAGCCGTGTCCAGCCCTGTTATAGTAAGTTGATGGCTTTAGGGAGACCTGGTCTGCAGCTTTGAGAGACGAAGCTTGACACCACCAGTGGGTGTCATTTGTCCCAATAGGTTGTTTGTTGGGTCTTCATTGAGGCTCTTTGTTCCTCTGCTCTCTCCTCCTGGCACTAATTGGCCATGTTCAAATACGGTCATAAAGTGCGTGAAATGTGTTCTGACAGCTTCTCCTGCCCGTGCCCCGGAGTGCACCACTGCCCGCATCTCACAGGATCCTCCTGGTCAGGGTCAGGGTGTGCGGGTGCAGACTCTAGTCTGTCCTCTTCATGGCCCTTCTGGTGGGGGATGTTTGTGGACAGCAGCCTCGGGTCCCATCAGTTTTTTGTTTTGTTTTGTTTTTGTCTTTAAAACTTCTGTGCTATTTGTAAACTATGGAATTCCTTCCACTGTCTGCACATCCAGAGTTTCCTCCTGGTCACCTGCCACAGATGCCGACCTGGGGAAACAGCAAAGCTCCCTCCCTGCAGGAAGGAGGTGGTACTGGAAAGCAACCCTCTCCTCCCAGTGGCATTCTCTTCCTAGAGTTCGCGGTTGCTGCCGGTCTCATCGTTGTATCTGGACTTTAAATGTACATTTCTCAGTTTCTGTTCCACCTAGCCCTTTTAAGGGAGATTTAAAAAAATCTCTTTTATATGATTCACAATGAATGCAAAGGCTCATTAGCTTTTAAGAATGGTGCTGAGTAAGAAAAAAACTAGTAAAGGAACTTTGACATTGATATTGTCAGACTAGAGCAAACTCACTTTGTTTTTTTTTTTTTTAAGATTTTATTTATTTATTTGATGAGAGAGACAGAGATCACAAGTAGGCAGAGAGAGGCAGGCAGAGAGAGAGGAGGAAGCAGGCTCCCCGCTGAGCAGAGAGCCCGATGCGGGGCTCGATCCCAGGACCCTGAGATCATGACCTGAGCTGAAGGCAGAGGCTTAACCCACGGAGCCACCCAGACACCCCACTTTTTTAGTTTTTAAATGAATTTCTTCTTGTACTTGGATGATCCCAGAATACATTTCTCAGTACAATTCGACATTAGAAATATTTCTGAATGTCAGTGACCTGAGTCTTGGTTTGACTTCTAACGAGTTAAGAAACTTTGGGCAAGTCACTTAACCTTCCGGATTGCTGGTGTCCTACAAGAACACGACCTTACAGTGTCGTTTGGGAGTTGAAGTAAACAATGTGTGTCAAGGGGCTTTAGAGGTTATAATGTTTATGTAAATATTAGAAGATGTTAGTATTGTCACTAATTAAAATTGTACTTATGGAAATTCAGAGACACTTTTCCTCTCCTGTGAGATCATAAAAGGCACAGTTATCACTGTTGTTGACTTCCTTTGGGTAAAGCTGAGATCGCTGATTCCAAGAGACGGTTCCCAGACCAAGAGCATCAACCTCACCTGAGAGTGTGTTAGAAGAGTGCACGGTTGGGTCCCACCTCGCACCCCTGCCTCAGAAACGGGAGGCGGGGCCCAACCACCTGTTTAACCAGACCTCCAGGTGCCACGAATGTTGGAGACCCATGGGCTTCGAGTTATGCCCAGCTGGCTATGTGTAGGCTCTGATTTTGCTGATTTCTTTCTTTTTCTTTTTCTAATTTGGCTCTCCTTTCAGACATGGAAGGGATTCTGAAAACAACAACAACAACAACAACAACAACAAACCATGAATGTGTGTAGCTAAGATTGAGTTGCCGCCATTAGCTGACCTCCCACAACATGCCGAGCAGCTAGGTGACCCCTTTTTTTTTTTTTTTAAAGATTTTATTTATTTATTTGACAGACAGAGATCACAAGTAGGCAGAGAGGCAGGCAGAGAGAGGGGGAAGCAGGCTCCCCGCTGAGCAGAAAGCCCCATGCGGGACTCGATCCCAGGACCCTGAGATCATGACCTGAGCTGAAGGCAGCGGCTTAACCCACTGAGCCACCCAGGCGCCCCCTAGGTGACCTGTTTTTAGCAGTGACATAGATCCTAGGACTGGAGGTTCTTGAAGCAGCCCCTTTGTTAAACACAAATCTGTCAGTTATGGCAGGGACCCAGCAAGGGTTTTTAAGGTGCTCCTTCTCAGGTGGGGAGGTCCGTTGGATGAAGTGGCCGTCACTATTCAGTGAAATTCGGTAGAGCTGCACTGAGCTTGATTCCTCTTTTTGCTCCCCTGAATATCAGGTGTTGTCTCCCTTCAGACAGTCTTTAGTCTGCCACACCTGGACGCCCACCTGTTAATGACACCGGGCCCCACCCCTGCGGTGCTCCGCCAAGTGCCCTACTGTACACCGTGTGTTTTCCCATCACGTCCCAGGACCGTGCCATGGCCGGCGTGACAGACAGGTGGTCACAAGTTACTTGGGTAAAGTTAAAACCAGGGCTGTAAACGTAATTCGGCCGGAGGAGGGAAAGTCGTGGGGATAACGTCAGGGAAATCCTGGCGCCGTTGTGTTGATCCGTAAGGACAGAGGAACACGGAAGATGTTTAGTAAGTATGGAGTGAATGAATGAGGAATGAATTTCGTGTTTTGGGAGCTAACCTGCCTATTTAACTTAAGAGCATCTATCTTATCCCAAATGAACAGACATTATGCCTTGATTGAGTGAACTATTAGATATGTTTAGCTTTAAACGCAGACATAAATAGATTTGATCTTTCCGTGGTTCGAATTTCCTCCCATCAGCTTTCCCTTAATTATCCACAAGTGTTCCAAACCTTCATTAGCTAAATAGAATGCAGATGATGGTCATTAGTCTGGGATATAAATCCTGCTGGCACATTCAATGGCTTTTCACTTGGTTAATTGAAATTTTCAGTATTCATGGACTACAAGAAAACACTGTAATTTTATCATTTATTCAGGGGTATAATTTTTTCCCTTTAGCTGGTTGTGTTTAATAATCATGCACTTAAAAAATATGAATTTGCTGGAGGGATGCCTCTATTTTCAGTGTGCATGTATCAGTACCAGTTTGCTAAAGCAGGAAGACCAAATGGAAATTTATACTTTGTCGAGAAATCCTAAAACTGGCCGACTGTCATGTCTAAGAAAGCATCCAAGTAGTGTGCACTTTTGGGACCCCTCGATTCATGGGTGAATGACTTCCAAATTGTTAGTAATATGAGTAGGTCTCATTCCGACATCTACCAATGAGTGAGAAGTCACCCAGTGTGTCTGCGCGGGGCGAGGCGCAGGGATCAAATGAGGTGCCCCAGGCAGACGCCAGGCCTTGAACGGCGCTTAGCTCGCGGCTGCAGCTGACCTTTAGCAAAACGAGCGGGCGTGCGGTGGTGTCTGGCTGAACGTGAAGCACACACACGCACGCACACACACGCATGCACACACACGCACTCGCACACACACGTACGCACACGCATGCCCCCCCACACATACAGACACATACGCACACACACACACATGCACACAAAGGAAGAACTGGTGCTGGAAATAAAATCTTGGAACATTACCGTCTATCTCAGACCTACAGTTTCTGGATTCCTTAATTTTTATAATCCACTATTTAAGCAATTCTCTTGCCCCTGACTTTGTTCTAGTTTAACCGAGTAAGCGTCACAGTTTTGCTGTTTTCAAAGTGTAAATCTTAGTCGTCGACGTTACATAGAAGAAGGCAGCTCAGGAGAATTTGAGTCTGTTTCTGTTTCGTTTTTTTCTAAACCTAATTTAGTGGGAGAGACAACACTGCAGTACCTCTCAGAGGTAGACTCTCTCTTAAAATGGCGTACAGAACATACGGCGTCTCTTTTCGCGACTCACTCTGCGACCACTCCCACCAGGGAGAATGGGCTAAGCAGCTGCCCTTCTGGAACCTGTTTCCGTGGGCTGGCCTGGTCGAGCCTCAACCTCTGACACTGCTTGTGGGTTCTCAGACCGAGGCCGTATGGCACCAGGTTTTCACCCCAAGTCACTCTTTCTTCTGGGCTGCTTCTGCCTTTCTGCCCACTTGGAACATTTCTGTAAATGATCATTAATGTTAACTTGAGGAAGATGTATTTAACTACCTCATCTTCTAAATAGACCACTATTTAATATCTCTCAAAATCAGAGATAGAGACGTTTTAGAAGTTATGCTGTTGTGGGTCATCTCGAAAGCTCTCTGTAGCTCTGGAGGTAATCAAGGCTGACCATGTTATTCAGTCCAGTGTTCTTGCCTCAGAGGATGGAGGGAAGAAGTAGGCAGAGCACTCCTTGGTTTCTGAGTGATGTGTCTGATAAAATCAGGCCCATTTCCTTCAGATTAGCCGGGTTATCAGGACCTTCAAGGACATGGATATGGGCTTCCTCACTTGGTGATGAAGAATTCGAGACCTCACGGCCAGTCACCCGTCTTAAGCTCACAAGAGGTCCGTTAAGAGGGGACAGGAGACCCAAGGAAGCCTCCTGAGCAAGTGGCCCATTTGTTTATCTGTCTAGAGAGTCTGTCCTCAAAGACCAGCAAACTTCTGAGTTCTAATACGGGATCATGTCCAACTAGAGTAAATCAGTCACGACCAGTGTCTGCCCTTGACAAAGTGTGCCAAAGTAAAGTGTGTCATGGACACAGCAGCCCCCCACACAGATGTCGCTGCTGTGAGGAGAGCAGCTGACCACCCGCAGCTGTCAGCCCTCTCAGGAGACCGTCCTCGGAGGAGCACAGTCCTCTTGCCCAGGGTCGTGCCTTCTTTCCCCGGCAGCTCTTAGCTCCGCCCCTGCTGGGGACAAGTCTACCCCCATTCAGGGCCCCCGTGTGGTGGACTGAGACCTTTGTGGAGTTTCACCAGGGCCAAAATTCTTCCTGTGCTTGGTCCCATACCCTTCCCTTTCCTTCCACAAGTGGAGTCCCGAGAGCAACCCCGATAAACCCCCGCCTGCTCACCTCCATCTCACGGACTGCTTTTTAGGGAGCCTAATGTGACCTACGTTTTTAGATCTTTTCCCATCACCGTGAGTGGCCAATGTCTTTTTTATGTAAGTCCTCATTTATCACCCATTAAAATCTGTTTCTGAAATTTTTAGAAAACTTAAAAACCCAAAGTTAAAAATATGCTTATAGAAAAGGATGTGATAAACTCATTCCTTCTAAGGTGTGACAGATCAACAGTAATAGTACGTGACATTTTCAGTTGCGCCCCCCCGGGCATGGACTCTTATACCCTAGCATGCCTCGAGAGTTTGTCTTTGATGGTTCAAAGCCTGGTGTGAAAAGCAGGGCTCTAATACGTGGAGTTTCAGGTATCAGTATATAAATGGACAGCCATAGGACCTGACCTTTCTAGATTCATCTGGAAAACTGCTACAACTTCTATGTGTAATGCTGCTCACCCCAGACGGGTCACCTTGCCGACAGGGTTAGAAGCCAGAGCTCTAAAACGGCCTCGCACCATCATGCTTGCCCTCCTCGGCGGAGCGCAGCCCTGCGCAGACTTTGTGGAGGAGACTCATTACGGGTTTCCTCTTTAGTAGAACAATATCGATGCGGCAGTCAAGAAGGCCCAGTGTGGGTGAGCCACCCTGTTTTGAGCCTTTCATTTCCAGTAATTATAGTGAACATGTTATTGGAAGGTTAGAAAGCCCACCCAAAGGCAATTACAATAGTTGTAATTAGGAAACTGGAATGCCGGTCAAACTCTTTGGAAGGCAACGGAACGAGACCAACGGAGCGTGTAAGTAAAATCCCCTTAGAAAATGGCCAAATTAAGGATCAGACTCTCCTTGACCTGGGCCGCGCTGCTTTCATACTCACTCTGGGTATGAGATTTCACCGCATATTTGGACTTTAGCTCAAGTGGTTCCTTCCTACAAATACAACATTTGGAGCTACTTGTACTAGTTTTTTTAGTGAAGCCAATTTCACCCAACTCTGACTCTCATTTCTCCTCCAAACACGTTTCTCAGGTCACCTGACACGATTCTTGAAGGTTGAATGGTATCGTTTCATCTCAAAGATCATTTCCGCTGGGGCTAGAACACTAGTATCTGAATCCTCAGACCTGTTCTTTGACTGACTGTCCCTAGTGGAGTATCTTAAACTCACTTAAGAATGCAAGCAGAGCTTCTGAAGCTGCCCCGCGCTGAATCTGCAGGAGCTAGAATTTGTGTCCTCTCCAGATTTTTCAACTGCCGTTTCCTGGAAAAAATTGAGTGACCCTGGTCAGGGAATCAGGATCGTCTCCGTGACTAGCGCTTCTTGAGTTTAGACCCGTGCTTCTCACCTGGGGGTGAATTTGCCCTCCGGGGACACCTGGAAATATCTGGAGGCATTTTTGGTCGATGACTGAGGTCAAGGGGTGGCGTGTGCTACTGAAGTCTGGGGGGTCGAGGCTGGCAGTGCTGCACAGCACAGCTCACCCCACCCACAGCAAAGAATTAACCAGTCCAAAGCGTTCGTAGAACTGACTTCGGAAAATCGATCGCCAAACCAAGCAGATAATAGACAGGAGACGCCGCCGGAGGAGAAACGGTGTTTGCGCCCCTCTGGACGTGTCGTGTCTGTCATGCTCCTCTGTCGCTCCGCTCCCCTCCGTGACGGTCTTGCCCGCGAGGCTGCGCTCCCGGAGCCGCGCTCCGCGACAAGGACGGCGACGTCCTCTGCGACGTTCCCGGCGCCTGTTTTCACGGACGGCCCCGGGCCCGGTAATGGGGCTGCGGCAACGGCCAGTCTTGTGGCGTCTGAACCTTCTCAGAGGAGGAATCTGAGCGTGGGCAGCGAGGCCGCGGTGTTGGGCGCTCACGGACGCGCCGCGGAGACGGGCCGAGGGCGTCTGCGGGAAGGCTGCGGTCCAGGGGCGCAGAGGCCTCCGAGAGCCTGTGCTCGTCCGGCTTTTCTCCCTCGTTGCTGGCTCTGTCCTCGAACGGAACCGGAGTCTGTCCTCGAACGGATCCGGAGTCTGTCCTCGAACGGAACCGGAGTCTGTCCTCGAACGGAACCGGAGTCTGTCCTCGAACGGATCCGGAGTCTGTCCTCGAACGGAACCGGAGTCTGTCCTCGAACGGAACCGGAGTCTATCCTCGAACGGAACCGGAGTCTGTCCTCGAACGGAACCGGAGTCTGTCCTCGAACGGAACCGGAGTCTGTCCTCGAACGGATCCGGAGTCTGTCCTCGAAGGGATCCGGAGTCTGTCCTCGAACGGAACCGGAGTCTGTCCTCGAACGGAACCGGAGTCTGTCCTCGAAGGGAACCGGAGTCTGTCCTCGAAGGGATCCGGAGTCTGTCCTCGAAGGGATCCGGAGTCTGTCCTCGAACGGAACCCGAGTCTGTCCTCGAACGGAACCCGAGTCTGTCCTCGAACGGAACCCGAGTCTGTCCTCGAACGGATCCGGAGTCTGTCCTCGAACGGAACCGGAGTCTGTCCTCGAACGGAACCGGAGTCTATCCTCGAACGGAACCGGAGTCTGTCCTCGAACGGAACCGGAGTCTGTCCTCGAACGGAACCGGAGTCTGTCCTCGAACGGATCCGGAGTCTGTCCTCGAAGGGATCCGGAGTCTGTCCTCGAACGGAACCGGAGTCTGTCCTCGAACGGAACCGGAGTCTGTCCTCGAAGGGAACCGGAGTCTGTCCTCGAAGGGATCCGGAGTCTGTCCTCGAAGGGATCCGGAGTCTGTCCTCGAACGGAACCCGAGTCTGTCCTCGAACGGAACCCGAGTCTGTCCTCGAACGGAACCCGAGTCTGTCCTCGAACGGAACCCGAGTCTGTCCTCGAACGGATCCGGAGTCTGTCCTCGAACGGATCCGGAGTCTGTCCTCGAACGGATCCGGAGTCTGTCCTCGAACGGAACCGGAGTCTGTCCTCGAAGGGAACCGGAGTCTGTCCTCGAACGGAACCCGAGTCTGTCCTCGAACGGATCCGGAGTCTGTCCTCGAACGGATCCCGAGTCTGTCCTCGAACGGAACCGGAGTCTGTCCTCGAACGGAACAGTAGTCTGTCCTCGAACGGAACCCGAGTCTGTCCTCGAACGGAACCGGAGTCTGTCCTCGAACGGATCTGGAGTCTGTCCTCGAACGGATCCCGAGTCTGTCCTTCCAACGGATCCGGAGTCTGTCCTCGAACGGAACCGGAGTCTGTCCTCGAACGGATCCGGAGTCTGTCCTCGAACGGATCCGGAGTCGGTCCTCGAACGGATCCGGAGTCTGTCCTCGAACGGAACTGGAGTCTGTCCTCGAACGGATCCGGAGTCTGTCCTCGAACGGAACCGGAGTCTGTCCTCGAACGGATCCGGAGTCTGTCCTCGAACGGATCTGGAGTCTGTCCTCGAACGGATCCGGAGTCTGTCCTCGAACGGATCCGGAGTCTGTCCTCGAACGGAACCGGAGTCTGTCCTCGAACGGATCCGGAGTCTGTCCTCGAACGGAACCGGAGTCTGTCCTCGAACGGATCCGGAGTCTGTCCTCGAACGGATCCCGAGTCTGTCCTCGAACGGAACCCGAGTCTGTCCTCGAACGGAACCGGAGTCTGTCCTCGAACGGAACCCGAGTCTGTCCTCGAACGGATCCGGAGTCTGTCCTCGAACGGATCCCGAGTCTGTCCTCGAACGGATCCGGAGTCTGTCCTCGAACGGAACCGGAGTCTGTCCTCGAACGGAACCCGAGTCTGTCCTCGAACGGATCCCGAGTCTGTCCTCGAACGGATCCGGAGTCTGTCCTCGAACGGATCCCGAGTCTGTCCTTCCAACGGATCCGGAGTCTGTCCTCGAACGGATCCGGAGTCTGTCCTCGAACGGAACCGGAGTCTGTCCTCGAACGGAACCCGAGTCTGTCCTCGAACGGATCCGGAGTCTGTCCTCGAACGGAACCGGAGTCTGTCCTCGAACGGATCCGGAGTCTGTCTTCGAACGGAACCGGAGTCTTTCCTCGAACGGATCCGGAGTCTGTCCTCGAACGGAACCGGAGTCTGTCCTCGAACGGAACCGGAGTCTGTCCTCGAACGGATCCGGAGTCTGTCCTCGAACGGATCCGGAGTCTGTCCTCGAACGGAACCCGAGTCTGTCCTCGAACGGAACCGGAGTCTGTCCTCGAACGGATCCCGAGTCTGTCCTCGAACGGAACCGGAGTCTGTCCTCGAACGGAACAGTAGTCTGTCCTCGAACGGAACCCGAGTCTGTCCTCGAACGGAACCGGAGTCTGTCCTCGAACGGATCTGGAGTCTGTCCTCGAACGGATCCCGAGTCTGTCCTTCCAACGGATCCGGAGTCTGTCCTCGAACGGAACCGGAGTCTGTCCTCGAACGGATCCGGAGTCTGTCCTCGAACGGATCCGGAGTCGGTCCTCG
The DNA here is from genome assembly GCF_009829155.1 of Mustela erminea. Classification (NCBI taxonomy): domain Eukaryota; kingdom Metazoa; phylum Chordata; class Mammalia; order Carnivora; family Mustelidae; genus Mustela; species Mustela erminea. The sequence goes on along the minus strand of NC_045615.1, from coordinate 164,228,729 downwards.
AACGGATCCGGAGTCTGTCCTCGAACGGAACTGGAGTCTGTCCTCGAACGGATCCGGAGTCTGTCCTCGAACGGAACCGGAGTCTGTCCTCGAACGGATCCGGAGTCTGTCCTCGAACGGATCCCGAGTCTGTCCTCGAACGGATCCGGAGTCTGTCCTCGAACGGAACCGGAGTCTGTCCTCGAACGGAACCCGAGTCTGTCCTCGAACGGATCCCGAGTCTGTCCTCGAACGGATCCGGAGTCTGTCCTCGAACGGATCCCGAGTCTGTCCTTCCAACGGATCCGGAGTCTGTCCTCGAACGGATCCGGAGTCTGTCCTCGAACGGAACCGGAGTCTGTCCTCGAACGGAACCCGAGTCTGTCCTCGAACGGATCCGGAGTCTGTCCTCGAACGGAACCGGAGTCTGTCCTCGAACGGATCCGGAGTCTGTCCTCGAACGGAACCGGAGTCTGTCCTCGAACGGATCCGGAGTCTGTCCTCGAACGGAACCGGAGTCTGTCCTCGAACGGAACCGGAGTCTGTCCTCGAACGGATCCGGAGTCTGTCCTCGAACGGATCCGGAGTCTGTCCTCGAACGGAACCGGAGTCTGTCCTCGAACGGATCCGGAGTCTGTCCTCGAACGGATCCCGAGTCTGTCCTCGAACGGAACCGGAGTCTGTCCTCGAACGGAACAGTAGTCTGTCCTCGAACGGAACCCGAGTCTGTCCTCGAACGGAACCGGAGTCTGTCCTCGAACGGATCTGGAGTCTGTCCTCGAACGGATCCCGAGTCTGTCCTTCCAACGGATCCGGAGTCTGTCCTCGAACGGAACCGGAGTCTGTCCTCGAACGGATCCGGAGTCTGTCCTCGAACGGATCCGGAGTCGGTCCTCGAACGGATCCGGAGTCTGTCCTCGAACGGAACTGGAGTCTGTCCTCGAACGGATCCGGAGTCTGTCCTCGAACGGAACCGGAGTCTGTCCTCGAACGGATCCGGAGTCTGTCCTCGAACGGATCCGGAGTCTGTCCTCGAACGGAACCGGAGTCTGTCCTCGAACGGATCCGGAGTCTGTCCTCGAACGGAACCGGAGTCTGTCCTCGAACGGAACCGGAGTCTATCCTCGAACGGAACCGGAGTCTGTCCTCGAACGGAACCGGAGTCTGTCCTCGAACGGAACCGGAGTCTGTCCTCGAACGGATCCGGAGTCTGTCCTCGAAGGGATCCGGAGTCTGTCCTCGAACGGAACCGGAGTCTGTCCTCGAACGGAACCGGAGTCTGTCCTCGAAGGGAACCGGAGTCTGTCCTCGAAGGGATCCGGAGTCTGTCCTCGAAGGGATCCGGAGTCTGTCCTCGAACGGAACCCGAGTCTGTCCTCGAACGGAACCCGAGTCTGTCCTCGAACGGAACCCGAGTCTGTCCTCGAACGGATCCGGAGTCTGTCCTCGAACGGAACCGGAGTCTGTCCTCGAACGGAACCGGAGTCTATCCTCGAACGGAACCGGAGTCTGTCCTCGAACGGAACCGGAGTCTGTCCTCGAACGGAACCGGAGTCTGTCCTCGAAGGGATCCGGAGTCTGTCCTCGAAGGGATCCGGAGTCTGTCCTCGAACGGAACCGGAGTCTGTCCTCGAACGGAACCGGAGTCTGTCCTCGAAGGGAACCGGAGTCTGTCCTCGAAGGGATCCGGAGTCTGTCCTCGAAGGGATCCGGAGTCTGTCCTCGAACGGAACCCGAGTCTGTCCTCGAACGGAACCCGAGTCTGTCCTCGAACGGATCCGGAGTCTGTCCTCGAACGGATCCGGAGTCTGTCCTCGAACGGATCCGGAGTCTGTCCTCGAACGGAACCGGAGTCTGTCCTCGAAGGGAACCGGAGTCTGTCCTCGAACGGAACCCGAGTCTGTCCTCGAACGGATCCGGAGTCTGTCCTCGAACGGATCCCGAGTCTGTCCTCGAACGGAACCGGAGTCTGTCCTCGAACGGAACAGTAGTCTGTCCTCGAACGGAACCCGAGTCTGTCCTCGAACGGAACCGGAGTCTGTCCTCGAACGGATCTGGAGTCTGTCCTCGAACGGATCCCGAGTCTGTCCTTCCAACGGATCCGGAGTCTGTCCTCGAACGGAACCGGAGTCTGTCCTCGAACGGATCCGGAGTCTGTCCTCGAACGGATCCGGAGTCGGTCCTCGAACGGATCCGGAGTCTGTCCTCGAACGGAACTGGAGTCTGTCCTCGAACGGATCCGGAGTCTGTCCTCGAACGGAACCGGAGTCTGTCCTCGAACGGATCCGGAGTCTGTCCTCGAACGGATCTGGAGTCTGTCCTCGAACGGATCCGGAGTCTGTCCTCGAACGGATCCGGAGTCTGTCCTCGAACGGAACCGGAGTCTGTCCTCGAACGGATCCGGAGTCTGTCCTCGAACGGAACCGGAGTCTGTCCTCGAACGGATCCGGAGTCTGTCCTCGAACGGATCCCGAGTCTGTCCTCGAACGGAACCCGAGTCTGTCCTCGAACGGAACCGGAGTCTGTCCTCGAACGGAACCCGAGTCTGTCCTCGAACGGATCCGGAGTCTGTCCTCGAACGGATCCCGAGTCTGTCCTCGAACGGATCCGGAGTCTGTCCTCGAACGGAACCGGAGTCTGTCCTCGAACGGAACCCGAGTCTGTCCTCGAACGGATCCCGAGTCTGTCCTCGAACGGATCCGGAGTCTGTCCTCGAACGGATCCCGAGTCTGTCCTTCCAACGGATCCGGAGTCTGTCCTCGAACGGATCCGGAGTCTGTCCTCGAACGGAACCGGAGTCTGTCCTCGAACGGAACCCGAGTCTGTCCTCGAACGGATCCGGAGTCTGTCCTCGAACGGAACCGGAGTCTGTCCTCGAACGGATCCGGAGTCTGTCTTCGAACGGAACCGGAGTCTTTCCTCGAACGGATCCGGAGTCTGTCCTCGAACGGAACCGGAGTCTGTCCTCGAACGGAACCGGAGTCTGTCCTCGAACGGATCCGGAGTCTGTCCTCGAACGGATCCGGAGTCTGTCCTCGAACGGAACTGGAGTCTGTCCTCGAACGGATCCGGAGTCTGTCCTCGAACGGAACCGGAGTCTGTCCTCGAACGGATCCGGAGTCTGTCCTCGAACGGATCCGGAGTCTGTCCTCGAACGGAACCGGAGTCTGTCCTCGAACGGATCCGGAGTCTGTCCTCGAACGGAACCGGAGTCTGTCCTCGAACGGAACCGGAGTCTATCCTCGAACGGAACCGGAGTCTGTCCTCGAACGGAACCGGAGTCTGTCCTCGAACGGAACCGGAGTCTGTCCTCGAACGGATCCGGAGTCTGTCCTCGAAGGGATCCGGAGTCTGTCCTCGAACGGAACCGGAGTCTGTCCTCGAACGGAACCGGAGTCTGTCCTCGAAGGGAACCGGAGTCTGTCCTCGAAGGGATCCGGAGTCTGTCCTCGAACGGATCCGGAGTCTGTCCTCGAACGGAACCCGAGTCTGTCCTCGAACGGAACCCGAGTCTGTCCTCGAACGGAACCCGAGTCTGTCCTCGAACGGATCCGGAGTCTGTCCTCGAACGGAACCGGAGTCTGTCCTCGAACGGAACCGGAGTCTGTCCTCGAACGGAACCGGAGTCTGTCCTCGAACGGAACCGGAGTCTGTCCTCGAACGGAACCGGAGTCTGTCCTCGAACGGATCCGGAGTCTGTCCTCGAAGGGATCCGGAGTCTGTCCTCGAACGGAACCGGAGTCTGTCCTCGAACGGAACCGGAGTCTGTCCTCGAAGGGAACCGGAGTCTGTCCTCGAAGGGATCCGGAGTCTGTCCTCGAAGGGATCCGGAGTCTGTCCTCGAACGGAACCCGAGTCTGTCCTCGAACGGAACCCGAGTCTGTCCTCGAACGGATCCGGAGTCTGTCCTCGAACGGATCCGGAGTCTGTCCTCGAACGGATCCGGAGTCTGTCCTCGAACGGAACCGGAGTCTGTCCTCGAAGGGAACCGGAGTCTGTCCTCGAACGGAACCCGAGTCTGTCCTCGAACGGATCCGGAGTCTGTCCTCGAACGGATCCCGAGTCTGTCCTCGAACGGAACCGGAGTCTGTCCTCGAACGGAACAGTAGTCTGTCCTCGAACGGAACCCGAGTCTGTCCTCGAACGGAACCGGAGTCTGTCCTCGAACGGATCTGGAGTCTGTCCTCGAACGGATCCCGAGTCTGTCCTTCCAACGGATCCGGAGTCTGTCCTCGAACGGAACCGGAGTCTGTCCTCGACCGGATCCGGAGTCTGTCCTCGAACGGATCCGGAGTCGGTCCTCGAACGGATCCGGAGTCTGTCCTCGAACGGAACTGGAGTCTGTCCTCGAACGGATCCGGAGTCTGTCCTCGAACGGAACCGGAGTCTGTCCTCGAACGGATCCGGAGTCTGTCCTCGAACGGATCAGGAGTCTGTCCTCGAACGGATCCGGAGTCTGTCCTCGAACGGATCCGGAGTCTGTCCTCGAACGGAACCGGAGTCTGTCCTCGAACGGATCCGGAGTCTGTCCTCGAACGGAACCCGAGTCTGTCCTCGAACGGATCCGGAGTCTGTCCTCGAACGGATCCGGAGTCTGTCCTCGAACGGAACCCGAGTCTGTCCTCGAACGGAACCGGAGTCTGTCCTCGAACGGAACCCGAGTCTGTCCTCGAACGGATCCGGAGTCTGTCCTCGAACGGATCCCGAGTCTGTCCTCGAACGGATCCGGAGTCTGTCCTCGAACGGAACCGGAGTCTGTCCTCGAACGGAACCCGAGTCTGTCCTCGAACGGATCCCGAGTCTGTCCTCGAACGGATCCGGAGTCTGTCCTCGAACGGATCCCGAGTCTGTCCTTCCAACGGATCCGGAGTCTGTCCTCGAACGGATCCGGAGTCTGTCCTCGAACGGAACCGGAGTCTGTCCTCGAACGGAACCCGAGTCTGTCCTCGAACGGATCCGGAGTCTGTCCTCGAACGGAACCGGAGTCTGTCCTCGAACGGATCCGGAGTCTGTCTTCGAACGGAACCGGAGTCTTTCCTCGAACGGATCCGGAGTCTGTCCTCGAACGGAACCGGAGTCTGTCCTCGAACGGAACCGGAGTCTGTCCTCGAACGGATCCGGAGTCTGTCCTCGAACGGATCCGGAGTCTGTCCTCGAACGGAACCGGAGTCTGTCCTCGAACGGAACCGGAGTCTGTCCTCGAACGGATCCCGAGTCTGTCCTCGAACGGAACCGGAGTCTGTCCTCGAACGGAACAGTAGTCTGTCCTCGAACGGAACCCGAGTCTGTCCTCGAACGGAACCGGAGTCTGTCCTCGAACGGATCTGGAGTCTGTCCTCGAACGGATCCCGAGTCTGTCCTTCCAACGGATCCGGAGTCTGTCCTCGAACGGAACCGGAGTCTGTCCTCGAACGGATCCGGAGTCTGTCCTCGAACGGATCCGGAGTCTGTCCTCGAACGGATCCGGAGTCTGTCCTCGAACGGAACAGGAGTCTGTCCTCGAACGGATCCGGAGTCTGTCCTCGAACGGAACCGGAGTCTGTCCTCGAACGGATCCGGAGTCTGTCCTCGAACGGATCCCGAGTCTGTCCTCGAACGGATCCGGAGTCTGTCCTCGAACGGAACCGGAGTCTGTCCTCGAACGGAACCCGAGTCTGTCCTCGAACGGATCCCGAGTCTGTCCTCGAACGGATCCGGAGTCTGTCCTCGAACGGATCCCGAGTCTGTCCTTCCAACGGATCCGGAGTCTGTCCTCGAACGGATCCGGAGTCTGTCCTCGAACGGAACCGGAGTCTGTCCTCGAACGGAACCCGAGTCTGTCCTCGAACGGATCCGGAGTCTGTCCTCGAACGGAACCGGAGTCTGTCCTCGAACGGATCCGGAGTCTGTCCTCGAACGGAACCGGAGTCTTTCCTCGAACGGATCCGGAGTCTGTCCTCGAACGGAACCGGAGTCTGTCCTCGAACGGAACCGGAGTCTGTCCTCGAACGGATCCGGAGTCTGTCCTCGAACGGATCCGGAGTCTGTCCTCGAACGGAACCGGAGTCTGTCCTCGAACGGATCCCGAGTCTGTCCTCGAACGGATCCCGAGTCTGTCCTCGAACGGAACCGGAGTCTGTCCTCGAACGGAACAGTAGTCTGTCCTCGAACGGAACCCGAGTCTGTCCTCGAACGGAACCGGAGTCTGTCCTCGAACGGATCTGGAGTCTGTCCTCGAACGGATCCCGAGTCTGTCCTTCCAACGGATCCGGAGTCTGTCCTCGAACGGAACCGGAGTCTGTCCTCGAACGGATCCGGAGTCTGTCCTCGAACGGATCCGGAGTCGGTCCTCGAACGGATCCGGAGTCTGTCCTCGAACGGAACTGGAGTCTGTCCTCGAACGGATCCGGAGTCTGTCCTCGAACGGAACCGGAGTCTGTCCTCGAACGGATCCGGAGTCTGTCCTCGAACGGATCCGGAGTCTGTCCTCGAACGGATCCGGAGTCTGTCCTCGAACGGATCCGGAGTCTGTCCTCGAACGGAACCGGAGTCTGTCCTCGAACGGATCCGGAGTCTGTCCTCGAACGGAACCGGAGTCTGTCCTCGAACGGATCCGGAGTCTGTCCTCGAACGGATCCGGAGTCTGTCCTCGAACGGAACCGGAGTCTGTCCTCGAACGGATCCGGAGTCTGTCCTCGAACGGATCCCGAGTCTGTCCTCGAACGGAACCCGAGTCTGTCCTCGAACGGAACCGGAGTCTGTCCTCGAACGGAACCCGAGTCTGTCCTCGAACGGATCTGGAGTCTGTCCTCGAACGGATCCCGAGTCTGTCCTCGAACGGATCCGGAGTCTGTCCTCGAACGGATCCCGAGTCTGTCCTTCCAACGGATCCGGAGTCTGTCCTCGAACGGATCCGGAGTCTGTCCTCGAACGGAACCGGAGTCTGTCCTCGAACGGAACCCGAGTCTGTCCTCGAACGGAACCGGAGTCTGTCCTCGAACGGAACCGGAGTCTGTCCTCGAACGGATCCGGAGTCTGTCCTCGAACGGATCCGGAGTCTGTCCTCGAACGGATCCGGAGTCTGTCCTCGAACGGAACCGGAGTCTGTCCTCGAACGGAACCGGAGTCTGTCCTCGAACGGATCCGGAGTCTGTCCTCGAACGGATCCGGAGTCTGTCCTCGAACGGAACCGGAGTCTGTCCTCGAACGGATCCGGAGTCTGTCCTCGAACGGAACCGGAGTCTGTCCTCGAACGGAACCGGAGTCTGTCCTCGAACGGAACCCGAGTCTGTCCTCCAACGGAACCGGAGTCTGTCCTCCAACGGAACCGGAGTCTGTCCTCGAACGGAACCGGCGTCTGTCCTCGAACGGAACCGGAGTCTGTCCTCGAACGGATCCGGAGTCTGTCCTCGAACGGAACCGGAGTCTGTCCTCAAACGGATCCGGAGTCTGTCCTCGAACGGAACCGGAGTCTGTCCTGCTACTCACAAGCAGTGCGGACACAAGAGAGCCTGAGATGCAGCCGCAGCGGCCGAGGACCGGCCGAGGAGAACGTCCAGGGTCTGTCTGTCCCGGCCCACACGGGCTGCTGCCTGTGCGGGTTGAACGTAGGTCAGCGGGTTTCGTCCTGGTGAGAAGAATGAGTCACGGGCCCTCATCCTCCTCGAGCAAAGACGGCTGTTTCTTTCCGGAGAGTCATTTTCCCTTTTTCCGGATGATTCCGGTGCGTCTGTTTTGTGAGCTGCTTTTTTGACTTTTGCTCTCTTTTCTACCACTTAAAGCTCCTCCCTTCTTTCCCTTTTCCACTTTTCAAATAGAGCTTTCGTTTATTCACACGAGGGGGACGCGAGCGAGCGCAGGTGCACACGGCGGGGAGGGCGCGGGCAGGAGGAGAAGCAGAGCCCCCGCGGCTGACGCAGGCTCCCGTCCACCCACGGGGCCTCCCACACTCCACATCCCTTTCCTGCTTTTAATTCAGACTTTCTAGATAACTTTTACACCTTCCCTCACAAACAAAATAACACAAAACGGCCAGCAAACCGTATTTCAAGATTACACCAATCTAAACCTTGAATTTATTTTTTTCACTAAATATGCTTTTTTGTATGTTTATCCACATCTGTGTTTTCTGTCCTTTAATGCTGCGTATTACTTTGAATCAGAATTTATGCTGGCTCAGAGTTTTAACTATCTCTAGTGCTTGCCCCAAAACAAAGTAAAATCGTAGGTGAGGTGGTAGATAGTTTTATGTTATGCAAGGAGAGAATGTGAGAAAATTTATGTATATTATATCTTCAAGCCTTACCGACGTCTTTATCTATCTTACCTTTCTTTTGCTTTTTGACACTATTCAACCAAAATAAATTTGTTGGTATAAATACGTATATGTGTATGTACACACATACATTATATATATGTGTGTGTGTCTGTGTGTATTACAAATATAAATATATATGAATATTTACTGCAATTTAGTTTGTAATGGCAAACAAAGGAAACCAACAAAAAGCAATAACAAAAGAGCCAAAACATGGAAAGTACCAAATGTCTGTCCATAACGGAAGCCATACATAGAGATACAGAATACCTCTATTATGGAATGCCATGCGGCTGTTGAGACGAATGAGCCAATGTATGTGACCTGACCGGGAAAGGTGCCCATACTGCATTCTTAAATAGGATGATATGATGTCAAGAAAGAAGGAGGTTTCTGTGTGTGCATATGCAGTGTGATACAGAGAGTAAGTCCTGTCATTACTTGTGGCGTAAATACATTCGGATAAACACAGAGAAAATGCAGAAGGACGAACACAGTTTTTTGTTTTTGTTTTTGTTTTTGAGAGAGAGAGAACACACACGTGTGTGCCAGTGGAAGGGAAGGGGGAGAGGGAGAGAGCGAATCTTAAGCAGGCTCCATGCCTAGCACAGAGCCCAGTACGGGCTCCATCTCAAGACCCTGAGATCGTGACCTGAGCCCACATCAAGAGTTAGAAGCTCCACAGGCTGAGCCACCCAGGCATCCTGATGAACACAAATTTTTATTACCGATCACCTCAACAAGATAGTTAGGAAGAAGGTTGACTCATTAAGAATATGTATTTTGTAATTAAAGAAAAAGTAGACCTGTTTACTGAAAAAAATTTCAGTATCATTTATGTGGTTGACCACAGATTCATCGAACTCTTCATAGGGTGGTCCAAAGGGAGCAAACTTGATATAAATCCCAACTGGCCTTGCATGCTAACATGCCTTTTGAGTGGTTCATGAGGCCATGAAAATAAACAAAAATATATATGAAAAGTAAATCGGGTGGAGAGCAAGTGTGCTAAAGAAAATAAATATCAGATGACAAGATCCGGTGCCGCTGTTCAGGGTCATAAATCTCTTACATGGGGAGAGGCTGCCCTTCATTGCTCAGGCTCATATTAGGTTTCATTAGAATGATTTGGCATTTGACATTTTGTACGTATCTCTTCAAGAGATAGAGCACCGTGTGTGGTTGAGAAGTTGGGTTCCAGGGTCAGACTTCTGGGTGTTGATTACTCACCTCTTTCCAAGGTATGTGACTTTTGACAATTAACTGAATTATGCTGCAGGCACCCTGTTTGTGAAACAAGGATAAATGAGTCCTTACTCTGTCGTTGTGGGCCCATACTGAATGTTCCAGCTTGGTGGAAGGGTGCTTGGAAGTCACCACAACGAAGGGCGGGTATGTTTTTAAAATCCAGGGAAATCACTGGGGTCACAAGAAGTGGTGCCCACCATAGATTAGAAATGAACAGGGCAGGGATTCCTGGGTGGCTCAGTGTGTTAAAGCCTCTGCCTTTGGCTCAGGTCATGATCCCAGGGTCCTGGGATCGAGTCCCACATGGGACTCTGCTCAGCAGGGAGCCTGCTTCCTCCTCTCTCTCTGTCTCTCTGCCTGCTTGTGATCTCTGTCTGTTAAATAACTAAATAAATAAAATCTTAAAAAAAATGAACAGGGCAGAGTCATTACACTTTGATGATTCTAATGTGTCACCCCCTTCTTGTTTCATAGACCACCATTTTCAGCACATCGGCCAGCGAGAAGTCCTTATCTGACTGCAGAAAGGTAAGTCAGCCTCCAAAATTTCCAGCTTGCTGTCACAGTACTAAGTGGCTTCAGAGTTGATGACATTCCACTGAAAGGCTGTGGGGTCAGTGAGGATGTTCCGGTGACATGTTGTGGCTTTCTTTGGAGATGGAAATTTGAATGGTTCTCTTTAAGGACGTGGAAAACTCTGTTATCGTTTGACAGCATTTTGTTATCAAGCAGCTCTGGTTGCATATATTTATTTCTATCTCACTATTATCGGACATTTTATTCTGCGCGATGAGCATCAGGGGAGTCCGGGAGAAGCTGCATGGCAGGCATCTGTGTCCTTATTTCCAAATTTAAATGCAATAACCCTAAGCTCAACACAATATAAAAATGATTTTGTATTTTGAAAGCTGATCATATAGCATAAAAATCTGGTTTGGATTCACCACAGTCAAGTCTGAGAAGCTGTCATGCTTTGCAAAAGGATTAGCCTCGCTGGCGTCTGATGGAGGAGTCCCTGTGATGGGCCTTGGCTGGAGACGGCCTGCTGTAGATGTGGCTGATTCGCAGTCCAGGGGGCACTTCTATCCGCCTCTTTAATCTCAGGTTTAACGAGGTCTTCTCCTTCTCGAGGGGAAAAAAGCGATTTCACAGTGTGAACAACTCAAATAAATTTGACACTATCTATTGATATGGAGAACCAGGTGTGCAAAGAGTTGCGCTGTGCCTCATCTATTAGTAACTTGGCATTTCTTAGGGCCGGAGAGCGTGGCATTGTTTGGCTGTGCTGCTTCTGTTTCTGAAATTGCTGGATATGGGATTAGAGCTGGGATAGTCATCTTTTTTTTTTTTTTAAGATTTTATTTATTTATTTGACAGAGATCACAAGCAGGCAGAGAGGCAGGCAGAGAGAGAGGAAGGGAAGCAGGCCCCCTGCTGAGCAGAGAGCCCGATGCGGGACTCGATCCCAGGACCCTGAGATCATGACCTGAGCCGAAGGCAGCAGTTGAACCCACTGAGCCACCCAGGCGCCCCTGGGATAGTCATCTTTAAAGGCGATGTGAGGGCCCACTATTCCGGGTGACATTCATTTCGTTATCTCGGTGGTTTCTTACTGCCTATTAAATCTGCGTCTTGATTGGGTTCTGCTGTGTTCGTCTCGGTCTGGGATTGAGGTCCATGTCGTATTCTTAACATTTCAGATCCTGTGAAGGGACCTCAGGGGTCCTGTAGTCTCACTTTTTCCCCGGAGTGAGGCTGCCCTTGATATCATGTGTAGACGTCCCATCTCCACCTGGAGACTCTGCTGACAGGGACCCAATGACCCTGACTGCTCACTGGTGACACAAATCAGAGCATGACAAAGTTCTTCATTTTACTGAGCCAGGATCTGTTTCCTTTTGATTTCTGCCTGACGTTTAAAGTATGAAGCCAATTAATATGTTTTCTCCTGACTCTTCTCCCCGGCTCACCCCTGGGCTAATGCTTTTCCTTCCTTCTTCCTAGTAGAATATTGTTCTAAATGATTTCCAGAAGTGTGGGCTGCTGGCTGCTGGCTATTTGGTTTCTGAACTTGGCTCTGGCACATCTGTGGTCACATAAGCTACCTGTGCCTCACTTTTGTCCCTGTAGAACGGAGATAATAATTGTACTTACTTCATATGGTAGATGTGTTGGTACATCTAAAGTGCTTAGAACAGTCCTCAATACATAATCAATGATGTATCAAGTATTATTATCGCTTCTAGACCAGGTTATACTTTTTCTTTTGCATACTCTTCATTACCGAGATCAAAGATTATGTGTCCTTCTTCAGATGTGCTCCGTTTGGCAAAAGCTTTGAGTCTTTTCACTTTTCGTGCAGGAGCTTTGTACATGCTTGGTGTATGACAGGTACCACATCAGACACGGGCAGCGATGCTAGAGGAGCTGTAGGCGTCCCTCGGTGTAATGCTGGTACTCCGCTAACACAGCGTGAGACGGTGTCACTTTCTGCGCGTCACCATGTCCCTCTGTGGCCCATGCGAAGTCTGAAGTCCTCGCACATGCTCTTAAGGCATTTTCACATGACTTGCTCTTACAACACAGCTTTCTTTTATATTTGTGTAAGTGATCTTTGAGTATAAATATAGGCCATTGTATTTATTTTATTTATTTTTAGAATTTTGATCAATTGAGATTATTTATAAAACCAGTTCTGTTATCCAACGTATTCACTACCTCTCTCAGCTCTTGTCATGCACAAGACAGAGTAGCAAGTCAGTCTCTGTGACTCAGTTGGATCCATCCAGCATGTTACCAAGTGCTCACAGAGCACCTGCTCTGTGACATGAACGGAAAGACCGTGGGGACCAGGTCACATGTGACCTTTCCCTCATTGAACGTATGGGTAGTCACCGGACATGTAGAATTGTGAAGGGATAATGTGATTCTTTTCTTAAGTTGGGAGGTTACGAGATCTTACATGAAGGAAACCTAACGTAATCTAGGGGTCAGAGAAGACCTTCCTGAAGAAGTGGCCTTCACTCAGATGTCTGAAGAACGCATGGGATTTAGACACACGACGACAAGGTGGAGGCAGAGAAGCACCAAGTGTGAAAATCTGGAGAGGCGGAGAACTATGAAATGTTCAGAATGTCTGAAAATTGCAACTTGAGATAGAGAATGACAAACAGTGTGACAAAAAAATAAATAAGTAAAATAAAATTCTGATCATGGAAGGACTTATAAAACCAGAATTTGGATTTATTGTAAGGAGAACAAGAAATTTTCACTTGGGAGGGTAGGGGTATGTGACTTGATATAATTTTTATTTTAAAATCATTTGGATGCTGAAGAACAGAAGAAGCAAGATATCAGACACGAAGTCTAGTTATAAGGGTATAGTCAAGAGATGGTAGTGGCCAGGATTAGGATAATGGCATTGAAGATCAGGAGAGATTTGAGTGATAAGATCAACAGGATGTGATAATAATTTGGATATATGGTAGAGGAAGTAGCTAAGGATGATTCCTTGATCTCTGGCATAGGCAACTGGCAGAGTAGCAGTGCCGTTTTCTTAGGTAATAGGGTCAGAGAGGAAGTTGATGAGTTCAGATTGATACATATCAGGTTGTGGTGGAGGTAAGTTCTCTCAGCAAAGACGACCACCAGGTATCTGGGCATGTTGATTTATAATTCAGGATAGCATACTAGGATAGAAATATGAGTATAGAATAAATACCCATATAGAGAATGGTTGACAGAGTGTGAATGGACAAGATTGCCCAGGGAATGTGGGGAGAGAAAATGAAGAGTGTTTATAAGAATGTGGTATATATGGTCTGGGAAAAGACTGTTTCCTGTGAAGGGAAGAGAGAAGATAGGGCCATAGATGTTGGAAGAAATCAGAATGATGTAGTATGACAGAAATCAAATCAATAAAAGTAAGTCATTAAAAATGAGGTAGTCACTTGCATCAGAACTTTTGCTGGGAAGTTAGCAAATGAGGACTCTAGAGCATCCACTGGGTTTACCGGTGTCGTAGACCACCGTCAGTTTTGGTAAGATCCAGGTGATGGGTGCATAGGCCAGGCTACCATGGATTTAAGATTGAGTGAGGAAGGAAATAGAAGCAGTAGGCTAGCCTTTAAAGGAATGTGTTGCGAAAGGAAGGGAAGAGATGAGTAGTTGGGGGGCTATTGGGTTGAGGGGGGTCTCTTAATTGGGGTAGGTTTGGACAAGTGTGTTTAAATGCTTGAAGGAAAGCCATAGAAAGGCAAGGAGATGCCAAAGCACAGCATTAACCTTAGATAGATGGGGTGACACACCATGCTAAATAATATCAGGGAAGGGGAAAGGACAGAATGCATACGGATGGAGTTATGAGAGCAGGGAGCCAGAATAGGTCCTTGTCTGTAGACAGCTCTGGTCAACTCATCCACTTCTTTTGTTTAACTTTTTGATGGGGAGGTAGGATTATTATTCAACCAACCTAAGTCCATATAGCTGTACTATTTCAACAGAACTTATTTAACCTGCAGACATTCTTCTATAATATTTCGCATAGATATTTTCCATGTACATAATCAACAATCTCTGGGTCGTCTTGCCTTTTAAGATGGAGTCTTTTTTAAAGAAAATTACTCTCAAATCTGAGTCTCAAGTAATAAAATCTCTTCTGAACCCCAGATCTGTGTTGTTGACGAACTCGAGGCCTTTTCCACTTTGTTGTCCCATAGACCACGTCTTAACGTAAGGACACGCATTCTCCTTTACACGTGTTCTCTCCCATCCTGAGCCGTCTTCTCCTGTACTCACACTCCAGGCGATGGCTTTACCATTCCAAGCTAGAGATGTCAGTGTCATCCTGGATTTCTCTTGTGCCTTTACGTCCCACATCCAACTAGCTATCAAATTCTGTAAATGCCATTTTGAGGTGCCCCTGGGATCTTTCCATCATCTTTTTCCTTCCCTTCTTATTCCTCCTTTGGAAGCTCGTACGACGCCCTCCTTGACCTTCTCTTACTCCAAGTCTTTTCTTCTTCATTCCATTTTCCAAAACACTGCCAGGGTTACTTTCCAGAGAACAGACAACAAACACAACTGTTCATGTCAAATCTTACTTAGAAGCATCCAAGGGATTCAGGTTTCATTCAAATTAGACCCCATACTCCTCTGTATGACTCAACAAGTCATTCTCATTGTCTTCAGCCTTATCTCCTGGTATTTTCCTAAGGGCTGGAGTCTAGAGGTCTTGAGCAAACTGCTCCTGAATGCAAAACTTTTTCATCACTTTGTGCCCATGTACAAAGTGTTTGTTCTTCTTGAATACTATCTTCCCTTTCTTATCTGCTTGAAAGCTGAGTCTTCTATGGAGCGACCCCTTCACATTGTCATTTCCTTTTCAAAGACTTTCTTGGTTTCTCCAGGAAAGATGAGTGGTGTTACCCTTAGAGTTTATAATGTTTTGTGCCTACACCAAAGTATAACACCTAACAGCAACCATAGAACTGTCAAGTGTTTACCATATTTTCAGCCCTGTGTAAAGTACTTTACATGAATCCTTTCCTGATTTTTATAATAGTGCTCTGAGATAAGTAAAATTATTGCTAACGTTTACAGATAACGAATTTGAGGGCTAGTGACACTGAAGAACTTGCTGAAGGACACACCAGTAGTGGGTATTGGGGCCAGGGTGTGAGTCTAACCAGTCTGGTGTCAGAAACATTGCTTCAGTGTTTTTCTTCTTCTTTCTGCCATTGGATTCTAAATACTTGCTGATCGGTTCAGCTTCCACTTAAACTATCGTCTCTTGGAGGGGGGAACAAGGATGGATTCTGTTAGGAGTAATAATACCCACTGGTGGGAAGAGCTAATAAAGGTTGATTGAATGAATGGGTTTGCTGAATACATGATTGTCCAGTAATGTAATATCATTCTGGGGCCATTTTGTTCAAAAAAGCAGGGTTTTGGTTTTTTTTTTTTCCTTTTCTTGGGAGTTGAGAAAAGGATACTTATACTCAGGGTTTATTTTTGAAGGCAATTTCTGCCGTAAAATAGGGTGTTAATGGATAGCTGGTTGGGGAGGAGGGGGCGTGGATTGAAGTGTTTAGTGTAGAGAAAGATAACAAATGTCCCACTTCCTAAATTCTGCTTTATAGAGTGGTAAGGATCCGTGCTCTTATTTTCAGCCAAAGACCAGTTCACTCCTTAATTTGCAGAACCTAAAAACATCTAGGGCATGTGTACGGGCCCATCCATTCATTCATGATTGTTTTTTGGGGCCTCCTATTGCAAGGCAGTTATTACCACCATATGTTGTAGAAGAAAAATGGACATGCCAAGATGTGAAGTAACGTTCTCTAGGGACATATTAAGCTCAAAGTAGACTCTTAGAGGATTGGCCTAAGTCACGTCTTCTCATTTCTTTCCTCCGTAACCTCTCCACCCGACACTATTTAACTCAAGTTGACTCATGGAGGGGCGGTGTACGGATGGATGAGCCACAGAGAATAACCTTCAAGCACCTTCCATGTCTGCTGCTCCTGTTTTATGCTCATTGATATTTATGTCTCTGTGCCTTGATACTTTTAAATCTCTCAGACTCAGCTCTGTCTGTGTAGGGATGCTCTGTCACACGCTCTCGCACTTGAAGTGATGGGCAAGACACAATCCTCGCCCCTTCTTGGATGCTCTTGGCTTTGCCCTAACTCCCACCCTTGGGGCACAGATCAGAGACAGGTTGGGGGTGATGGACAGGTGAGGTGGTGGACGAGGTGACGGTGAGGGATAAAATGAATCCCAGGGATGGGTTAAAGGTCAGAGATTTCTGTTTCACAGATTACTTGAAAATGAAAAATAAGCATTTTCCAGTTTGGTATCTATAGGACCTGCTTTATCCTGTTGTAGCTTTCATCTGTATATGGTAACCTAAAATCCCAGCCAAAAATCTCTGTTACCATAAAAATAGGTTCCTCCGCTTAGAGAGTTTATTTAAAAAAATTAGCTACCATTTTGATGGTTTATTGTAACATTTTTGTTGGGTGGGTTCCATTTCTCTCTGGATTTCCGTCTGTTCTCTCTCCCTGGAATTCTGATATCTTAACCCATGTCAATGACAACTTCTTTTCTTTTGTAAAGATTGATTTATTTATTTGAGAGAGAGACACACACAGAGGAGGAGGGAGAAGAAGAGGTAAGACCCCCAAGCAGACTCCGCACTGAGCGCAGAGCCCCAGATGACGCTTGATCTCAGGACCCATGAGATCTTGACCTGAGCTGAAACCCAGAGTCAGATGCTCAACGGACCGAACCACCCAGGTGGCCCTCAATGACAAATTTTAAAGATGGTGTCTTTAGGAAATATATCCCTATCATATAAAAAGTATTAGTTTTAGGGCGCCTGGGTGGCTCAGTGAGTTAAGCGTCTGCCTTTGGCTCAAGTCATCATCCCAGGGTCCTGGGATCGAGTCCCACATCTGGCTGCCTGCTGAGCGGGGAGCCTGCTTCTCCCTCTCCCTCTGCTGCCATTCACACTTGCTCTCTCTCTAGTGCTCTCTCTCTTCTTTCAAAAAAAAAAATCTTTTAAAAAAGTATTCATTTTAGAAAGGAAAGATAGAAGGAAACCTATGTGTTGGCGGCAGTAATTTATGGGATCGCCGCGGTCATGCTGACGGGTTACCTCTCCCATCCACCCTTGGCTTTGACTTGGGCGTCCACTATTGCCAAGGATGGGTGAGTGTGCCGCACACCTGCTGGCGTCATCGCTATTTTTAATAGACACGGATGATGACCTTCACTCTTCCTTTAGGAAAAGATGACCAAGAATCTAGAACGTAATGGCATATTGGAAAATTCAAGTTTCTCATCAGTGCTGATGAATAGGTCTCTGGGTAAACACAGCCCAAGACAGTGGTATCAGGAATTAAGATAGTCCCTCACAGCTGGTTCCTCGGCCTTTTGAAACTATATTGTATCTGGCTTCCTCTTTCAAAGACCAAGACTTAATGTCTAGACAGTGTTCACTGACCTCCAGAAAGCTGGCCGGGCACAGTCCCACGGCTCTCAGCTTCTTGGCAGAGTTTCTGGGCTGGCAGGTCACGGTGACTTCTTCCCATGCCCTGAGAAAGGGCATAAAGACCAGACCAACCCTGTCAGCACTGAAGAAATTCCTCTGCCTCCCCTCCCCATCCCCTGAAAGACAGAATCCCATGTCCTGGAGCAGTCACAGTGAAGGGTATTATTTCAAGTAAATGTGAATGCTGTTTACTTTTTAAATAGTTTTTTTTTTTTTGAAGCTAGAAAGGTTCATTTTTGGCAGAGTGCAGTTTGTGCTGACTTTATAGAGTTCTCTCTGTTCAATAAAGGGTGAGATACACACACACACACACACACACACACACACACTGAGATACACACACACACACACAAACTTGCAAATTTCTATCCTTTTCTCATATGTGCCCACACAGGCTACTAATGTCTGATTTGCGGGAAGGGCAGTTGTGTCTCTCTGAACACAGGGAGGCACTTCAGCCTCTTCTCTTGCCTCCATGCCTCTCCCGCTTCACTCTCCCAACCAAGAAAGAGCTCTTCGCATTGTTGCAATATTTGGAGTAAGATAGGTGTTTCTGGATTCTATGCACTCTTCTTTTGTCTCTTCTTGTCTGGCTTTGATTTTTTTATTGTTGCATTTTCCCAATCTCACTCTCCTGAGATGCCGAATGGGGCAGGGTTAGGAGCACAGGGTCTGGCGACCAATTTCCATGACTGGAGTCCCAGCCCCACTACCATCAGCCCTACGACTTGGTCCAAGTTACTCAGCCACTCTGTCCCTCACTTGTCTCATATATGAAATGAGTCAAGTCATGGTGTCAACCTGTAGAACTGCTGTTAAGGGTTGAGTAGAAGGATCCATGTAAAACTCTTGGAGAACTGTCTCAGTAGGAGCTGTTCATGATTCCATCCCTGGGCTTGCAGAGAGTAATTTGAACCTTGGTACTTTGAGTCGCACTTTATGTTTTTGCTTGAAAAGAGCATCACCACCAAGCAAAGTACATCAGTAGACTTGGGCTAAAGTGCACGTTTGCAGAAACATAAGCTGTAGTTGCACTGAGTTACCCGTACTGTATGGGTCTCTGATTCTTAGTAATTCTAATTCTTAATGATGGGAATGGACAAAGGTCAATATTATCAATATTGTCATGGGTTTCAGCTCTGTAAGAGCAAAGTATTTCTTAATAAATGGAACAAAAAGCCCTCCTAATAGTACAGTGAATACACTTTTCTGCATCTCCAGCACCTGACACAGTTTTGGGCCTGCAGTAGACATTTAACAATGTTTGTTAATTCATAAAATGGCATAGGCTCATTCCATAAAAGCCTCCAGTGGAAGGCTCAGAAATGAAAAGGAAAGGAACAGGAGGACCTACTGTGTCTTCTTACGCCAGCACCTAGAATGTACACGGGCAGGTAAGAATATCTTATCACTAGCTTGGAGGTACAGAATAAAATATAAAGCATTCCTGTCTCTCGAATAAATGTGTATCCATTACCTTTTCTAAATGTTAATATATGGCTTTCTTTTGCCCATTAGCCTATATTTTCCTCTTTTTTTTTTTTTAATAGATATAACCTAACATCAGGTATTTTTGCAGCCATAATTTCTAGCCTGGGCATCTCGATAACTTTCATAAATTTTTCTTTTTTCTTTATTCTTCTTTTCACTTTCTTCATTTCTCTATTTCGCGTTCTCCCTCCCTCCCTCCCTCCTTCCTTTTTTTTCTTTCCTTGACCTAACACGGCAGGTGATAAGGAGCAGTTATAAGTTGTGTGCATTTCCCTGTCCTACCGCCCACAGACCCATCACATTTATTTACATCTTTAGGACCTGACAGAGAGCATGGTTTGGACTCACCTAGACCCAAGTAATTTGCTCTTTAGTACATATTGGAGGTCTCCCATGATTATTTGGAGGATAAAGGAGGAAAGAATCCCTGTCATGAATGAACTCATAGTTTAGGGGGTGGCCAAACTGTACTTGAATCAGTCACAGTGCGGTCAGTTCTGTAGGCTTGGGGAGCAGAGAAGGGGCTGTGAGTAGCCTTCCCTGGGAGAGCCACCGCTTTGGTCGTCTCCCGTCCCATTCTTCTCTTACCAGGGTGACATCGAAGCGCACCTCTGGGTTCTTTCTGCTTGGTGGCCAAGACTGTGTTTTGAGTCAGAGGTTGGAGGATGATCCTTTCAAAGACTTGCCTGCCCCATGGAAATTAGGGGGATAACTCTCCAGTGTTGCTTGTGTTTTAAATACTATTGCAGGAGATCCTGTACTCTGTCCTGCTTCTGGGGTTGAGCCTCAATTTAATGATCTTTAAAACCACAGACCGTGCAGGCTTGTGGAACTGCCTACATATGTTGAAAAATAATGATGCTGCTGGTGTGGAGTTGCAAGATAAGCAGAGAACCCAGCAAATGACTCAGTGGGAGTTTACCCCAGGGGAAGGATAAAGAAAAGAGTGTACTATTTTTTGGCAAAGGAAACTGGCACTTAACATGATTATTGCAACTCTGGGCACTTGGGTTTTCCCACTGGGGAGATCAGACGTGATAACAGCAGAGCTGCTCTTCCAAAGCTGAACCTTCATGAGCTCCAATCTCCAGCTGAGATGTCAAATGGCCAATATCCCTGGCAAGAAGAGCCCTTTAATTAATTAGAGCCTTGAGCCGGCAGCTTGCCACCAGCACCTGAGCACTGTCGCCGTGAAAAGAGCTGCGGAGGCTGCTCCCGGGACCTGCTGCTGTCCCGGAGGCCTGCCCCAGGTGTCTGCCTGTCTCCACGGGAAAGACACACGCTGTGTCCCCCTCACGAGGGGTCTCTTTGCCCCTTAGAGAGAGGTTTCTGGCCAAGTCCTTCCTCTCCTGCAGTCCCAGAGGTGGGACGCAGACGGGAAGGCAAGTGTCGTCTTCCGCTTCTGTTGGGAGAGCCGCAGAGGCGGGCATCGGGGGGAGGCAGGTGTGTGATGACGGCGTGCGCTGCGGCTGAAGCACATCTCGCCTCGCGTCCCGGCAATCCTGAAGTCCCGAGGCTGTTCAAGCAGGAACTGGTCTTGAGGCTGGGCTCGCGTCAGCAAGGGTGATCTGGCACCTTAAGAGACACCCCCCTGTCGTCTCGTTAGGGGGTCTGAGCCTCGGCCACCGGACGCCGTGTTGCAGGTGTCCCAGAGGGAGCAGCCCACGGGTCTGCGTCGGTGGCTGCAGGGCCGCCGTCGGGAGACTCTGCGGTGACTTGGCAAGGACAGAGGTGCGCCGGAGGCCAGGGCTCTGCTCGCCTGTCCTCGGCAGAGACGTGCTGGGGACTGGACCACCGGGTCCTCACGAGGCCGGCTGAGTCGCTGCCTGGCCCGCCCCAGCCGGAGCCGCGGCCGCTCTTCCTTGGGCTTCAGTCTCGGTCGTGCCGGGGCAAGTGCTGTGTGGGCCGGTGTCCTCAGTGCTCTTCCCGGCGCTCGAAAGTCTTTACAAAATCGAAAGAATGGGACAGTGTACTTTCACATATCAAGTGGGGTTATTATTTACTTATTGGTAAACATGCGCTACGCGATATGTAGAATATTTATGGAACCACGGGACACAGTTTCTGGTTTTCTGGAAGTCCCCAGTGACTCTGGAGCCAAACTGCCCGAACGAAGGGCTGCTCTGGCTCTCCTCACGTACTGAGCCTCTCTGTGTCACACTTTGCTCTTTTCTTTTCTTTTTTTTTTTTGGAGAAATTATTTGTACTTTAAGCGTTTAGAAAGGTCTAGCGAGCGAAAGTCAATAACGAGCCTCCACACTGGGCTCAAGGACAACCAGGAAAGCGTTGCCCGCGGCTCGTTACTGCGTAAGTCAGACTGAAATCCAGACGGAACATGGGCTTTGTTTTCAGACTAGAAAATGTAAATACCTAAAAGCAAAATTAAAACACTGTGTTAGTGAGTGCCTCGGTTAGCAATGTTTAGCATTACTGGAGATTTAGATGGGGCAGTGACCCACTAAGGATACGGTTATTAAAGCTTTGAGAGTAAATATAAAGCCTTAGACTGGAAAGAGCAAGGGGAGAAACCAGGTGAAAAGAGAAATTTGGGGAACACCGCCGTTTTAGGGGTCAAACGAAAGAGCAGACACGGAAGGGGACAAAGCTATGGGGCCGGTGGCGAGGGCTCGGGCATCTCACGACCCTGCGAGAGGGGAGCTGGTGGCGGCGGAACGTGTTGGCGATGCGGAGAGAGGGCGCCAGCCCGGGGCGGGAGCCCAGGCGTGGAAGTGACCCTGGACCGCGCCGCACCTGCACTGACCACATTTCGGTGTGAGCGGGTTTGGGTTAGGGTACTTTTAAAGAGAAGATAATAGAAGTGCCCATCCCCGGGAGTGGCTGCACAGCGGTGACGTCACGCTCAAATCTCATCAGCGTCCACATCATCTCCGGAGCTAATGTATCTCTATCTGGAGACAGATCTGTCCTCACCTCCCCGTCCACCTCCTGTCCCCCTCCTGTCCACGCGCATGCAGCAGTCGTGGCGAGACAAAGGGAAATAACCGCTTGCTTTCTGCCACCAGAAGGGGACAGCCTGTCGCTGGTCGTGGAGTCCTGACCCCTGACTGACGTGGGTCCGTCTGGTTTCTCTTGCTAGGCCTCTGGCTTGGCCTCCAAGAGGCTCTTCTCATGCGGTCACCCTCTTTGGCCGGTGAAGGTCGGTCTTCCCCGAGCTGTGAGCGCAGACACCCGCACTGAACGCGGAGTCACGCCTGCTCTCAGCCCCCACCTGCCGACCCGGACCGCTGGACTACTGGCCACATTTCTCCCACCGCGTGTGTGTGGGAGCTCCTGAGAGCTTTTCGCATAGATTTCTCAGGTTTCCTAACGGACGTCTTCTAACTGGTCACCCAAGGGAAGCTTGTCTTTGCTTCGGCTGTCGGCTTTCTGCGAAAACCCTGCCTACTGGGCAGCCTGGCGGGCAGGTGGGGGCCACCGCCCTGTAGCTCTGCTCCGCGACCTTCTTCAGGCATAAGCGTGGAGAACGCCCCTCTGCACATGTCTGCAAAGAACTTGGGCCCTCGGGCCTCCGAGCAGCACTGTTTGTTCTCAGGGCCCACGGAGTCTCATGAAAACAGCGTCTTCAACCTCAGACCCTCCCACCCTCCCCACTGAGGCACGGGACCTGCTCCTAAGTCTAGGAGGAAAGCGATCGGCCGCTGCGTCTCCTGCACATGCTCTTTCGCTCCTTTCTTGTCTGCATCTTCCCCTTCTCCCAAGCACCCTTGTACCAAACTTCCTGCCTTCCCTTTTATCCAAATACGGCTCCTGTGTCTTATCCATCAATGCATGTGGTCAGATGGTCCCAGCTCAGTTTCGTAAATAGGGAATCTTAGAATCCTAACCTGGACAGCTGGATGTGCTGCTCCTCTACTGCTCCCGACTGGTGGGTAGCTCACGGTCTGCTCACAAGACTGCTAGGGCTAGGAAAGCGTGAAGGTTAATTAACCAAATGCTGGTCTGTTTTGTTCCTCCAGATACCAGTTGCTAAAGGAAATCCATGTTTGTGTTTCTAATGCTCTCTATCTCTGTAGTGTGCGCTTCAGCGGTGTCTGGGCTTAACGGCTGGAGAGGCCAGAGTGTCTGCAGATTGTTATCTTGACCTCCATTCAGACGCTGAGGAAGCCAGGTCACTTGCTGAACCCCCATTCAACACCCTTAGAACCAAGCTTGCTACCTCAGCATTTTCAAAGTTAAATCACTGTGTTGTACACCTGAAGCTAATGTAACGTGTGTGTCTAATACACTCAAAACAATAATAAACAAACAAATAGATAAAAGTTGGCTTTTGGAGTATGGTGTCTCCATCAGAAAGGATGAATCCCCAACTTTTGTAGCAACATGGACGGGACTGGAAGAGAGTATGCTGAGTGAAATAAGTCAAGTAGAGTCACTTATGTGTGGTGCATAAGGAATAACAGGAAGGACACGGGGAGATGGAGAGGAGAAGGGAGTTGGGGGAACTCGGAGGGGAGACGAACCATGAGAGACTGTGGACTCTGAGGAACTAACTGAGGGTTTGGAAGGGGCGGGGGGTGGGAGGTCGGGGAACCAGGTGGTGGGTCTTAGGTGGGCACGGATGGCATGGAGCACTGGGGGTGGTGCGTAAATGATGAATTCTGGAACACTGAAAAGAAATTAAATTAAAAAAACACTGGCTTCTGTTTGCAGACCCACTGTTCCTAGTGGAATCAGTGCAGTCAGGCAAAGTCATGACCTGGTCGGGAAAACCGTCCGGTTTGGCTTCAACCTGATGTTCTGTTGTCATTTGTAACTGTGAAGTAAAACCAAAACAATTATATTTTCTTTTTAAATCAGTCTTGTCTTTTCTTCTTCTTTCTTTTCTTTTCTTTTTTTTTTTTTTAAAGATTTTATTTATTTATTTGACAGAGATCACAAGTAGGCAGAGAGGCAGGCAGAGAGAGATGGGGAAGCAGGCTACTTGCTGAGCGGAGAGCCTCATGTGGAGCTCAATCCCAGGACCCTGAGATCATGACCTGAGCTGAAGGCAGAGGCTTTAACCCACTGAGCCACCCAGGTGCCCTGAATTAGTGCTTTTTTTTTAACCTTTGTTTAAATACCCAGTAGTGTAATTACTGGGTTAAAGGGAAGTTCCATTTTTAACTTCCTGAGGAACCTCCATATTGTCTTCCCCATGGCTGCACCAGTTTGCATTCCCACCAGCAGTGCTAGAGGTTTCCTTTTTCTCTATAGCCTTGCCAACGCTTGCTGCTTCTGTTTTTTATTTTAACCATCTAACAAGTGTGAGGTGGTATCTCATTGTGGTTTTGATTTGCATTTCCCCAAGAGGAGTGATATTGAGCATCTTTTCATGTGTCTGATGACCATCTGGATGTCTTCTTTGGGTAAATGTCTTCTGCCCATTGTTTAATTTGGTTATTTGTTTCTTAGGTTTTGAACTGTATAAGTTCTTCGTGTATTTTGAATACTCCTTCTTTATTGGATAGGTCATTTGCAAGTATCTTCTCCCATCTTCTTTCTTTTCTTTCCTTTTCTCTCAATTCCAGCAGAGTTAACGTGCAGAGTTAGGTTAGTGTCAGGCGTCCCGTCTGGTGACCTGCACCCGGTCCGCAGTCTTCAGGGCAGGTGGTCTCTTGCTCCCCTACCTGCTTCCCGTCCTCCCCCTCCCCTCTGGGAACCGTCAGTTTGTTCTCCGTAGTAGGGTCTGGTTCGGGTTTGTCTCCTTCTTTCTTAGTTCGTTTGGTTTCTTACTTCTGCGTGGAGTGACATCACCTGCGGCTCGTCTGCTCCCGACGGGCTCGTCGCACCGGGCATTACACCCTCCGGATCCACCCAGGTTGCTGCAAACGGCGAGACTTCGTTCTGTTTCTCGGCTGGGGCGTGTACCGTGCCGTGCGTGCAGCCGGACCCAGGAGTATTCGCTTCTCCAGGTCAAAGGCGGATACTGCATGGTTGTTCATTCATCTCCGGACGGAGACTCAGGCTGCTTCCGTAATTTGGCTCCTGTAAATAACGCTGCAATAAACAGGGTATATATACCTTTTCCAATTAGTGTTTTTAAATTTTTTTCATAAATACCCAGTAGTGTGATTACTGGATCCTGGGGTAGATGCATTTGTAGTTTTTTGAGGATCCTCCATGCTGTTTTCCACAGGGGCTATGCCAGTTTGCGTTCTCACCAACTGTGCACGCGGGTTCCACTTTTTCCTACATCCTCAGCAGCACTTGTTTCTTGTCTTTTGGATTTTAGCCGTCCTGACAGGTGTGAGGTGATCCCTCATTGTGTGGTTCACATTTCCCTCATTTGTGATGTTGAGCGTCTTTTCAGGTGTCTCTGGACCATCTATACATTGGCTTTGGAGAGACGTTTGTTCATGTCTTCTGCCCTTAAATTATTTTTTAATTTTCTTAAGGATTTTGTTTATTTGAGAAAGAGAGAGAGAGAGAGCATGAGTGGGGAGGGGCAGAGAGAGGGGGAGCAAGCTGCCGTCCTGCTGAGCACGGAGCCCAACGGGACCTCCGTCCTAGGACCCCGAGAGCATTGCTGGAGCTGAGGTCAGAAACGTAACTGATTCCGCCACCCGGGAACCCTTGGTTTTTCTTTTCTTTTTCTTTTTTCCTTCCCTTCCCTCCTTTCTCTCTCCTCCTCCTCCTCCCCCTCCTCATTCTTCTTCTTCTAGTGTTGAGTTTTACCAGTTCTTTATATATTTTGGATACTAACCCTTTATTGGCCATGTCATTTGCAGATATCTTCTCCCATTCCATAGGTGGCTGTTAGTTCTGGTGATTGTTTACTTTGCTGTGCAGAAGCCTCTTATGTTGATTTAGTCCCAATAGTTTATTTTTGCTTTGTTTCCCTAGCCCCAGGAGACAGAACTACAAAAATGTTGCTATGGCTGATGTCAGAGAGATCACTGCCTGTGCTCTCTTCTAGGAGTTTTATGGTTTCAGGTCTCACATTTGGGTCGCACATTAGGTCCATTAGAGATTGTTTTCGGGTGTAAGAAAGTTCTCCAGTTTCATTCTTTCGCATGGAGCTCTCCAGCTTTCTCTCTGCCGTTTGTGAAGGGACCGTCTTTCCCATCGCATGTTCTTGTCTCCTTTGCAGTAAGTGACCGTGTCATCACGGATGTGTCTCCCGGCTCTCAGCCTCCTCCACTGATGTTCGAGTCTGTCTTTGTGCCAGCACCACACTGCCTTGATTATGACACCTTTTTAGTATATTTTGAAATCCAAGATTGTGATACCTCCAACTTTGTTCTCTTTCAAGACTGCTTTGGGTAATTAGAGTCTTTAGTGGCTCCCTACAAATTTTAGGATTTATGTATGTATGTATGTATGTATGTAGTTCTGTGAGAAGTGCTTTTGGTATGTAGAAAGGAACTGCATTAAATCTGTAGATTGCTTTGGGTAGCATAGACACTTTAGCAAGATCTGTTCTTTCTTTCCATGAATGTAGAATATCTTTCCACTTGTGTTATCATCAATTTCTTCCCTCAATATTTTATAGTTTTCACATACAGGTCTTTCACCTCTCGATTAAGTTTGTTTCTAGGTATATTATTTTCAGTGTAATTGTAAATGGTATTGTTGTCTTAACTTCTCTTTCCACTCCTTTATTTTTAGTGTATAGAAATGCAACAGATTTCTGCATATTGATTTTGTAGCTTGTGACCTTACTGAATTCATGTATCATTTCTAATAGTTTTTTGGTGTTGCCTGTAGGGTTTTTAATGTATAGTATCATGTCATCTGCAAATAGTGAAAGTTTTACTTGTTCGTTACCAGTTTGGATGCCTTTTGTATCTTTTCCTTGTCCTTTTGCTCTGGCTAGGATTCCCAGTTCTATGTTGAATGAAAGTGTTGATAGTGGGTATCCTTCTCTTGCTCCTGATCTTAGAGGAAAAGCTCAGTTTTTCATCATTGAGGATGATATTAGTTGTGGGCTTTTCATATTGATGTTTTATATCATGAATGGATGCTGTGCTTTGCCAAATGTTTTTTCTGCATCTATTGAAATGATCATACAGCTTTTATACTTTCTCTTATTGATATGATGTATCATAGTGATTGCCTTATTAATTTTTAACCACCCTTGAATTCCAGGAATAAATCCCACTTGATCATAGTGAATTATTATTATTTTTTTTTAGTGTATCATTGGATTTGATTTGTTAATATTTTGGTGAGGATTTTTGCATATGTTCATCAGAGATACTGGCCTATAGTTCTCTTTTTTCTTTTTTCTTTTTTTAATTTCTTTTCAGCATAACAGAATTCAGAGCACCACACCCAGTGCTCCATGCAATCCGTGCCCTCTCCAATACCCACCACCTGGTACCCCAACCTCCCACCCCCCCCCCCGCCACTTCAACTCCCTCAGATTGTTTTTCAGAGTCCATAGTCTCTCATGATTCACCTCCCCTTCCAATTTACCCCAACTCCCTTCTCCTCTCCATCTCTCCATGTCCTCCGTGCTATTTGTTATGCTCCACAAATAAGTGAAACCATATGATAATTGACTCTCTCTGCTTGACTTATTTCACTCAGCATAATCTCCTCCAGGCCCGTCCATGTTGCTACAAAACTTGGGTATTCATCCTTTCTGATGGAGGCATCATACTCCATAGTGTATACGGACCACATCTTCCTTATCCATTCGTCCGTTGAAGGGCATCTTGGTTCTTTCCACAGTTTGGTGATCGTGGCCATTGCTGCTATGAACATTGGGGTACAGATGGCCCTTCTTTTCACTACATCTGTATCTTTGTCTGGTTTTGGAATCAGGGTAATGTTGGTTTCATAGAATGAATTTAAAAGCTTTCTTTCCTCTTCTAGTTTTTGGAATACTTTGAGGAGAATAGGTATTAACTTTCTTCAAATGTTTGTTATAATTCACCTGTGAAACTTGTCCTGAACTTTGTCTGGATTTTTGATTACCGGTTCAGTTTTATTCCTGCTAATCAGTCTGTTCAAATTTTCTCTTTCTTCCTGATTCAATTTGGGGCGGTGATATGTTTCTAGGAGTTTCTCCATTTCTTCTAGATTGTCCAATTTGTTGGCATGTAACTTTTTCTTAATATTCTCTTATAATCCTTTGTACTTCTGTGGTATCAGTGTCTGTTGATAGTTCTTTACTTTCATTTTGATTCAGTTTATTTGAGTCTTCTCTCCTTCTCTTTTTTCTTTGATGAATCTGGCTAAAGGTTTACTGATTTTATTGATCCTTTCAAAGAACCAGCTCCTGGTTTCACTGATCTGTTCTATAGTTTTTTCTTTAGTTTTTATTTCATTTATTTCTGCTTAATTTTTATTATTTCCTTTCTTTTACTGGTTGGGGTTTTGTTTGTTATTTTCCTATCTTCTTTAAGTATAAGTTTAGGTTGTTAATTTGAGATTTTTCTTGCTTCTTGAGGTAGGCTGGCTATAAACTTCCATCCTGGAACAGCTTCTGCTGCATCCCAAAAGTTTCAGACTATTGTGTTTTCATTTTATTTTGTCTCCATATATTTTTTGTTTTCCTCTTTGATGTCTCGGTTGACCCGCTCCTTATTTAGTAGCATGTTTCTTAACTTGCATGTAGTTGTGGTCTTTTCAGATTTTCTTCTTGTGTTGATCTCTATTTTCGTAGAGTTGTGCTCAGAAAAGATGCACGCTAGGACTTCAGTCTTTTTGAATTTGTTGGGACTTGTTCTGTGGCCTTATATGTGATGTGTTCTGAAGATGTTCCCCGTGCACCTGGAAAGAATGTGTATTCTACTGTGTTAGGGTAGAGGATTCGGAATCTATCTGTTCGATCCATCTGGTCTGATGTGTCACTCAAAGCCACTGTTTCCTTGTTGATTTTCTGTTTAAGATGATCTGTCGATTGATGCAAGTGGGGCATTAAAGTCCCCTACTGTTGTGTCGCTATTGATTACTTCCTTTATGATTATAATTGGCTACTTCATGTGTTTGGGTGCTCCCATGTTGGGTGCATAAATATTTACAATTATTGTATCTTCTTGTGAGATTGTCCTCTTTATGACTATACAGTGTTCTTGTCATTTGTTACAATCTTTGTATTAATGTTAATTTTGTCTGCTACAGGTATTGCTGCCTTGGCTTTCTTTTCACAGCCACTGGCAGGATCAATGTTTCTCTCACCCTGTACTCTCAATCTGCATGTGTGCAAGTGTCTGTAGGTGTGAAACAAGTGTCTTGTAGGCAGCATATACCTGGGTCTTGTCTTGTTTTTTCACCCATTCCATCTCCCTATGTCTTTTGGTTGGAGCATTTAGTCGATTACATTCAAAGTATTCACAGACATTTAGTGCCATTTCTTACGTGTTTTATAGTTGTTTTGTAGTTCTTCTTTCTTCCTTTCTTCTTCTGCTGACTTCTCTCACAACAAATTGGCTTTCTTTAGTGATATACTTGGATTCCTCTCTTTATTTTTTACGTATCTATTACTGATTTTAGATTTGTCATTACTTTTGGGTTTGTATATAACATCTTCTGCATACAGCAGTGCATATTAAGTTGATGGTTGTTAAAGTTTGAACCCATTCTTCAATTTTCTCCTCCCCCATGTTTTAGGTACCTAGTGTCAGATAGTATATCCTTTTATTTTATGAATCCCTTGACTGATTTTTGTAGATCTAATTCTACTGCTCTTGTGCTTCCTACTTTTCTTATTTCTACTTAGGGTCTTTCCTTTCCACTCAGAGTCCCCTTTAACATACTTGTGGGGCTGGTTGAGGAGTGATGCATTCCTTTAACTTTTCTGGGAAACTCTTAACTTTCCTTCTATTCTGAATGATAACCTTGCTGGATAGAGTATTCTTTACTATAGAATTTTTTCTTTCAGCCCTGCCCCACTCCCTTCTGGCCTGCAGAGTTTCTGCTGAGAAGTCAGCCAACAGCCTTATAGGATTTCCCTTTATATGTAACTGTTGTTATGTTGCTATTGTTGTTGTTTTCTCTTGCTGTTCCTAAAATTCTTTATCACTACTTTTTGCCATTTTAATTATTATGTGTCTTGGTGTGGACTTCCTTGGGCTGATTTTTCGGGGGGCTCTTTGTGCCTCCTGGATCTGGATTTCTGTTTCCTTCTCCAGACTCAAGAGGCTTTCAGCAATATTTCTGTCCCCTTTCCTCTCTTTCCTCCTGGGATCCCTATAATGTGGCTGCATCGCATTTGATGGTGGTGTTGAGTTCCCTTAGTCTTTTTACTTTTTATTATTATCTTCTCTCTCTTGTTCAGCTTCATTGCTTTCCATTACCCGTCCTTCAGGTTACTGACTCATTCTTCTGCTTCCTCTTGTCTACCCTTTATCGCACACCAAGTGTACTTTTTAATTTCAGTTATTGAGTTCTTCATCTCCAAGTGGTTCTTTCTTGTTTTCTCTCCCTTTATTGAAGGTCTCACTGAGGTCCTCACTCTCTTCTTGAGTCCACTGAGCATCTTTGTGACGGTTACTTTAAATTCTCTATCAGACATATCACCTGTCCTGGTTTCATGTAGGTCTTTTGCTGTGATTTTGTCCTTTTTTTTTTTTTTCATTTGGGACGTACTCCTCTGTCCTCACTTTGTCTGTCTGTCTGTGTCTGTGTCCGAGTGTGAGGAGCGTGAGCTGCACCTGCTCTTGAGAGGCGTGGCTTCATGGAGGAGCGCTCCTGCGTGCGGTGTTCCAGCCGCAGAGCCTGGCACTTCAGGGGCTGCTCCTAGCGTGTTGCGTGCACCCCACATTGTGACTGAGCCACTTGTACCCTCAGTCCAGGTGTCTGCAGTGGTTCTCCTTGCCTCTTGTGGGCAGTGTTTGGCCCCAGTGTTGTACACCCTGTGTAGTGGGCTCGTCTCTGGCTGCCTTGGGCTTGAGTTGAGTCAGGTCAGGTATTTCCCAGAGATGCAGTAGCACTGAACTATAGAGCACTTTCCCTATTTTGTCCTCTCGGAAGTTTTCGTGGGTGTGTAGGGCCCGCAGTCAGACCAGATGTCTACCCCCAGCCCACTGCTGGGACTGTAGTTAGACTGGTATCTCTGGCTCTCTCCCCTTCTCCCTGGGACAGGAGTCATTTTGGAGTGTTACTGCCCTTGTCAGGGCTGTTTGCCCATGGCCAGACTTGTGGCACTGCTTTGAGTGTGTTGCCACCAAGGGCATTTTAGAAGGAGCAGGTCCTCGGGAGAGTGCAGAGGCCAGGCATGAGGTGCCAGCCAGGTCCATGCTGGTCTGCTATGGGAGGGAACCTTCGGCTACTGGGAGACTCCTGCAGAGGCCAGCTGGGGGGAGGGCGAGGAGGCGTGGATGTGTGTGGGGGCAGGGCAGACTATTAGCAAGCGGGGTGCAGCATGCTGGCGTTGCTTCCTGCAGGTGCCCATGCATCCAGGCTGCCGGGCGGCTCTTCTGTTCGTGAAGAAATCTCCCAGAGATCGCTGCCACTCCAGCACATGCTCTGCGATCAACAAATAAATCTCCCTCCTGTATATCTGATGTGTTTTTTTTTTTAATTTTTAATTTTTTATAAACATATATTTTTATCCCCAGGGGTACAGGTCTGTGAATCACCAGGTTTACACACTTCACAGCACTCACCAAAGCACATACCCTCCCCAATGTCCATAATCCCACCCCCTTCTCCCAAACCCCTCCCCCCAGCAACCCTCAGTTTGTTTTGTGAGATTAAGAGTCACTTATGGTTTGTCTCCCTCCCAATCCCATCTTGTTTCATTGATTCTTCTCCTACCCACTTAAGCCCCCATGTTGCATCACCACTTCCTCATATCAGGGCATCAGGGAAATACAAATCAAAACCACAATGAGATTATCACCTCACACCAGTCAGAATGTCTAAAATCAACAAGTCAGGAAATGACAGATGCTGACGAGGAAGCGGAGAAAGGGGAACCCTCCTACACTGTTGGTGGGAATGCAAGCTGGGGCAGCCACTCTGGAAAACAGCATGGGGATTCCTCAAAATGTTGAAAATATCTGATGTGTTTTTTAACTGCTGCTTCTATGCTCTGTCTCTGCGGGGCTGTTTGAGGTGCTTCTCTGTAAAGGCAGGACTCAATTCCCATCACCCTGCCAGTTCTCCAGGACTTGAGCCCCTGATTTTTAAAGTTCTAGGTGTTAAGTTCCACTGACTATAAGAACTTGTGAAGTTTTCAAACTCTGGTTTTCAAAGCCAAATGTTACAAGGGCTTGTCATCCCTGTGCACCCCCCGAGCCTGGGGTGCGTGTGAGGGGCTTGTGCCCCTGCCTCTCCGCGCTGCCGGACCCTTCCCACTGCGGACAGGCCTGGGAGCCCATGTAGCTCCTCACCTTGTCTCCACCCTGCCCACCCGCCTTGACATGTCCTCTTCTCTACGTTTAGCTACGGAGAATCTGTTCTGCCAGTCTTTGGGTCATTTTCTAGTTATTTACACGAAGGTGGAAATTATCTAGGTCTACCGTTGGGGGAGGTGACTTTAGGGTCCTCTACTCTGCCATCTTCCCCACAAAAGAACAAAAAGTATTTAAAGATGAAAGAATAGGTGTAAATCCAGGAAAAAGGAAACTGAAGTAAGATTGACTCTACGAAAGTTAGCTCTATATGCTCTTGGAAAGTCATACTGATTGGTTCAAGGGAGATGATCAGAGTTAGCATGATATTGTGAAAAGACCCAGATCGTAGATTTGGTTTCATCGTGGATTTATGCGGTTTGGCGGCAACATCCCAGTTTCAGCCTCTCTTTCCCCACTTGCAAGGTGGTAAGAGCATTTCGGTCCACTATGAAAGCATCTCTGTGGATTCACTATGTACCTGCGGGAATGTGACTGTCTGGCACGAGGGTAGAGAAGAGAAGAAGCAGGCGTCGGAAGAGAAGACCACGTTTGCCTTCTGCGGAGTTCATGGGGCACAGAAGGAGATGAAGAGAACTGTAGTTTTTGTGAAGGGGAGAAGAGAGAGGAAAGTTTCAGTCGGGGGAAATTTGTTGTGCTCGTTCATGCTTCACTAATGAGAAAAGCCGGGGGGCGGGTGCGGTGCCCCCCGGAGGAGCCTCCCTGTGACGGACCCTGTACTGTTGGCTCTTGGGAGGAGGGAACCGCGGCGCTGCTGGTTCCGTTCTTCCTGGCACAACCAGCGGGCACTGAGACGAGCTGGTTTTTAATAAACGGCTGTTGAATGGGGGGGGGTGAATGAATGGATCCGAGGTGTGACCTCGTTAACCACACGGGGATACAGGGCAGTCTCCTGATAAAAGCTTTTTGCAGGGATGACTAAGTGAGCACACAATCACCCTGAGGACGGTGGAATGAGGTTGATCGGAGGGCTGTGAAGTATACAAACAGGGGGACCAAATAGTTCAAGTGCAAACCCCCAGGGAACAGCAGGTAGAGCGTTTTCCACCCTGGCCCCGGCAGCTGCGGCTACCAGGGGTGGTCGGGAGTTTGTTCGTGTGATAAAGGAAGTCACATGTAGATGCAGCCTGGGGTCTCCGTGTAATTAAGGAATTTGTTTGAATTTTCAGTATGAAGATTTGTCTTCCAAAACCTAGAGCAATTTCTAAAACCCTTGTGGCCACAGGGATACAGAGAGTGTTTGCAACTTGTACACAGGAGGGAACAGTGGCCCCTGTAAAACCAGGTGAACTTGCAGACATGTTCAGGGCTGTGTTAATAAGGCACTTAAAAGCCTGACCTTGAAGCATTTGCCAAAAATTTAGACTTTAAAGAACTGTAAACCCACCAGGGCCTTCTTTTTCCTCTGTTGATGCTCTGTTGACATTTGATGCACGAGTGAGTCAAGACATTTGATCAGAACCTTCTGTATGTTCTGTTCTTCTGCTCAGCTTGCCAACCCCCTAGCTCCTAGAGCGACGGGCAAGCAGCAGATCGAGCAAGTGGAGGACTGTGATGTGTACCAGCTCCCCTCACACGTGTGCCTAGGACTTGGCAGGGAGGAGTGTGGTTATCGCAGGCCTGGGCAAGTGTTTCCCGCTCCCTGAAGGCTTGTGTTATGCCATTTTGCTTTTATGAAAGACCTATGTTCGTGTCTTTCTTTTTGCTAACCAAAGGAAATTAAAAGAGGGTTTTCACTTTTACAAAAGGGTAATTACTTCTTCTCTTTGTACCATTTTCAGGTTAGGATGGGTTTTATAGTAACACTCTACTTTTGATAGTGGAAGAAAACTATTTTCATTTAAGCAGAAAGAAGAATTTTAGCTAGTATGGGGAACAACCAAAGATAAGCAGGATGTTGTAGACATGACTCAGGAAATCATTTCAGTGAGAACATGCAGTCATGAGATGGACGTTAGGGACAAAGAATGAGAATATGTGAATTTCTTGGGTCACGTCATGAGAAGGATATTTTTAACGCAAATTGACAAGAGTTTGCCAAATCAGATAGAGACAAGTAACAAAAGCTGGTTTAAGGGTCTGAGAAGAAGAGAGAACGAGGAGCAGTAGCACTGGTAGTGCCGCCGCTTGAACTGGCTCTCTCACTTCTGTGAGAGATACGCTCCTGTTTCTTTTCCTTTTCCCTCCTACTCTGCCGGGAACGCTCTTCGGGAGGACTCTGCCACCGGTTGCCTCTGTGTCGGAGCCTTTGGAGAGCCTCCATGCTGCTTCTGTTCTTCGTTCCCAGTAGGTTGGACATTTGATTTGTTTTTATAGCACTCATTTTCTGTGTTTATTGAGCACCTACAATGTGCCAAGCGCTGGGGGGAACAAGATGAAATTACTGTTTGTGACAGGTTCGCTGTCCAGCAAAGGAAATAACATTTGCAGTAGACCAACTAGAAGAAAGCTATGGCAGAGGTGCTGTGGAGGATGCCGTGGTGTGTGTACGTTTCTAGCATTGTCAGTGTTGTTCTGTACAAAGCTTTTGAAGATGGGATGGGAGAACCGTCGGCAAATAGGACGAAGGAGGGAAGAAAAGGATAGCAAAGACGAAGAGAGATACGAGAAATCGGAGGCCACCACCAGTGCTGAAGATGCAGTGTATTTTCCCTGGAGGGCTACCTGCAGCGGCCAACCAGGTCAGCCAAGAGCATGTCACAGTGTGTTATAATGTAGCATATGGGGTAGCAAGAACATGAAGGAAAATCCCAAAACATTCCAAAAGAAAAGGTAAAGAGAATGTATGTTGTATTTGAATTAAGGATAGGCCTTTATTTGATCCAACAAACGATGGTTTTTTTTTTCTTTAAGACCATGCAAAAATATAGAGCGCTAATAAGATGCGTTGAAAGATCATTAAATTATTCTCAAGTAGTGTGGCCAGCATATGTGACTATTTCTAAAACCATTGATTAGAAAGGGTAGGACGTGAAAGCACCAGGGAAATGAAAAAACCAATGCAGGCTTTATTCTGTGCATAGTCTGTTAATAATCTCTGTATTAGTAGGGTTCAGCCAGAGAGGCAGAACAAGTAGGGCACATATATTAGATCTATTTCAAGGACTTGGTTGCACTATTGTGGGGCTGGCCAGGCAGATTCATAATTACCACAGCAAGCTCTCAGGAGAGGCAGCTGGCACTCCCAGGCGGGGGCTGAAGCTGTCACCCGCAGGGGAGTTTCTTCTTCTGGGGAGTCTTTAGTTCTGCTCTCAAGGCCTTTCAACGGGTTGATTCAGGCCCACGCAGATGATCTGAGCTGATCTGCCTTCAAGTCAGCTGACTGTGGACTTGCATCACAGCTACAAAATGCCTCCCTGGGAATAGATGAGGGTTGACTGGACGCCTAGAACTTCAGCCTGGCCAAGGGGACACATCAAGAGACTATCAAACTCTCTTAAGAAACTTTGACATGAATGAGCTGTTAAATGAAAAGGGATAGAATTATAGAGCTCTGTCGGGGAGCGCGCTGGTCACTCATTCTGATCACGGAAGGCCGGAGAGTGCATTTCAGATATGTGACCGGAGTGTGAGGAACACCGATGGTGCAAAGTCCTCAGTCCCCGTGCTCACCGTGTTCTCCCTCACACAGGTGTGTCTAGCAAACGTGTGAGACCCCGAGTTTATAACAATATGGCACAGCTTCTTCCAGTACGTGGGTCCCGGGCCGCTGAGCGACGTACAGACGTAGAAAGACATTCTCAGGTGGTGTGTCTTCTCGGTTACGGGCGTGTGTATAGGTTGTGCGACGGAGCAGGTAGAGCGAGGAGGCTGGGCGGACAAACCAGAGGGAGCGAGCGTGGAAGGCGGACATGCTGGGGACTGGTGAGCGCTCCAGACACGCATGGAGAAGGAGAAGGAAGGCAGTGGGCAGAAAAGGAAGTAAAACAGTTACAAGCGCGGGAGGGTAACGTTTCTTATGCTAATTTTGCTCTTACCTATTCATGAGTGTGTCTCCCCGGAGGAGCGTGTGTGGTCCCAGCAGTACTGAAGGTCCCTTCCGGCCTGTGGGGAAGCCTCGGGGGCAGCTGGGCGTCTGCGAGGCCTGGGCGAGCACGTGCCGCACGCGGTCTTCTCACGCCCCAGGGTCTCCGAGGTTCCACTTTAAGAAACTGAAGATAATCGGGCGCCGGGGGGCTCAGTGGGTTAAGCCTCTGCCTTCAGCTCAGGTCATGATCTCAGGGTCCTGGGATCGAGTCCCGCATCGGGCTCTCTGCTCAGCAGGTAGCCTGCTTCCTCCTCTCTCTCTCTGCCTGCCTCTCTGCCTGCTTGTGATCTCTGTCTGTCAAATAAATAAATAAAATCTTAAAAAACAAAAAACGGAACCTGAAGATAAGCGTGATGGTGGCGGGTGTGGGTGACTGGAATCCCGCAGGGCCCCGCAGGGAGGAAGTGATGCTCCCGCGAACATCTGTCCCAGGCACGGGTGTGGGTCCCGCCCTATGCGCTCCTGCAGGAGGTCCCGCGGGATTAATGTGGGCGCTTCGAGGAGCAGAAATCCGTCAACTGAAGGAGAAAGACGGTGGTCGGGGCGGACGCGGGAGGGAGTCCGGGACCCGGGGGTGGGGGTCGGATCTCAGCAGGGGTCCGTGTCCCCGTCTGTCCCCGCGACATCCCCGTCTGTCCTTCGGGTGTCCCGCTTGCCCGCCGCGCGCTCCGGGTCCCGCGTCCGGGGGTGTTGGCCCCGCAGCGCCCGGGCACCTTCGCGGCCCCGCACGGACACCCTCCGGCCGCGGCCTCGGCGGGGCTCGGATCCGGCGTCCGCGCCGTTTAGTCCCGGGCTCCGGGGCCGGCCTAGGGCGACGCGAGGTCAGGGCCGGGACAGCGGGTCCCGCTCGCGACGCCTGCGCCGGCAGCCCCGGAGGCCGCGAGGACGCGGCGCCCCGCACCGCTCCACCGCCTGCGGCCGCGAGCTGGTCCCGCCCGACCTGCGGGTGCGCCGCGCTCCCGTCGCCAGAAAACCAGGGCGCGGGACCCGTGAGGTCTGCGGGGCCGTCCGGGCCTCGCTCGCGCTCCCCTTTAGCGAGACGCGCACCGCACCGGTCCGCAGCCGCGCCTTCCTGCCTCCCGCAACCCGCGCGGCCGGAGTTCACCAAACGCGGTGGATCGTCTGTCTTCGCTTAACCCCTGCGTCGGGCTAGCTTGGGTGCGGACCGACCCCTGGGACACGGGGGACGCGGGGTCGCGTCATCTGTCCGGAGAATGAAAGGGAGACGGAGACGGACGCTGCTCCGCGTCCCGCAGAGCCTCCCGCGCCGCGTACCGCATCGCGCGGCCCCGGAGGAGTCGAGTCCCGGACGCGCCGCCCCTGTCCTCGCTGGGCCCCGTGTGACCCGCCGTCGGGGCGCACAGAGCCGAGGCGCACCGCGGCCTCCTTCCCCAGCGCGGGAGGCGGAGGCTGGTGGAGAACCCGACGAGCGCCCCGCGGGCAGCAGGTGCGCACGGAGACTGGAACATTTCTGAACCCGACAGTGGATTCTGAACCCCACTGAGTGCGCGTCTCTCCGTGATGCCGTGCGGCCGCTCCGTAGGCGTGCAGGTACGGAGCTTGCTCCAGTTTTCCGAGCTGACCCCAGTAACAGTCTTAGGATGATAATCTACTTTACATGGAAATACCCTACTTAGAAAACTCCGTAAAGATTAGGTGAACTGTATTGGACAAATTTAACTTTAAAAGGCCAACAGGAAAAACCCCATCCCAGTGAGACTAAACGCCGACTTAAGTCCTCAAAGCGGGAAACGGCTGGGGTGATTTTGCCTTCATCACTCCCTGTTCCCAGAGGGCTTTGCAGCTGCCCTCACGGCCTGTGCCCGGAGCCTGGGAAGCACCTGTCGGCTCCTGGGTGATCGGCGGTGAACTTTGAAGTGAGGTTTTCCACCGTTATTACCTGTCTCTCAACAAACCCTACGAAGATGCGTTAAAATTTAACTGATTGAATTCAGAGGTTTGTGGGGGGGGGGGGAACTATCAAAATGGTTTAAAAATGGTGTAGTGTCTCCTGACCCTGGATAATTTCTCCTTCCCTAATAAATAGTTTGATGAAGCAAAATCTCTATTTGTTTTTGACGGGAAGGGGCTGTCTCATTTTTCAGTGCATCAGCAGTTTCAGAAGCTTGGTTTTATTAAAAAAAATATATCTCAAAAAGTACCATAAAATTCTTAAAGCTAAATCTGAATTTTGAAAGCAGACCTGTCACATTATACTTTTAGGGGGATGGAATGGAAACCCCTCAGAAATCATAGCACAAAGGGCGGTGCCTCTGACCGGGGTCCCTGCAGGGGTGAAGGAAGCAGCTTCTGCTGCAAAGGCTCACTGGGAAAACAGCCACAGTTCGATGACAACAGGTATAAACAGGACATGTACTATTCCCCTCTTGGCTATAATTGTCCTTGGTGTACGACAAAGGATATTTGTTTGAGGTTATAATGGGTAATTTAAAAAAAATTTTTTTGTTTATTTGAGGAAAGGGTGGGGCGGTGGGAGAGGGAGAGGGAGAGAGTCTTAAGCAGACTTGTAGGGCTCAAGCTCATGACCTTGACACCTGAGCTGAAACCAGGATGCTTAACTGTGCCATCCAGTTGGCTTAGCAGGCACCTGTAAGGGTTAATTTTATGTGTCAGCTCGGTTGGGCCCAGGCGTCCAGATATGTGGTCAGACATGGTCCTGGAGGCTCTGTGCCGGTAGTTATGAATGAGATGAACATTTACGTTAGTGGACTTCTAGTTAAGCAGATGGCCCTCCGTAATGCGGGGGAGCCTCATCGAATCCTCAGACCTGGACAGAAAAGGGCGGGCCTGGCCCTCGCAGCAGGGGATTCTGGGAGCAGGTGGCCTTTGGCCTTGAGCGGCAGGTCTGTCCCGCGGAGCTCTGGACTGCAGACTTGGACTCACCAGCCTTCCTTACCACGTGAGCCCAATCCTCAAACTAAGTTTCTCTCTGTCTGTCACACACACACACAGAGGCACACACATACAACTCTTGCTGGTCTGTTTCTCTGGGGAATCCTTGAATGTGGAGGCCGAGATCCACGATTAAAAAAAAAAAGAAAAAGAAAGGTAGCTCCTTGTAAGAGTAGTTCCCTTTAAGAACGTATTTAGATAGTACAGACTCTATTACTTTCTTGGAAACACTCCCTCTTGAATGTATAAGTTTATAAATCATTTAAAAGGTGCTTTATTTAAGCAAGCACTTAATGAATTGGAACAAAAGCTATAATAAGAAGTAAATTATGTGGGACACACTTTAACAAGTATTGGGTTCTGAACTCATGGAAGACAAGGTCATTTGCACTGTATCGAGTTCAGTCTCTGATCTATTGTATTGAACCTTACGGAACTGCTGATACGTGAGTGTGTCTGACCTATTAAAATAAGTGATTGGGTATGGTTCAATCCAATACAGTTGCGTCGTATATTTTTCTATGATAATGGCCAGAAAAGAGTACTTTCTGATTCTTTCCCTGTATAAATAGTTTCTTCATTTAGAATCAGTTTTTGTTTGTTTGTTTATTTGTTTTAGGGCCAGTAAGGTAAGTATAAGATGGAGGTAAGCAGGGCGCCCGAGTTTCTCAGTGGGTTAAGCCTCTGCCTTCAGCTCAGGTCATGATCCCAGGGTCCTGGGATCGAGCCCCACATCGGGCGCTCTGCTCAGCAGGGAGCCTGCTTCCTCCTCTCTCTCTGCCTGCCTCTCTGCCTACTTGTGATCTCTGTCTGTCATATAAATAAAATCTTAAAAAAAAAAGATGGAGGTAAGCAAATACTTTATGCGAAGAATTCACCAACTTGGGCAAGATGAGCGATTCCTCTAAATATTTTTCACCAAATTCTGAGATGTCAGCTGCTTTTTGAGCACACTGTACCACTCCTGGAATCACAGACACAGTCTGTTTTCCCGCTGATGTACAGCCTCTTGCCTAAGCCGCCATGCCACGCAGGAGAACGGGCCACATGCCAGGCGCTCGTGCTGATGCTGCTCCAACGTCCGCCGGTGTGCGGTGTGTCTCCGCGTGGTATTGGTGAATCTGCACCAGGAGAGTCGATGGCATCTCCAGCGATCCCTAGTAAGGCAACTCCCATAGCTGTGTGAAGCCTGACCACTTTAGAGAGCTCATGTTCCTTTCATCTTCACACAAACATGGTGGAACACATCGTCTTCCCCGCATCTGTCATGGAGAAGATGGAGCCCAGAGAGCCAAACTCATTGCTGGGGTCACACAGCTTAATGGAAGGAGCTAGAACTGTACACACTCCGGGCACCATTGCTTTACCCCCGAGGGACGGATTTGAACTTTCCTGCACCGCACTCTTCTCCTCCAGCTGCTTCTGCCCATTTTACGGATGAGCTCATTACCGGACCTCGTGCTGCTTATGCTGCACGATTCTGCGAGCATTTTCCAGGCTGTTTCCGAGGAAAATCTTAGCAGTTCTCTGCGGCATCCTGGTGAGTGGTCTCCACAGTGCTTGGGCTTGGTCTTGCTCCAAAACACGGTGCTGTCTCAGCAGACGGTCCGCAGAGCGTGGGCCCTTTGAAAGCACAGTCATCTGCACGCAGGAGAGCTGGACCGTGGTGGCAGAGACAGTGGCTGGTTCAAAGACAAGCTCATGTGCTGACCGCATGAGAAGAAAAGACAATGTCAGGAGACCCCTGAGCTGCGTAGAGTAAGCTGTTGAAAAACTGGGAAAAGTGGGAGGAAAATTTTTGAGGGATTTTGGAAGGCTCAGCCACAAGTGCTGGAGAGCAGCGGGGGCTACTTGGGAAACATGCGGCCGCAGAGCAGCCTGGCTGGAACGACTGTGAGCCTTTACCAGCCAAGGTGCAGAGGGACGGTTGGTTTCCGAGAATGCCCTGGAGGACAAGAGCTATGCTTAGCTCCGATTTGTGGCTGCCTGAGGAGTGTGCGTTGGGCCTAGACACTTGCATTAGAAGAGAAAAATGGTCAAAATCAGCAGAACGTTCTTTGTGGTGGCAGAATGACACTGACTCTCTGGTCACGGCAGAATCACTCTTCTCGTTCAGTGTGTTACAGGATCCTTGCTGGTGTCTTTTACTCTGGGCAGGGGGAGCTGTAGTTCTCTTCTGCCCTTTGGGTTATCTGAGTAGAAGACTGACGTCCCCACCGCATAAAACAGAGTTTGTGACTGTATCTTCACATTCAGTTCCCAGTTTCCCTCATCATAGATTTTCTTTCTTGTGAGTTTATTTTTCAGTATCTTGCCTAGATATTTACAGTTGCTTCCTGCTTCCTGGCTTCGGGCCACAGGGGCGATCCCGGCTTGAAACAGACAGGAGCGCCCAGAGTACAAGATCCATCTCTTATCTTACTAATTACCACCCGTTCCTGCTGACAAAAGCTTCAGGTCTTAAAGAGAAAACAAACAACTGCCCTGAAAAGCTGAGGTAAGGTGTGGGTGTAATTTCACTTGGCCGTGTGCACTGTCACAGGCGTCCTCAGTGCTGACGCCGGTCGATCTAACTTAAACAGCAGCGGAGGTAGAAAGTTGCCTCTGGCCTTAAGTCTCACAGCTGGTAAATTGAGCCTCAGTGTCCCCATCTGTAAAATTGGGCTAATGAGAGTTCCTTTATTGTGTTTGAAGATCAAATGAGATAGTGAACGGGAAAGGCTTTGTAAGCTGTAACGTGCTGTGAGAGCTTTAGCCGTGATGACGGTGAGTGGGATTCGGGGAAGTCGGTCTCTACACTGTCAATCGTAAGTTGCCCTCTCTTTGGTTCTCTTTAGATAAATGAACTTGTTTCTAGGCATCACAACGAGAACACCCCCCACCCACCCCCACCCACAATTCTCTGTGCATTTCTTCCTGAGAATTGCCAAAAGATTGGTTTTAAAAATGACTGTGTAGAATTTTGAGAGAGGTTGGCCAACTATGGCCCACAGATGAAATCTGGCCAGCTGCCTGTTTTATAAATAAAGTTTTATTGGAACATGGTCTGCCCATTTATTTACAAATTGGCCATGGCTTTTTTTAAGCTACAGCAGCAGAGCTGGTTTCTTGTGATAGACCGTATGGCCCAAGAAGCCTAAAATATTCACTCTCTGGCCTTTTACAGAAAATGTTTGGTGACACCTGAATTAGATCAAAGGACTTGGCAAAATAAAAGAAATTTTAATATTTTAGTATAAACATATCCTTTAATGTCCCCAGTGGCTCATTGAAACAGACATTTAGGTTTCCTTTAAGTCAAGCAGGTCCTGGGTTCCAAGTCTGTCTATGTACCTTCCTATCTATCAAATGTTTCTGCCCCTCTTATTACTGATCAACACACGAACTCACATAAATACAGTAAAGGACAATTTGGTATTAGGTAAATGTTGTTATTTCAGCTTCTCTTTTGCTAGAGCAATTAATTTCGTGTGGAAAGTCCTTGTGTTTAACCATCAGTCTCTTTTCTCTGGTAGAAAAGAATGATAGTGGCTGAATACATTTTTGTAAAGATTCAGTAAAAAATTGTTTCTGGTAGAAGAGCTAAAGTTGCAAAAGCAAAATTTT
Source organism: Mustela erminea (assembly GCF_009829155.1). NCBI lineage: Eukaryota > Metazoa > Chordata > Mammalia > Carnivora > Mustelidae > Mustela > Mustela erminea. Next base: position 164,185,806 of record NC_045615.1, on the reverse strand, counting down.
GCCCTCAGAAAGGAAAAAGTAGGGGCACCTGGGTGGCTCAGTGGGTTAAGCCTCTGCCTGCAGCTCAGGTCATGATCTCAGGGTCCTGGGATCGAGCCCCGCATCGGGCTCTCTGCTCAGTGGGGAGCCTGCTTCCTCCTCTCTCTCTGTCTGCGTCTCTGCCTACTTGTGATCTCTGTCTGTCGAATAAATAAATAAAATCTTAAAAAAAAAAAAGGAAAAAGGAAAAGAAATGAAACACAACTTGAGTGCCCTTGCTATGGTTTAAGAGTGATTTTATGCGAGAATCTAGTTGCGTTTCTCGTTCTCTCCTGGTCAGCGGAAGTTCCCTTCCTTCGTGCCTGCACTCTTCCTCCGGGGATGAAGGTGTCGGAGAAGGTGGAAACTTCCGGCAGTCGGGGGCTGTGTGAGAGGGACAGACTCACTTGGAGATGTGCTTGATGTTTGCTTTTGGTGAGAAGACCTTGTGTGAATGATTTCCTTTCCCCCTATTTCCATAATTCACAAGTAGTGCCCGTGGAATGTCAAAATGAAAGTGCTGTGAGATACACTGCGAGTGATGGAACCTCGCTAACTTTCAGCGTTCAGTTTCAAGGCCATGTAAAACTGGAGCAGAAGGTCTGGGGCTTGTCTGTCTACATAATGCAGAAGCTGGATGGGTGCTTATTGAAAGGGTGTGTTTTCTGACATTTAGAGTTGCGGTTTTGGTGATTACAAAATGGCTTTTGCTTTAAGAAAGAGTCAAGAACCAAGCTCATGGGGAAAAAATAGGCTGTGTTCTGTATGTCTATTGATGGAGACGAGCACGTGTGCACAGGTATGATCTATGGGTAAACATGCCACTGCGTATTGATGGAGTGCTACCTTTGTTGGAAGGACTCGATGCCCTGATGAAAATTTCTGCAAGAGTCCTCTTTCCCAACCCCCCCCATTTAAATACACAAACAATGCCACTCAGTGTTGTTTCAGTATGGAAATGGAATGAGTATTGTTTCTACTTCTACTGCTCCTTATTTTCTCCTGAAAAATAGAAAAGCTCGACAAACTGATGACTAAACTTGAGAATATAGACAAAAGCATGAGAAGGTTAGGACATGGGGGAAAGGGCTCATTGTACCTCTCTTCCTAGAGCAAGACTTGGTGACAACTCCTCTCAAAGAAAAGAAACCATTAAATCTTCCAGGATTAGAATTCACGGGAATTTGCATTTGCGGAATGTACTGCCTTCATTCCAGAGACTGGGTGGGTTTGCTAGTTACACTTCGCCGCGTGGATTACTGGCAGACCAGAGTTTACCGCGGGGGGAGTGTTATACTTGGAAGGGCGTATTGTGATGTGTGTGCGTATGTGTTAAGATACATACACATGTGTGTGTGCATGTGCACGTATTATAGCACACGCATGTGTGTTCACATACGTGCTGCAGAATTACCTGAAATAGAAGAACCCCTGAAAAACAAGCAACTCTGATGTGCATCACCGTTGGTGTAATCATTTTCTCGTTTCCAAGTGTCGAGGCTGATCGAAGGGATAGGAGTTTTGTTTCGTTCTATATGCGTCTCTGCATTTGAAAACACTCACATTATTAAAAATAGTATTTGTTGGCTATAACGGCAGCTGGCAGCCTGTTTAGCTATTCAGAATAATAAGGGAATTTTAAAATCTAAAATTTGTGTGGCTTTTGTTCTACTGTTACTAGTGAAGTCATGTGGCACCTGGTACCGTCCCCAGCCCGTCAGTCAGTGCCCACACCGCCACCTGCAGAGGGGGGCCCGGCCGGGATGCTGTCTGCGGCCGTGAGCCCCTCACACTCTTCAGCAGCACAGGGCAGTGGCACTTTCACGTCCTGACAAGGCCCGCAGCCGACCCGCTCCAGCAGCCTGGAGTTTAATAACTGAAAACATCAGGGCTTCTAGTTCAGGATTCAAATTCGAGTGCCGTCAAATTCCACGATCCCAAAAGCCCAGATGTCACGCCCTCACAAGCGAAGGGATCAGGAACGTCCAGCGGAAAGCAGGTATCTGTGCTATCAGCTGTAGGATCCGATTTCTACATCTGACGCGGATAGGGGGTCTTCCGTAGGTGTGTAAGTGTAGCTTTCCGCAGTATAGAGACACTTACTTGAAGTAGTGCCGCGAGACAAGTCGGGGGAAGTATCACTAGCACCTCTAACGTCGAGGCTTGGGATTTAGATTACGCTGGGCTTAGCCCTCTCTGGGCTCATCCCTGGAATCGGCCCGATTTCTTCTGCCGGGGGACGTGAGAGCGAGCCGGTGGGTGCCGGGCTTCTCCAGCTGTGTGGGATGCTGCCAAAGAGGCTCACTTCTCTCCCGCCTCGTCCAGAATACTAGATCAGGTGCTGGCGTGACCGCGGGGTGCGCCGGCCCGGGAACAGTGGCATGTTGGACTCTCCGGGGGCATTAAAGGGCTCTGCGGCCTGCTCAGTGCACCGTGGACTCCATCAAGAAGCCCTTGCGTAAGCTGCTGGGCATACCTGACCCACAGGTCTCTCCGACCGGCCCAGATCTCTCGGCAGCCCTCGTGTGCCCATTCACACAGCCCCTCACCTGGGCTGCCCTTCTGTGCACACTCCTGGCGGTGGGGAGCCTGAGCTGCAGCGGATGGCTCACGAGCACGCACGTGGACGGCCAACGGGTGTGTGAAAACGCCACTCATCACCGAGGAAATGCAGATCAAAACCCCAGTGGGCCCTCTATCACCTGACCCCTGTTAGAATGGCTATAATCAAGAGATAAAAGAGAAGTGTTGGCAGGGATGTGGAGAGAGGAAACCTTTGCGTGTTGTTGCCGGGGATGTAAATTAGTACCCACGATGGGAAACAGCATGGAGGTTTCTCAAAAATTAAAACTAGAACTATCACGGGATCCAGCATCATACTTCCGGATATTTATCTGAGGGACGTGGAATCAGGATGTTGAAGACGTAACCACAGCCCCATGTTCATTCCAGCACCTTCTTTACCATATTCAAGATACGGAAACAGCCGAAGAATTCACTGATGGATGAATGGACGGAGAACCTGCGGCGTATGTAGTGATGGCGGATTACTTAGCCGTGGGGAAGAAGGAAACCGTACCGCCGCAGCAACACCGGTGCATTCCGAGGGCATCACACACTCGTACGACGAAGATGAATACCGTTGGGTAGCACTTACCGGTGGAGTCCAAAAGCCAGACACAGAAACGCAGAGTAGGATGGTGGTTGTCAGAGCTGGAGGTGGTTGAAATGGGGAGAGGTTGGTCAAAGAGTGCGGCCCTCCCGCGGTACGATGGTAAGTCCCGGGGTCTCACGTACACCGTGATAGTTAATAACACTGCGGTGTGTACTTGAAAGTTGTTGATAGAGTAGATCTTAAACGGGCTCACCACTAAAACGACTGTAATCATGTGAGAGGAAGGTTTTGTTAGCTCACCCTCCTATGGTAGCCATTGGACACCTTAAAATTAGACAATATCATACATCAATTATATTTCAGTAAAGCTGGAAAAAAAGAAAGTCAGAAGAAGTTAGTCATGAACATCGAGGTTGTGTCTTACCACACACATTCATTACTCTGGGGAAAGGAAGAGACCCCCAACTATAGTATAGTTAATCCCAGTGGGAGATTGGGTTTTAGGACCAAGAGTGATATCATGAGGGGATTAACATTACTTTAGAGCGTGGTGTTGGTCAGAGATTGGAGTCTGTTTCTCTTCGGGGAAATGATTAAAATTTTATAGACACTGGGTCCTTTCCTGAATGGAACTTTGTAATCAGCCCTTTGCATGGCAGTTCAACTAAGAAGATGCCCAGAGTTCTAGGTGAATTTTGTTTCTTTTACAGAATTGTTTCGAAGCTCATTCTAACTAGGAAGCTCTGATCCAGGACAAATTCCTTCCAGTTGGTTTTTCAGGTGTGATGTCCTCTAAATGGACTCAAAGTGTAGTTTAGACAATAAATGATAGAATATTAAAGCTATAGAATCATGACTTTTCTACATCTACTTCCCAAATGTTATTGTATCTTCCCTCTTAAAAAATGTATATTTGAGTTTGTTGGTCCAGTATTTTACAGGAAGAAACATGTGGGTTTCAGGCTTAACTTTGTTACTAAGAGAAGCAGAAACGTACAGAAATTATGATTACAATAGTTTGGGGGTCACGGAATCTTGAGGTTTAATTCTGACTTTGCTGCATGACCATTTCTTTACCTTTCTGAGTCTTGACTATTGAACATCAGAAATATTTTCTACATAGTGTTACTGCAAATGCTTATGAGGTAATATTGGTAAAGGACTCATCCCAGAATCAGGTGCAGAGCAAATGTCTATGAATGTGTGTTTGTTTAAATTGTTACTTTTAACTGTTATTGTACATGTTTACTATTATACAGAAAAAAAAATCAAATTCTCTGAAGATTGTTTGTCTTCTTTATTGATTTCTGATTCTGTGTATTTATTTATGGACCAAACTATGTGAACCTGACTTTTCTCTTGATAAGTAAAGTGATTGTTTTAACTGTTGCTTGAAACTCATCTGCATTTACCCTGAAATTGTAAAGATATTGTCCGTTGTTATATCACCGAGTGATCCCTGCTCCCTCCATACATGGGAATTTTCTATCCAAGTTTGGTTCTAGGAAAAGCTTTATCTCCCTTGGGAAAGTGGTGTGCTTCCTCTTCTCAGATCAAAATGATTTATGTGACTTATCACCTTTTCCTCTTAGTCTTGTTTGTCAGGAAGATTCATAGTTGTTCTTTTCACTCAATCAAACCACTTGACTTCTTGTTATAATTTGAATATTTACTTTTCTTCTCCTGTTTACTATTAAAAATCTTAGCTAATTAATTTGTTTTGTCTTCCTTTTATCAACTGTCTTATATTGTTTTAGGAAAGAGGTGAAGCAGAAATGTATGTATTTATAGGTGTATATATATGTATATGCAGATAAATGTACATACATGTGTCTTCATATAGTAATATTTTCTCATTAACTTTTATTTGAAAGTTTGACCCCCCAAGTTTAGATTTCGGTGTTAGCAACTTATTTAATCCGACCAGTGCTTTCTTTCCCTTTTGTTCACTTCTTTAACTGTTCGTCCGACACATGTTTCTTGGTGCCCAGCGTGCTGCAGTTTTAGGTGGGGAAGACTCTGGGGAGACGAGTGACATTGTCGTCAGCGAGCTATGTCCTACTAGGGGTACGGACTCTTGAGAAGAAGAATGGGCTTCATGAGAGCGAAGTTGCTTTCCATAAGAAAAAAAATTGAAATTTGAATACCATGCTAATTCTGATGTAAAATAATAGGCAGGCTGAGGGCTGGGCTTTTTTCTGGTCACCCTGAATATGACGTGATTCCAGTAGTTTGCCCACAGCCTCAGGTGAAATTGGTTTTGCTGTTTTTTATCTTGGTATCTTTTCCATCCTAGCTGCTCATTAGATCCTTTCATATCTGCAGAAGGAGAATGAGTTTTGTTTTGTCATGCCCGAGACGGGGAGAAAATATGGCTTAAGAGCTCCTGGTTGTTGATTCCTGTTTTCTTGTCACTTTGTGGTACACGTCGAGTGTATTTCTCAGGACAGCTTAGCTATTCTTGCTGACGGCTGTCCTATTTTCTTCCTTGTGGTTGTTTAAGGCAACAAGAGGCCTTTTATCCTATTTCATGAGGAAACGCAATGTATTACTAATCCCGATCACTTTATTCAGAAGTCCCTGCTGCCTTAGCAGAGCCGGACCACATGAAGGATAGCTCTCCCCGTGTAAAAGGATGCTTTCAGTCATGGGCCTCTTTAGGGATGTTTCTTTTCATCTCAGAGAGTGTTTTTGGACTTAAACATAATGGCACATTTTATTTAGAAAAGCTGCTCGCCTGTGTTAGGGGTAGTGGTCCTCATTTTGGACTTATTTTTCTCAACGCCTACTGAACTGCCTTTATGAGTTTTATACCACTCTGGGATCCGGACCGAAGGTTAGTAGCCAGTATTTAGTACCTTAAAACTGTAGGGAAGTCTGGAAGAATATAAGAATCTAAGTAGGTATATACATTTTTTTTGGTCATCTTTCAAGCTTTGATTCTAACAATGGATGCGTGAGGGGTTTTATGAGTTTGGTATAGACTCTGTTATTGAAGTTGTGGTCACCACCAGTCCCAGTTTTTAGCACTGAAAGCCCTAGGTCCCAGAAGCCTCTCGGTGTCAGGCGACTAGGAGAGCTTGAAGCTCGGGCAGAAAGGACGCCATAACATGACCATGAAGTGGTTTGGAATCTAGGATCTTAGTTTCTAGTCAGGCTCTCTCAAACACAGCATTATATTTGCATGGGAATTATGCCTACTTATTAGCTTAACTGGAGATGGTTTGTTTTAAGGAGTGTTATGAAGATCGAAGAGCTAGTGAGCAACCCGTCTCTGGGAGGGGTAAGACTCACGTGACTCTGAGGACCTCAGCCGCTTAAGTTCGAGGAACTTCAGTCCGATGTTCTGCCGTTAACATAAGCTCTCAACTCCCTTGGGCTCCATGCCCCATAGTTCGAATATTTGAGAACCAGAATCTCGGTGGCTGAACAGTGGCTCAGGGCCCTGGTGGAGACCATTGCAGTGGACTGTCTAGCGTCCATCTCAGCCCAGCTGATCCCTGCAATTCCATTCCCCTTGCCTGCGGTTTGGTCGGAAATGGACATGTAACCCAATTCTGGTCAATGATACTTAAAAGGAATCTTCTGGAAGGATTCATAAGTCCTCAGGATGAGACCCAATGTCCTCTGTGCACTGCCCTGTCTCCTTGTGTTGCCTGGAGTGATGTCAGCCATCTTGTTGCTGGCCTGATGTTGAGTGGAATGCAAGAAAGCCCGAAAAACAGAGGCAGGTCCTGAGTCTTTGATGACATCTTCGAGTCAGTGAATTCGCTCGGAGTGTGCCCTAACTCTGGGCTTCCTGCAATTAGGAAGTTAAGCAGTTCTTTGTGTAAGACATTTGGCAAGTCCATAATGTGTCCTGTATCGTAGGGCGCATACCGTATCCCAGGATCATAGTGCGTCAGCATCATCAGTCACCTCCTCCTCCTCACACACCAGCACACACCAGCCGGGTCAGGTGGTAGGAGCCGGTGGGCCTTCTCCTGTGCGTGGGCTGGGTTCTTTAAGGAAGCATGAGAGGAAAGAAAATGAGGGGTATTACTTCCACATGCGTAAACCACAGATTCGCCGCATCTTCTCTTCTTTTGAACCTCTGCCTTAATGACTTAACTCCTGTTTGGAGTGTGCTGGATACATCCTGCCTCTCACCTTAAAGGGAATAAAGGATCCTACATTCTCTTACTTGCAAATGCAGTGGCTCTGGTCATAATCTAAAAGGACCCCGATAAGCAATGAGCTCTGCTATCGATTAGTTGCCAGAAGGAAGGAATGAAAGATAACTCAGAAACAGAATCATCGTGGTAGGGTAGACATCTTCTAATATTAACTGGGTTATAATTAACAGGAAAGTATCTTGTTTGTTTATTCAGGATGTACTTTGGAAACAGTTTATTTTATGTACAAGGAAGGTCATCGTTCAAGGGTAAACATTCTACAGGTGCTTATGCACGCACATATACATATACACACACATGTACATATATGTTTATATATTTCAATGGCCAAGCCAGGCATTTGAATAATATCTATTTTTATAATTGTTCTGGCTTAAAATTTTTCCATGTTTGTGTCCGTGAGCTCCGCATGTTAGGATTGTTGATTCACCTGTGTGTTAGACTGGAAGAATCTTGGATTTTCCCATGGGAATAGGGAAGCTCCTTGAGAAGGAAGATGTTAGCCTATGGACAGAGCTGGCTTCACAGATATGTAGCCTACACAGTCACACAGGACCCCACCTTCAGAAGGGTCTTGTACTTGATTTAATATTCTGCTATAACAATCTTGAAGTTTTTAATAATTTTTTTCAGTTTTTTTCACATGTTTTTTTACCTACCATTTTTTCCTATTTTATTTTTATTTTTCCATCAGATAAATGCATTATTTAATCCCTGTCACCTTTTTGACCCTTCGACCGACCCGCCTCCCCTCTGGTAACCATCTGTTTGTTCTCTATAGTTAAGAGTGTGTTTCTTGGTGTGTGTGTGTCTCTCTCTTTCCCCTTTTGGTTGGTTGTTTTGTTTCTTGAATTCCACATATGAGCAGGTCACAGGATATTTGTCTTTCTCTGACTGACTCATTTCACTTAGCGTTAGGTTCTCTAGCTCCATCTGTGTCGTTGCAAATGGTAAGATTGCATTCTTTTTTATGGCTGAGTAGTATTCCTCTGCGTGTGTGTGTGTGTGTGTGTGTGTGTGTGTGTGTGTGTGTGTATCTTCTTTATCCATTCACCTGCCGGTAGACACTTGCGCTACTTCCACAGTTTGGCTATTGTAAATACTGCTGCAGTAGACGGGTGCATGTGTCCCTTTGAATTCACGTTTTCATAGGGTCAATAGTACTAAGATTCCTGGATCACAGAGTAGTAGTTTCTAATTTTAATTTAAAAGTAATTTTTAATGTTTTGAGGAACCCCTATACTGTTTTCCACAGTGGCTTACGAATATGCATTCCTACCAATAGTGCATGAAAGTTCCTTTTCCTTCACATCTTCACCAACACTTGCTTCTTGTGTTTTTGATTTTAGCCATTTTGATTTAGCCATTTTGATTTTAGCCATTACCGCACACATTAGGTGTGAGATAATATCTCATTGTGGTTTTTATTTGAATTTCCTTGATGATGAGTGGCACTGAGCATCTTTTCATGGGTCTGTTGGCCACTGGATGTCTTCTTTGGAGAAATGTCTGCTCATTTATTATGCTCATTTTTAGTCAAATTATTTGTTTTTGTATTGAGTTTTATAAGTTCTTTATATATTTTAGATACAAATCCTTTATTGGATATGTCATTTGCTAATATCTTCTCCTAATCAACGTGTAGCCCCTTAGTTTTGTTGATTCTTTCCTTTACTGTGCAGAAGCTTTTTATTTTGGTGTAGCCCCAATATTTTATTTGCTCTTTCATTTCCCTTGTCTCTGGAGACATGTCTAGTAAGAAGTTGCTATGGCTGATGTCAGAGAAGTTACTGCCTGTGTTCTCTTCTAGGATTTTTATGGTTTCAGTTCTCACATTTAGGCCTTTAATCCATTTTGAGTTTATTTTTGTGTATGGTATAAGAAAATAGTCCAGTTTCATTCTTTTGCATGTAGCTGTCCAGTTTTTCCAAAACTGTTTGTTGAAGAGATTGTCTTTTTCCCATTATATGTTCTTGCCTCATTTGTTGAAGATTCATTGACCCTGTAATCATGGGTTTATTTCTGGGCCTTCTATTCTGTTCTATTCATTTATGTTTCTAACTTTGTGTCAGTACTGTTTCGACTACTACAGCTTTGTTATGTAACTTGAAGTCCAGAATTGTGATGCCTCCCACTTTGCTTTTCTTTTTTAAGATTGCTTGGGTTATTTGGGATCTTTTATGGTTCCACACAGATTTTAACATTGCTTGTTCTAGTTCTGTGAGGGATGCTGTTATTTTGATGGGGATTGCTTTAAATGTGTAGATTGCTTTGGTTCATATTGACATTTTAATAATATTTGTTGTTCTAATCCATGAGTAATGGGATATCTTCCCATTTTTTTGCATTGCCTTGAATTTCTTTTATCAGTGTTTTATAGTTTTCAGAATACGGATCTTTCACCTCTTTGGTTAAGTTTATTTCTAGATATTTTATTGGTTTTGGTGCAGTTGTGTTCCTAATTTCACAGATTTCCATACATGGATGGTGTATCCTGTGATTTTACTTAATTTGAGTATTAGTTCTAGTAGTATTTTGGTGGAGTCTTTAGGTTTTTCTATGTATAGTGTCATGTCATCTGCAAATAGTAAGTTTTGTTTCTTCCTTACCAGTTTGGATGCCTTTTATTTCTTTATGTTGTCTAATTAGGAGCCTGGATGGCTCAGTCAGTTAAGTGTCTGCCTTCAGCTCAGGTCATGATCCAGGGTCCTGGGATCGAGCCCCACATCGGGCTCCCTGCTTGGTGGGAGGCCGTCTTCTCCCTCTCCCACTCACCCTGCTTATTTTCCCTCTCTCACTGTGTCTGTGTCTGTCAAATCAATCAATAAAATCTTAAAAAAAAATAGGGAATAGAATATTGAACACATAGCCCTTGGTTCTTTTTTTTTTTTTTTTAAGATTTTATTTATTCATTTGACAGAGAGAGATCACAAGTAGGCAGAGAGGCAGGCAGAGAGAGAGAGAGGAGGAAACAGGCTCCCCGCTGAGCAGAGAGCCCGATGCGGGACTCGATCCCAGGACCCTGGGATCATGACCTGAGCCGAAGGCAGCAGCCCAACCCACTGAGCCACCCAGGCGCCCCCTTGGTTCTTATCAAAAGCTCATAAGACAGCATTTGTAGAGATTGGTTGAAAAATCTGTGGCCTTTCCACTCCTCTAAGCATGCTAAAATTAATCTCTGAGGCCACTGATCTCAGTGCCTGGACTTCATCATTTGCTGCTCTCACCACCCCTCACCCCCTGCCCCCACTGCTCTACTGAATTGTTCTTTGGTGGTGAACCCTAATATTGAAGGATGTCTTCCAAAAGTCTACATGGCACTCATTATCGTATTTACTGGAAAAACGTTGTTAAAGCTGTTCTTTATAACGTTATTCACTATTTCCGTTATTAGGATCAATGAAAGATACTTCTTTTTGTTCTCTGTACCAAGAAAGCTTTTTGTGGCCCATTTCACATCCTGGTTTATCTCCAGGATATGAAATGATAGGGTTGTGTTTTCCTGTTTTCTGGGTTGCTAGAAAGCTTAGAAACACGTAGCAAATGACTAAATGTACAAACCTCAGCATTTGCGTATTGTAGAGTGACTTTATCTTTGCCTCCATCTTCTCTCCCACACCTCAGTTTCTCTCCACATGCATTTCCTCACCTACTTTCTTCTCAGTACAATCCACTGTTGTCACAGCATGTGCAGCGTGCTTTAAATTCCTCTGCAGTAGGGGCGCCTGGGGGGCTCAGTGGGTTAAGACGCTGCCTTCGGCTCAGGTCATGATCTCAGGGTCCTGGGATCGAGCCCCGCATTGGGCTCTCTGCTCAGCGTGGACCCTGCTTCCTCCTCTCTCTCTGCCTGCCTCTCTGCCTACGTGTGACCTCTGTGTGTGTGTGTGTGTGTGTGTCAAATAAATAAAAAATATCTTTAAAAAAATTCCTCTGAAATATAGGGAATACTAGCTATAGAACAGACATTATTTCTTGTATGTGTCTCCTCTGCTGCACACACACTGTTGTCTCACCGGAAGCGCAAGGAAACACTTTCAGACGATGACAGAATCTGAGAGGTCAAGAACGACAGAGTTTGTTTCTGTTTTTTTAACGATGAAGATCAATGAAGTCATTTTAAAATGGTGTTAATGAAAGAAGTGACAAGGAAAATATTTGGTGATGATAAAATAGGACTTTGAAATGACTCTGTCTGGAATTCGGCTGTGTTGGAGTTCTATGTCGCGGTGACTTCACAAACCTCTGTGTCCCCCCGTGCGTCTTCCTCGTCCCTGAGAAGTGGGCGATGACACACCCATGTTTCCAAATACTGAGAAGTATTGATTATTACCGAGTTAAAGCAGAAATACCTTTATTAGAGGTATTTTTATAAGCACAAAGAATTCATTATTGTTGGCATTTTTCGTAAGCTACTTTCATTTCTGTCTATTTTTTTATAGGGCTTTTTTTTGGCAAAGAGTAGAAGATTGCTAATATACTGTACATAAAGGGAGTTGAAAGAAATATCTGAAATTATAATATGTAGCTTTGTTTTCTTATTTCAAACTTGCACTATCATGCTTTTCCTATGACATTTTTGACCCAGTAATTAATTTAATATTCATTTACAACTGTTTATTGAGGGCCCCCACGTATCAGTTACTGTTCAAGATGATGAGACTACAGCAGTGGACAAAAAGAACCCTTGTTCCATGGTACTTAAGGGCTAGTGATTTTCTACAAATATAATTTCATGAGTTTCTTGAGTCTGTGTCCCTTTTCCAGTCCTACATTTTATTTTCTTATCGGCATGTTAAAATCAAATTTGCCCAAGATGTAACATCTACCAATGTTCTGGGTTTTCTCCTCTTTCCATTGTTACTGATCAAACAGCTGGAAGTTTCGCTTGATTTGCTAGTGAACTACATATTTTACTGATTATAGGGTTATGTGATGTGCTTGATTTGGGCTAATTTACATAATTTTCTGATTAAGCTACATATTAGCCTTTTGACCTTTGCACTTCTTCAAACTGCAGAGAATAATTAGGCTGCACAATTTGATAGAAAGAATTCACATCTGCTAAAAAAATTATTTTTTGGCCTCAATTAGCAGACATTTCTGATAATATATAGATTTTCTTCCAGGCTAAGTATGAGTAAGTTATTTTCACTCTGTTAGGAACTGTGCCATTGAGAGCATTGGCCATATTTGAACAAATCAGCTAACGACTGTGCCACGTCTTCCAAGCAAGTCGAAAAAAACAACAACAAGACATTTGCCAAGGGAGGGCAGCAGTTTTTCAGTCCAGATAAGGTCCTTGCTTTACCACGTAGAGGCACGCACACAGGGTGAAGTTATTTGCAAAAGCACATGGGTTTGCCTTGAGCACTTGAATGACGATGAAGTGTGGGCCTAGTTGGGTGAAGACTCAAAATTCCTTTTCTGGAAGGAACACTCTGACTACATTGAGGAAAGCCACCTCGAAGTAGCTTTGTCCTGAGGATAATAATCCTGGGGGAAAGGAAGAACGTGACCTTTTTTGGTAAGTCTTGACAAAGGCCAAGGAGACTTTAAGCCATGATCCCGTGTTTTTTTGAAGCTCACTGTTATTAGCAGCTTTCCGAGGGTTCCAATAGCTCTAAGATGTCACTCTCCCTTTCTTGCTCAAAGAAACTCATCATGAAGAAAAGAGAAGTCTTGACTTCTTGTTGCTGCTTCAACATCAGGACAGTTAAGTCTATGCTGGCATTGGTTTAGGAACCTTTAGGAAACAGAACCTCGATTCCTTGGTAGGTCAGCGCAGCCTGTGCAAGGATCTGAGCTGGTTCAGGAGCCACAAAACAATGGACAAGACCTTTGGGGCCGTGTGTGAACTTTTAGAAGTGATTTTGTGCGGGAATTGCAAGAGCAACGACAGAAATGAAAATCACTGCTGGGCCGAACAGACCCCAATTTTCTCAATACTAAGAATCTGCAATAAAGGTTTTTAATAAACTTTGAAGGATCTTGAACAACTCTGAGGTGGGGGGAGCCTCTGAAAAGGGGAAACTCTGTGTTAATTTGCCCCCGGAGTGAGTGGTGGATGCTAGCGGTGGATATTTTAAATATGAAAAACAAGAGAAATGAAGCAGAATAACCTAATTACCTACGTATTCTTTGTTTGTGTCAAGATGCTGGCAAGTGGATCGAATGTGATGCTTTTCTAAAGCAACACAAGGTAGTAGGGGACCCTCTAACAAGCGCATTTCATTTAAGCACCTCGCAGGTCCCTTGGTGAGATAACTAGTTGGTCTTTCCAGTAGGTGATGTGAGTGGCATCGTTTCAGTTGACAGTGTCCACACTTGACTACGTCTATGCATCCTTGAGTAGCCTCTTACTGTTGAAGTCAAGTCTGTGCATAGTTTTAAATTCAAGACTGTTCTCTAATCTTCCAATTCCGCTTGACCCAGGGAAAAAGGAGTGAATTTTTCTCCTTTCGAAAATTACCTCAAATCTCTTCAGTCACTTTTCTCTTCTTTACACATAGAAATAGTTTTCTTATGATCTGAGAGGGACTTTATTTGGTTCTCTTGGCCAAAGTAGTGTCATTGTAGGGCTTTAGCATCAAGTTTGGTTTCTATCCTTGCAACATTCCAGTAGCACTCTGATGATTTTTCCCGTGTTAAGACTGGGTATAATGCCCTCGGGCCCTTGCAAAACCCCCCATGGGCAGATTGCACGACACTGTTTCGGCGCAGTGTAAGAATGGGTTTCTCCTATGTCTAAAATAGATCCTGGAGCATTTTACCTTTTCCAGTTCAGGAACTCTATATAGTATTTTAAATGCTCAATATTTAATAGCCTCAAAAATCTGTGACAGGGTAACAGGTCTGACTTTGCCTAGCACAGTGTCTGGCACATAGCAGATACACAATCAACATCTGTTGAAAAAAAAGAATGAAAAACTGCTTGCTTATTAAGAAAATATGATCTATTTGGAAGGGAAGGGACAGATTAGCAGTAAACTGATAAGTCACTGTCACATTTGCTAACTTACAAGGAATAACTAAAAGAATCCCAGTTAGTGATACGTAGCAGAGCACGTGGCGGGTTAACAGCCCCGCAGCCTGTCTGATGGGCGAACCTAAGCAAGGTTATCTGATCCCAGAAACTAATCACGGCCATTGCTTGGGAAGAAGGATTTTACTCCTCTGAACTTTTAGTAAATTTTGAAGTCTCTCAAACGAGTCAGGGGGTAGCAGAAACCTGAAATTTATATTGCGCTTTCTGTAACCCCAATGTGCAAGATAAAATTAAGTGATCTCAGTAGGCCCTAAAGAAACCCCGGGTCACCCATACACATTATTCATATAACTATGTTCTTTTTTCACGTAACTTTAATGTTATCTAAGAGGATAGAAAGAGAATTTCTCAAGGCACCAGTTGATTATAAGCACAGGAACTTCAGTTTGAAAGTGTAATGTTGAACCAGAGATAACAAATATGTGAGCATTTAATGCCTTCGAAACAGGTTTAGACTCTACTGCATTACACCTTCTCTGCATAAGAAAAGGATGACTCAGCTTTCTCCTTCAATTAGAAGCTTTACTGTGAATAAAAAGGCACCCAACTCAGGTAATGATTCCAAACCACCAGTTGGTGAACCAGCTGCCTTACAACAAGCTGGAGGAAGTTGCCAAAACATTTATTTTGAGGCGACACTTTTAAGTTATGACTTGGTGTGTGTCTTCAAGGGTTTTTAATTCTGGCGATAGAATTGGTTCAGATGATTAGAGAAACCTTTCCTGATATATACCTAAAAAATGTCCAGTAAGATGGTTAAAATAGAAAAATCTCTCTTTTTCTCTCATACATTTTATGAATAGCTGAGTTGGACGCAGAGTAATGAAATTCTTTGGGTTCTGGTGTGAAAGGACGTTTGACTTCATAGAATTAAGCAACGAGCCAGACCTGGCACTGATGTGCGTTGTCTGTAGACAGTAGGTTGTCTGTAGAGTGCGTTTTAGTGGCCCACACGTGCACTGAAGGAGGAAGCAAAGCCTAGAGCCCCAAGCACCTTGGGGAGTCAGGACAGAGTTCGCACGCAAACTCCAGAACAACGTGTTCCATGGATATGCCAGAAAATCCCCTCCAAGGTGATGTGGATGTGCACCTGTTTTAATGTTGTCTCTGGGCGGCACAAGTTGATAAAGAATGTTGCCTCCTCTGATAATGCCTGAGCCAAGCTCACACTCATGCCGGATCGTGTCTTGAATTCACACTGTCATGTTGGTGCCAAAACATTCCAAGCTGTATACTTCATGTGAGACAGCCCTGGACGGCGTGCTCTCTAAGTGGCAAGTGGAAGCCAAACAAATCCTCCCTGAACACACACACTTCAAACAGGGTCTCCCCAAATCCCACAGATGGTGTTCCAAGTCAGATGAACTCATAATTTAAAAAAAAAATTCCTATAGACACAAGGAAATACGCCGCCATGAGTGAGAAATTGCAGTGACAACAAACCACAGAAACAGACACGCGGAGATGCCGTCATCGGAACGATCGGATATCGAGCACAATGTGTGATGATAAAAAGAGGGAGATGGTCATGTCACCATCGAGAGTAAGAAGGAGATGCCCACTGTCGCTGCTGGGGCAGGAATGGATCCACAACCTGTGGCTTATGTTTTATTTTTCTGCTTAATAAATGAATAAAATTATTATATGTCTATATTACCTTGCTAGGATGCCATAACAAAGAACCACAGAATGGGTGGTTTAAACAACATAAATTTATTTCTTCACAATTCTAAAGGCCTGAAGTCTGGGATCAAGCTGTGAGCAGGGTTGGTTTCTTCTGAGGCAGTTTTCCTTGGCTCGTAGGCAACCGTGTGTAGATGTCCCTCTCGACATCTCTGTGTCCGAATTTCTTCTGAGGACATCACTCGTACTGGATTAGGGCCCATCCTCATGACCTAATTTTAACTTAACACCTCTTTAAAGACTCTGTTTCTAAATATAGTGACATTCTGCGGTATGGGAGGGTTAGGACTTCAGCATATGAATTTTGTGGAGACGTAACACAGCTCGTAACAGTGTACAAGGCTGATAAGTGCAGTGGAGAAAAATAAGGTGGAAAAGGGGTTAAACGTATTTCGAGGCCGTTTGAACCGGGCCATCTGGGAAAGTCCCACCGAGAAAGTGACATGAGCTAAGACCTCAAGGAGGTGTGGATGCTGCCGTACGCATGTCTGGGAGTATCTGGTGTATTCCAGCAAAAGCAACAAAACACCATTTTATACCTATGTTATCAACAATAGCTAACAGGTCTGAGGATACCTGTATTTGGCAAGAATGTAGAGAAATGGGAACTTGAATATACGGCTGGTGTTTGGGATTTAATTTGCTGTAGACACTTGGTAGACATTTAGTCCTTTCCAAGTGAGACCGAAGCAGCCCGTGTCTTATGGCTTGGCTCTTCCATTCCCGGGGGACACTCCCAAAGAAACTTGTACTTAAATAGTAGGACAGAAGTATGAGAATATTCATGGCAACATGGCAATATTCATAGCAACAAAAAATTGGAAATAGCACAATGTCCATCTAACAAAGAGGAAGTAAATTTGGTGTATAAATAAGTGAGATAATACATGGCAGCGGACGTGGATCGAATGTAGCTCCACGTGCCAACACGGGTGACGGGCGGAAGACGCTAAGCACGGACGCAGTATGCTTTTGCATAAATAAAGTTCAAAAACAAGCAAAATGGAATGATTTCCTTTATGAACACACACACACACACACGGTAAAACCACAAAGGGAAGCATGGGCACGGCTAAGGGGATGATTCGGTAGGACGGACATAACTGATGGGTAGGTTAGATGTGGGTTCAGAGGAAAAGGATCACCCAAGACGACTCTGGTGGTTTGTCTTGAGCATACGGTGAGGAAGCCCAGGAGAGAGCTGATTTGGCAGGAACAGTGGTCAAGGAGAGCTCTTTTCTGGGCTTGTTAGTTTTGTCTGACCATTACCTATCCAGGTGGAGATGTCGAGTAGGCAGGTATATCCATGAATCTGGGTTACAGGGCAAATGTGACGGCTGAGATAGAAATCTCGGGGTTGTAACCATGTAGGTGATTTTATCAGTTAGAATATTTCCTGCTCTCTGTAGCAGGAAACCCAAATAGAACTAGGTTAAGTAATAATTGCATGTGAGAGGAAGCCTACGAATCCATCTGCTTTGGTTTATGCAACACTTTGATGATCTCTCCAAAGACCCAAATATTTCTTTCTCTCTGTTGCACTGCACTAGTGCCTTCTGCATTCCCAAGTTGGCTTTCATATAGTTGACATCAGAGCAATGGGGCTTCTCATTCATACTTGAAAGGGGGAAAGAAAAAGACAAAGGGACAGAGAGAGACACACACACACTCGCTATCTGATCAGCAAACCTTGCCCACATCTTATTGGTCCCAACTGGCATAGGTTCGCCCATCCCTGGACCAGCCCCTGGCAGACATCATGTGATTTCAACCGCTGACTTGGATGGAGTGCCGGGAGGGGAACCAGTCTGTGAAGGCAGCTTCGACTGAAGTCCATGATTTAAACCCAGGAGCTCGTGCAGGGAAAGGTAGGCATACAGGTTGGAGGGGAATCCAGGCCTGTGGCTGCTGGAATTCTGACATGCGGAAGCTGACCTGAGGAGGAGACAGCAAAGGAGATAAAGAAGACTTGGCCGGTGAGGGGGTGAGAAAACCCGGGGAACGTCACAGCACAAGGTTGACAGAAGTGTGGGGAGCTGTGCAAAACGCTTCTGAGGGATAATACCATGAGGCAGGAATCTTGGGATTTTATTAGAGTCTCTTGTCCTGTAAAGCATTCATTCTCTATTGGGTTGGGGCTGGAGGCAGGGTGCTAACTCCAAAATTCATAAAATCCCAGTACTGATAAGTCACTGTTTCTGGAGGAGAGTGGGAACGGGAAGCTTACGGTTCTTTTTTCCATTTAGTCATTGTGAAGCGATAATCGTTAGGAACTGCAGTTGTCCATAATTGGCCTTGTTATGCAGGTAAAATGTCCATTTTGCAGAAAAAAGACCAAAGATCAGGTTTCCCATATCAATATCTAGGTTTTTGATCCTTCAGTATGCTATAAGCCGAAAAAAAACAAAAAACAAATTGAAGACGAAAATGTTAAAATCTGATCTCTTTATCCTCCTCCTTGGATTTTTATACATTTCCTTCGACCTGTGCCTGCCTGAGTAGACCCCAGCTTTGCAGAGGGCAGGTGGGCCAAAACCACCTGTGACTCCCAAGCGAGGTTGTGAGGAAGTCGGTGACAATTCCCTGTTCCTTCGGCTGAGACATGAAACCGCAGAAGGAAGAAATGCGACACGGCCACCGGTTCTTAAGCTCGGGTGAGACCAAGTCCACAGTCAGCAGCGGGGCTGGGGCCAGAAGCAGAGCAGAAGCGGAACGGTGACAGCGAGCCCGTGTCCTACGGAAGCGGAACGGTGACGGCGAGCCCGTGTCCTACGGAAGCGGAACGGTGACGGCGAGCACGTGCCCTCGGCCGCTTGGACTTGCTTGTGCCATTTCTTCAGGCTGCTTCTCCCTCAGACTCTGGCCCCTGCAGGGAAAGGACTGTGTGCTTTTACTTTTGTGTCTTCGGGGCTCAAAGAGAGTGTGTGCCCGTGAAGATGCTGACCGAATGTGAGGAGGAGGGTTGGGTGGAAATGGGACAAGACGGCGTAAGACTTAACTGCCCTCAAGGAAACCAGGAGTTTTTGCATCTTTGTGTGAAGCTCTTAGTTATGTTGTGAAACCCGACAAGAGGACTGTGGATCCTCTGTAAAGAAATTACATGTTTCCTAAAAGGCCCCCTTAATTCTGTTAAGCCAGTGGTTCAACCAGGGGTCACTTTGCTCCCCACGGGACACTTGGGAGCATTGGGTATAGTTTTCTACCCAGTAAACGGTGCATTCACCTCCTGTTTCCTTGTCAGATAGAGCCTAGAGCTAGTCAGGTAATGATACCTGGAGAAAGCAGAACCAGTCCTTGATTTGATGGTTATGTGGAGCTTTAAAAAGTACTCCATGTGATGTGTTTGTGTAGAATTCACAGACAGACACCTGGGTTGTAAAGAAGTTGAACGTCACCTGTTCATACCATTCTCTGGATCGGAGCGTTGTCGTTGCTCACCGAGGACGTCACCTGGCCCACCTGGAGTGCCAACAGAATTGAGCAGTGATCGAACGGACGGCAGGGCGCGTCACGAAATGTGCGGTTTGCATCTCTCCGTGCCCCACGCTGTCCTCCCACGGCACAGACCTTAAGCTGTCACGAGGCTGCTGCGTCCACCCGAGTTTCCCGTTTGGAAGTGAACAGCAGGTGGTGCCGGACAGGCTGAAGGGTGTTGGGTAAAGGTTTCACGCGCTGCAAGGGCGAGGGAGCTCCCCAGGGCGAGGCGGCGTGTCTGCATCCTTCCCGGTCTGCCGCTGCTGCGCCGTCGCTCTGTGCAGAGTTGCGACACCTCTCGTTGCAGTTTTAAATGCTGAGCTTACTTTTAATGCACACAAATTGCCTTCAGTCGACTTGGTGATTGAGCACAGTGAATATTTTTCTGTGACAAATAGGGAGAACTCTGGAGATTGTTTTTCTTTCCTTTTCTGCAAAGGCTTGTCTTCCTGTAGAGTCTGAGCTCTTGAACATGATCCTCTACACACACCTTCCTCACTGCATCTCTCGCCAGCTCCTTTCCTAGGACGAGCTCTGCCAGGGCTTGCTCAAGCCGCACGGCCCTTAATAAGGCTGAGCTGAGCTGCGCGTCTGATGTCCTTGTATGTGGAGTGGGAGTGGGGCTGTGCCTTTGAGAAAAGCTGCTGGGTCTGGGACAGAAAGGGGCCTCCTCCAGCCGGCGGCCTTGTCACGTACCTGAGCGGCTGCACCTCTGTTCCTTATGGCAAAAATTTGGCTTTGCTCTTTTTGCACGTTTTCAAGGGCCTACCATGCCCTGAGGAGCTGCTCATGCAGATTGTGTACGGCAACGCTTGTCCTTCTCTGTGAACGTTTCCTGTGGGCGCTCCCCCGTCTGGGCCCCAGGAATGCGTCCCGTAAAACGATCTTGGTGGCGGTGGCAGGAACTCATCTTAAAAACAAAAACAAAAAACAAAAATATTGTGTTTATTGCTATGTTTATTGTTCCAAGCATGATGGCCTCACATTGCGCTAGTCAAATAGCTTCTCTTCAAATTCATATAAAGGACAAGTGGGTTGAAAATGAGAAATAAAAATGTACAGCCCGGGATAAAGATCACAGATATGAGAGGAACAGCCTTCAGACCCTTCACTTTAATGTCCCTCTGAACTCCATGTTGCCTAATAGTTTCATAGAAATAAGGTAGTTGTCCTGCAGGAAGGATGGAGTCCTATTGATTCTGCCATTTCGTTTTCTCACATTATCTCCTTAAAGTCAGTACTTTTACATTCCAGTGATCTTATAGAGAAAATGTAGAGAATATTGCTTATGTCTTCCCTTGACACTTGGGAAACTTCTCATTCCATCGGTACGTCCTTTTGGGGGGCGAGAAGGCAGCCACTTGGCGAGTCCCGAGTCAGCCGCAAGCCTTCAGCCCAGGACTGGGTACCGGCTCTGCCTTCAGTCTCGCGGTGTCAGTCTCTCCTTTGACTACGCTGCTGAGTTTTTTCAGCTCTAAAACGAGGAAAGTATGATCTGTTCTGCTGTCTCTCCTACGTCGAGGTCAGGCTTCCTGGGCTGGCTGTTGGCAAGGATGTATTGGGCATATGTTTTTGATAATACTGTGGCTCTTTGCCTCAGCTGGCTCCATAGCAAGATGGGGAGGAAGATGCCTTCAAAGTCCCAGGGAAACCGAGTGTCTGTTCTCTGAGGGCAAGACACTGGCTGAGAGTCCTTCCTGGTCTGGGGTGTGTGTGTGTGTGTGTGTGTGTGTGTGTGTGTGTGTGTAGAGGTCACTGAAAGCTGATGCTGACAGGGACCAGCTCCTGGGCTCAAATGCCCAGGGGACCCTAGGAACAGGGAACGAACTCGGGAGGCTTTGCAGCCCACTGTTTTTACAACGCCGGTCGGAAGGGGCAGCCTCAGATATGCTGCTCGGACACCAAAGAGGCTTCTTGCCAGAGAGGCTGCCGCTTGGCAAGGTGAGAAGAAGAGCTGTGAACCCATCACCCAGTTGGCGACAGGCCTGCTGGGTACACAGGGTTGATGCACAAAGCAAAGGGGCTCCGGCTGTGATTTTTGGGTAGAGCCCCCTGGCAGTTCTTCCCAGAGCTTAATCTGCAGGAGTGAATTGAAGACAGAAACTGTCCAGTATTCTGTAAAAGGAGGCCCGTCATCCATGCGTTCAGAAATAAGTCAGGTTTACTAATAAGGTTGCTAAGACAATGACATCGACATAGTTATCTCTTATTTTTCAGTAAATGTGTCAGATATCTCATGGTGTTTGTTAAATTTTAAGACTTTGTATGCTGTTAGATTAAGACCTCAGGTTTAGAAG
This sequence comes from Mustela erminea, assembly GCF_009829155.1. Lineage (NCBI taxonomy): Eukaryota > Metazoa > Chordata > Mammalia > Carnivora > Mustelidae > Mustela > Mustela erminea. The sequence continues at coordinate 164,163,999 of NC_045615.1, read as the reverse complement.
CAGCTCACTCGGAGCACGTCCTTGGGGCGTCACTGTGCAGAATGCAAAGGAGGCCGCCTCTCAAGAACGTGCGGATCCGAACGGAAAACCCCACGCACTCACCTCTGTTGTGGGCTGAAGTGTGCACCCCCGTTCCTACGCTGACGTCCGAGCCCTCCGGACCTCAGAACGCACCTGTATGTGGAGATGGGCTAAAGCTGTTACGTTAAAATGAAGTTGTCGTGGTGGGTCCTAATCCGATATAAGTGGCGTCCTTTGGAGAAGAGATTTGGACAGTGATGTGCAGGGGCAAGACCCTGTGAAGACACGAGGAAAAGGCTGTCGTCCACAAGCCGAGGAGACAGGCCTCGGAAGAAGCCGGCCCTGCCAGCACCTTGACCGTGGACTCCTGGCTCCGGAACTGGGAGAAAACACATTTCTGTCGTTTGAGCCCTTCTGCGGCATGTTGTTAAGGCAGCCGTAGCAAACTGATCTACCTGCCAGTTTAATGAAGAGTCATGTGAAATGGGCTGCAAATCTTAGCCCGAAGAGTCTTCCTTCATGTGATATGTTAAGAAACAATGATTAGATTGTATTCTTTCCAACTCAGTTCACACAGCGAAACAAAGAAGCCGGTTGACAAACACTAGGAGTACTCTCCGTGGAGAAGACCGGCCGGACCGTCCTGAGGCTGGTCCTCTGGACACTTCCTTCTCCCTCTGCCTCCTTCTGCATCCTTGTCTCTCGCCTTCATGCCCCACCCGCACACAACCCCGTCCGTGGTCTTCAGCCCGTGTGAGAGGCATCTCTGCACCTTCACCGGAGAACGGAGGCAGCCTGGGTGCCCGAAAGCAAGGGAAAGTGACATCCTGTGGGGCTGGAGAGGTGGGCAGGGACTAGAGACCAGGATAAGAATTTTATCTTAGTCGTAACAGCAACAAGAACCCATCACAGGGTCTTAATTGGGCAGAAAACATAATCAAATTTGTTTTTGAAAGGTTTGCTCTCTCTGTAACATGGTCATGGATTGGAGGACGCCTAGAGTGGCTCCAGGAGGATCAGCTTCCACCGTACTCCTGTAGCTCAGGCTGGTGGACGTGGAGATGGAAAAAAGTGGATTTAAGAGTTAAAAGTTTCACCTAACACCCACTGGGATGGCTCCTGCGGATGACAGAAAATTGCAGGTGTTGGAGACAATGTGAGGAGCAGGAGCCCTGGGCACCGTTGATGGGAATGTAGAATGAGGCAGTCGCTACGGAAAACAGTACCGTGGTTCTTCAAAATAGAATTGCTGTATGATTTAGCAATTCTTCTAGGTACATACCTCAAAGAATTGAAGGCTGAGACTCAGGGAGAGGTTTGTGCACCCAGGTACATAACAGCATTATCCTCAGTGGCCAAGAGGTAGAGGTGCCCCGAGCATCCATGAACACATGAACGGATAAACCAAATGGGGTCCATACCCGTGACGGATATTACTCAGCCTCAAAAAGGAAGGGGATGCCGACACCTGCTGCCGTACAGTTGGACCACGAGAACGTCACGCCGAGTGAAATAAACCAGTCACAAAAGGACAAATACCATATGATTCCACTTATATGAGGTACCCAGAGTGGTCAGATTCATAGAGACAGCAGACTAGTGGTTGCCGTGCTGGGGGACTTACTGTTTAATGGGAACAGGGTTTAGTTTGGCAAGAGGAAGGTGTTCTGGAGGTTGGTTGCATAACGGTGTGGAGACCTTTATTACTGAACTTAAAAGAACAGTTAAGATGGCAAATTTTATGTTCTATGTGCTTAAGCACGATTTTAAAAATCGATTAAAAAACAGAAAGAACTAAGAGATATGAGGGAAATAATCTGATCATGGGTTGGCTATGAGGTGATGAAGGGGGGTATCAGGAACAGCTCTTGGTGAGAAACAAACGGAGGGTTTTGGAGGGCGGGGGTGGGGGTTGGGGGGCCTGTGGTGGGTACTAAGGAGGGCTCGGACTGCGTGCAGCTCTGGGTGTGGTGCACAAACAAGGAAGCTTGGAACACCGAAAACATTAAATTTAAAAAAGATTAAAAAAAGAATAGCTCTTAGGTTTCTAACTTGCAAAATGGCTAAAAAGTGGTGCTGTTCACTGTTACCACAACAAGATTATGGGACACAAAGAATAATCTTGGACGTTTTGACTTTGATTTGAGACATTCAGGTGGTAACATGGACTAGGCATTTGGATCTATGAATGCGGAGTTTCCGGAGTAGCCTAGCATCGAACTATAGAAGTCACCACATTACATGTGAATGGGTTTATCTCGGGAAGCCGATCAGAACCCGTTAACCTGGAGGGTATTTACCGGTGGGGTCCGGGAAGATGAAGGGCGGACTAAGTAACGAGAGAAAAGGATTCCAGAGGTATTTGCGCCGTGGCTTTGCGCAAATACAGGGACTGATTGGAGCCGTCGGCGAGGGGGACCCATTAGAGCGTCATTGTTGACCCCTCCGGTGCTTAATTTTGGCCATTGGATCGATGGTTCTAAACCCAGGAATTGAGGAGGTAGAAAGGCATTAAAAGTTTTGAACCTGTTGAACATGACGTGTTTGTGGGGAAAATAAAATTAAAGTTGAAACATGTCCTGGGCCGCCAGGTAATTAGTCTGGATCCTGTCCCGAGCCCTGTCCTAGGAGCCAGATCTGGAAAAGGACAGTGTGTCGGGGCGGCGGAGGCTGTGAGATGAGCGGAGAGGCCGGAGCGGGCACAGCAGGAAATACAGGTCAGGCAGGGGGAGAGAGCCTCAGAAGGGACCCAAGGTGGGGAAGGGTGGGTAGAAAACACGGTTCCAGGATCCACGCTTCAGCAGAAGGAAGTGCCGGCTCTGACACGGACGGCAGCCAGGCTGCCAGGCTGCTGCAGTCAGGACTGGGGAACATCACTGGACTGGTCAGCAAAGAGGCCCTTCACTGACCTGAGTAGGAGTCGCCCCTGGACGGTGGCCGAAGGACAGGAAGGATTTTGAGGGATGGAGAAGCGATTTGCAGCAGAGAAATGGAGACGCTGTTCCAGCATCATGGTTTCTGGAGGGCGGCCAGAGAAGAGGGGGAGGGGAGGAATCCGCCAGAGAAGACAAGGAACGAAGGAAGGTTTTTATTAACCGGAAGGTGGCGAGAGGTCTGTAGACTGGAAGGAAGGAACAAGGTTAGAGAAATAATAATACAAGAGGGAGAGGCGTGGGGAAGCCCCAGAGGATGGAAACAAGACAGAGCTGATGCACACAAGAGGGGACGTTTATTTCTCAAGTGTGTTAGGGAGTGAGGTCAGGAAACGCTTGACTGTGGATGCGTTTGGGAATGGCGAGGAGGGGGAGGAACTTGAGGAGATTCCTGCCTCGCTGCCTTTCTTTCTCTGTAAAATGAGAGACAAGCTCATTTCCTGAGAGCAGCAAAGAGGGAATGGAGTCGGGCTCCAAGACAGGATGAAATACTGAAATATGAAGTATGACAGGAGCTCACGATCAGGCTAAGGGAGTGCTGTGTGGTCCTAGCAGAGCTTGGAAGCCGTGACGTGTCCGGTGACCCGGAGTGTAATCTCTTCCGAGCGTGAGCCGGGCCTGGACGCAAGCATGGACGGCCGATGGCGCGTAAACTAAGACTCTGTCGGGCAGGTACACGGAGATCGGGTCAGCGGGCGAAGGTGCTGGTGGACGAGGAGACGGAACAACGGCCGGTCGACCCGGTCCTGGGAGAAGGCAGTGAACCGAGGCAAACAGGAGCCGTCGAGGCACAGGACATCTCCGAGCGACGGTCTTCATCCGACACTCGACAGCTGGAGGGCTAGGATTTTGTGGTTTGAACGTAAAAGTTTCGAGTGTAAGATTTTGGAGGTGGAGCACTACCAGGCAGAGGAAAGATCATGGCTAGGAGAAGGGGTTGGGTGAACCATGGTTAAAAGCCATTGAAAGTTAAAAAAGAAGGTGGGGGGGCTTGGGTTTATTTTTATCACAATTTACCATGAAAAATAAAATGAGGTAAAATCTCTGTGAGTAGTGACCGACCAGCGCTGTGGCTGCGGAAGATACGCTTAGTGATGACTGATTACGAGAAAGGTTCCCTTTAGGAAAGAGCGTTTCTCGCTCGTTTATTTTCGTGCTTGCTTACTTACATAAAGGGAATGGGTGGTCTGGGTTTTTCCATTTCCGAAGTCAAATAAATCCCTAGGAGCTGGAGAAAAAGCAACACAGACGTGATTCCTGCTTTAAGTCATGAATTCTCCCTCAATGCCACCAAATTGCAAATGAGTCATGATAAAGTCGTGATTGTTTCTTTAATGAAAATGTGACCTTAAGACATTCCCAGAAACGGTAAACTTCTGTTTACGGATATACCCGGTCTCTCATTAACTCCTTCACACATGCCATTTTCTGTGCCCGCTTTATATTTAGATCCCTCGTAAGTGTTTCATAAATATAGATGGACTTGGGAGAGTTTTCCTTCTCAGCACGTAGGAGAAGAGCGCAGGAGGCTCCACCTGCCAGCTCTGCAAGCACAGAGCCGCTGACAGCACGACGGACGGCGGGACGCACTGCAGTCTTGGATTACAGCTGTCATGGGAAGTTTAAAATCCCCATAACCTTCTCCTCGTGAAGGGCTATCACCCAACTAGCTCAGTTAGTCTTTGTATTTTATATCATTCCCGGTTGCTTGCATTGAGAATGAAGTTGATAGAGACAGAGAACAGACGTGCGATGCCTTGAGAAGAGTTGGTGCAGGTTAAGTCAAGTCCAGGAGGCTGATGTGCTGGGCATCTGGGACTCACTTCTGTCACTGTCAGTGATTCGTTAAGCATATCAGGTGTCGGGTCGTGCCCTGTACGTTCTCCGTCAAGAGCGTTCCAGATTATTTATGGCGCGTTTTATTCTCCAGAGCTGCGTCCCAAAAGGCTGCATAGAGAAAGCCACAGCACATGTACCCAAGTGTGACCTCCATCACCGGGTGCGGCACTGAGGTGGCCACGGCGCTGTGAAACTTGCCTTTCTCTGGCTTCACTCTGAAGGGCGAGAAAAGAGCCTGCTCTGCTTGGTTTCCTGTTGTGCATCATCGGCCATGCTGCTGGCCGAGAGCTCATTGTGCTGGCCTGGACCAAAGAGGTCTGTCGAACGGTGTGGGCAGGACAGACACTGCACAGTCACCGGAGTGTTCCAGTACGGGTGACGGGCAAGCGTGGTCATTCAGTTGACTTGGGGACAGCTTAGCCCCGCACGGTCTGAGCGGATCTGTCCTCCCTTCCCGTCTCTCCGGGTATGTGTGGGTCTTGAATCTTTCCAGTGGACTCCTGACCCCTACAGACGTGCCAGCATTTCTCGGAGCTGCTGCTATTTTTACCCCTCCCCCACCCCAGGCCACGTTCAATGTCAAAGCATGTGGACCTACTTTTAACCAACAATTCAGATCGTCTAAACCGAGTGCCTCACCTTTTCCCAGTCCAATCCCGATCAAACTCTTACTGTGGGAAGTCGTAATTGCAAAGGAGCATTGGCAGACACTACCTCCCACTCCTCCAGATATGAAAGGTTTTCCCCTGGCTGGAGAAGATCATCAGAGGACTGTCCACCTCAGTCCTTACTGTTGGTCCCTGGTCCGCGCGTTTTACCTGCCCCGCACTCTGGGGTGTGGACTGCTCCGGGCTGGCAGTGCGGGTTTCCGTTGGCAAAGCCATTCCTACTGCTTTCAGCGTGGGATGGGTTCGAGGGCGTCGCTCTCCCATCCCACCTCGTCGCCTTTATGCGATCCCACAGCAGACCTTGCTTTCAAGTCCCAGGACCAGGAAGAGCCGTGTTACTCTGGGTGGTTCGGTTCTTTTCCCCTTAAAGACACAATTCGACTTGTAACATTATGTTTTCTCTCTCTGCTTTAGCCATTAGGAAAGCACCTTGGGACGTAGCACTGAAAAGTTTAATGCCCATTTTATTCTTAGCTTCTCTGCACTCCCTTCCAGTTTACCTTTTATACTGACGCCGGCAAGCATTTTCTTCTGTGATTGATGTATTAAGAACTCAGTGAAATGCTACCGAACACAAAGAAATTGTGGCACACAGTCTCGAGTATTTGCAAGTAAAATAGACAGTAAAGAACAGCTCCTGATGCTCGAAGAAAATGAGGGTGAAGAGTCGGCGAGTGGGACTGGCTGGGTTCCAAGCGTGTGCGTTGCGAGGAGGGTGTGTGTGAGGCTTTCCGTCACTCACTGTAAGTCAAGAAACCGTGGCCGGAGCCAGTGTTCGCCAGAGCGCGCGATAGGACATTCGTCCTTAAGGATTCTAAGTTCAAATACGTTTGGGACCGTCGAGGAATATAATTTCCTAAAAACAAAAACTGCGGAATTGCTAGAAGTTCTTAACATCCGTTCATTGTGGATCTTCAGGAGGCAGACTCTGTGGTACAGTTTCTAAATGTATTTGACCATTTGTTTTTCCTGGAACATCTCCAAGAGCTGATCTTCTTTGAGAGATGCTAGGGCAGAATCAGGCCGTCCCCCTCCCCCTCCCCCTCCCCCTCCCCCCCTCCCCCCCAGGAGAAGGGACCTTCTGTTTCCTTACGAAGTGTGGGGCAAAGGGTTAGATATTCATTGTATTGTATTATTAATTTCTTGTTTGAAATTTAAAGTGTACTAAGAACATAAGTGATACAAACCTTTAGAAGCCATGTGTGGCATTTTTCTGGTTTATTTAGCTGCGTCTTTCATATTTAGGTTATTCCTTCTTAATGTAATGAATTAAATGTTTGAGGTTCTTCACTACAGGATAATGTGATTTTCAGGTGGAATCCTTGGCCGCATTCGGATTTGATGACACAGTTACACTTCAGGAAGGCCAGGAGTGAAGTGGTTGGAACTTGGAATGAGACACAGTTTCAGTTTATAACTCTGTTACTTAATAGATATGTGACTTACTAGATCTGCGACCTTGGGGAAGTTACTCAAATTCTATAAGCCTCGGTACTGCAGGGATTGTACGTATCGTCTCGTAGGCTTGTGGTGAGGATTAGACGAATCCGTCTGTGTGTGCGTGTGTACAGTGCTTAGCACAGTGATTTTCACGGAGTAAGTACCTAATAAACAGTAACTATCGTAATTTTTATTTATTTAGCAGACTGTTATTGAGCAACTGCCTGGTAATGGGTACCGTGTTTTATATATATACATGCAAATATGAGTGAGTCACAGTCCCTGCCCTTGGAGAATATAGTCAAGTAAACAAGTAAGAATTACATGAAGGTATACAATGAAGAGTTTATGAATTAATTATAAATATAAGCATAGAAAGCAAAGGAATCATAGAAGAGAGAATTGTCAGTTCTTTTGGGACAAGGTAGAAAGGTAGCTTAGGTGCAGGGCCCTACTGAATGCTACATTAGAAACTGGAAGGTGATGAGATGTTTTCCGGGGAGAGGACAGTGAAGCCAGGGCTGCTGGGGACAGGGATTCCAAGCTGACTCACAAGAACGAACAAAGAACAAAGAGTCAATTCAGGAAGCCACAGGGAGCTCAGGGTAGCGGTGCAGGGGACCCGCCGGCAGAGCGATGAAGCAGGGTGGCCCAAGTTGGCGGTGGCTCCATCACGAAGGTCTAAACTCCGAAAGTGAGGTATTTGCAAGTTACACCGCGAGAGCGGTGGGGAGGCCTGAGGCTTCTCGGCGGCGGAGTAAGCTCGTCGGGTCTGCTTCAGGTCAGTCCTGTTCCCTCGTGGTCTCTGCACTCGCCTCACGCACAGCGCCCGGAGCTGTACAGAAATAGGCGTTCTCGGCCCATGCGGAGCTACTGCTTCGGTCTTAACAATGCATGTTTCGGCTCTCCAGGTGATTTTGTGTAACATTACAGTCGGAGCAGCACAGTTTTAGGTGGTCACTGCAGGCGCTTCATAGAGGACAGACCCGACACTCTCCGGTTCGAAGCAGAGGGGTTTGTCGGGGAAGAGCCACCATCCAGGCGAGGAAGGAGGCAGGGTTGGAACTTACTCAGGTGTGGAGAAAAGAGAGGAGGAGACAATTAGCAGAAATACTCATCAGGTTTATTTTAGGGAACGTTACCGTTGCCTGGGTATTGTATTAGGAAAAGGGATGATTCAGGGATAATTCTCAGGTTTCTCGCTTTATTTAGGATTTTAGATATTATGCACTGAGATAGAGAATATAGAAAGGATATATGTGTTTTTGTTTTGTTTATTTTTTGGCAGTGAGATGGCTAAAATTATAATGAGTTCTGCTTCCGGTACTTTAGAAGTGCCTGTGAGACCCAGATGAAGGTGAGCTATCGGCTTTTGGACACAAGGGCCCGGTGCCGAGGGCTGACATCCTGACCAGTGTATGGATTTAGGACTCATAAGCATCAAAGGGTGGCCGAAGAAGCAGGAATGAATGAAATTAGGAAGTGTAGACATTTGGGTAACAGCAGATGTGCTAGTGGCCTTTATTGTCAGGGCACTGTTTATCTCTCTAAACTCATTGCACACCATTCACTCTTAGCAACGTGCACCCCAGCCGGGCTAAAGCCCTTGACATTCACTGAACTTAAGGGGTATCTTAGCCTCGAGGTACTCGTACATACTGTCTCCCTGTCTAGAACATTCCCGGCCTCATTCCCTGAATCAGCTCTCTGCGTCTAGCAGATGCAGAGAGACCCACCTCCAAAATAATCCCCTCTCCAGGAAAAGTACCCCTTCTGGATGTTTGCTTAGGGCTACGACATTAAGTGCAATGGACTTGTTGCTTCTTCGTTTCCGCTGTGCTGAGGTGCTGATGTTTAGGTCTGAGTCTGTTCACCATCTCCCCCATCCCTGGCAGGACACCTGACACATAGTAGCTGCTCAGGAACGAATTGTTGCATGACTAATGAAAGAATGGTCAGAGGGAGAAATGTTTTCAAAGGACCAAGAAAGCGTAGTATTAAAAGAAAAAAGAGTGTGAGGAGGCAGTGACAACACAGAGAACAATGACAGAAGTTTCTAGAAAGGAGGGGTCAGGAGTGTCAAAAACTTCCAAACAATCATGGAACTTTAAGATGGAGAATGTCCAGGGGGTTGAAGAATCAGGTCAGTGGTGCCCTTTTCCAGGGTGGTTTGAGGGAGCGAGTTCTTATGAGAAGTCAGACCGTAGGGCTTGGAGAACAGCGAGTCCGTAAGGGCGGGGGTTGAAACTGAGTGTCTGGCCCGGGATAGGCAGGAAGGAAGAAGGAGACATGGGGTCGACGGACGGTTCTTTGAAATGAGGTGATCTAATAGGCGCAGGCGGTGGCCAAAGGACCCGGCACACGGAGAGATGGAAAGCGGACAGGAGTGTTCCGGGAACCAGACTCCAGCAGAGCAGCAGGAATCAGGCTTCACGAAAAAGGATTACTCTTAGGCTGGAAGACGCCGGAAGGGAGTGGCCATGGGTGTGGACATAGACAGGTTTACAGGGGCGGGGAAGGGAGTTTAGAGAATTGAGGATTGATAGCTTGATGTTCTCAGAGGAAGAGAGGACAAACTAGAAGTTCCTGTTTACTGAATTGTGTTGTGTGTGTGTGTGTGTGTGTGTGTGTGTGTGCCTGTGTGCGTGCATTTAGGGGTGGTTTGGACAGGCTGGGAGGCGCTCATGGACAGGAATGGAAAGTTCTTTAGTCATGTAAGAACTGGCTGAGAGTCCTGACCAAAAACACATTATTATTATTTTTTTCAGAAAAGGAAGACCTGTAATTTTAAAGGTAATGCCTCTTACGAACTCTAAGAGTTTATTGATTTTGATGAGAACTTTTTATTGAGTATGTAGGGAGTGCCGTATGTTCATTGTTGATTTATGATACTATGCTTGAGAGACTATCACTGAGGAAAAACTAAAGAGGTATCCTTCCCTATTTCAAAGAATGTTCTTTGTCTCACCACCTAGATATTTACACCCGATGTAAATGATCTGAGCATTTAATAACAATGTGAGCCTCCCACATTACAAGAGGAAGAGGGCAGAATCCAACCATGTTATTACTTCCGTTGAGTTTATCACATCCCTTAGTTAAATGCATGAGGATCCCATGCTGTGCTGCCTTGAAAAAACTATTAATCAGTATAAAAATATAAAGATATGTACCTTGAAATCGTGGTTTTATGTCCCAAGTGACATCATAATATTAGTCATTAACATCTTCCATAATGCCATATATTATGCTACAAGCCTTCTTAGCGTAATTTCATTGAAACGTCATAATAATTCAGGAGGCAGGAAATATTTTAAGTCATGTTTCATCGATGAAGAAACTGAGTCTTAGAAATAGGTAGCTTGCTTCTCTTTTGGCTTGCCATTTACCAGAGGAGACATTTAGGTGTTTAGAGGTAAGCTTAGAGTTCTGCATTTTAGTTGTTTTACAACTTTTTCAGTTTTACAATTTTATAACACTGAATAACCTAGGTAGGGACATTCAAATATCCAGGCCAGCCCGGACTAGCCCCTATGCTTGTGTTGGACAGATACACGGTATATGTGCCTTCCTTCACCCTCTGTGCCCATGGAGACATTGATAATCAGTCGTAGCACACTTTTCTTGGAGTCCAGACTTGGCTTCAGAAATCTTCATGAGACAGTGCTCCAAGCAGCCACTACTAATGGATTTACCATCTGGAGGCTAAAATACCCAAATATTTTGAGTCACAGCTGGTGGATAGGAGTATCAGTTTGGATCCTTGGAAAAGCAGCCAAGACGGGAGGAAATGCCCGTGAAGACAAGGGGAAGGGAGAAATTGTAGGCAAGACGAGGCTTCGGACCACAGTGCAGTTTGACGTCTGTGAAAGGACAGAGAGAATGAAGGTTGGGTAGACGGGCTCTCGCCTTGTAGCACAGTCTGGAAAGTCTCAGGCAGGTGGATGGGTTTCTTGCGCAAGGGTGTCTCTTCGAAGACACCCTCGTGGGGCAGGCATGGGCTGGCTCTCATACTTGTTCTCCTTACCACGCTCAGTCACTGGTGGTGAGCTGGGGGGGTCACGGCCTTGGAGCTAGACGCCACAGATCACCTGTGCTAAGACAGGGTCCTTGATGAAGACCGGAGTGCACACTTCTTTTTTTTTTAATTTTTTAAGATTTTATTTATTTATTTGACAGAGATTACAAGTAGGCAGAAAGGCAGGCAGAGAGAGGAGGAAGCAGGCTCCCTGCTGAGCAGAGAGTCCGATGTGGGGCTTGACCCCAGGACCCTGAGATCATGACCTGAGCCGAAGGCAGAGGCAGAGTAGGTTAAAACCTACTGAGCCACCCAGGTGCCCCCAGAGTGCACACTTCTGACAAGCAGCTCTAGAAAAGTCTTTGCTGATTCTTTATGGATTTGCTCAGAACTGTGACTTGCTACCAAAGCTGACAGTTCACAAAGCCACTGATGGTGTCTGAGCAGCTAGAAGGTGAGAAGACTACTTCTCTCTTGACGTTGTGGCGCATCTCATGAAGTTGAAACTCATCTCCTGAGTTTTCAGAAGTTGTAAAGTGGAAGGAGTTCCTGTGTGTTTGTGAAGTCCTGGCTGCCTCCCCGTCAAACTCTGAGGAAGAAGTGCGCAGTGACTATTTTTTTTTTCATCTGCCAATCTGAAATTGTGTTTCACTTCCACTTAGCGAAAGCCATCCTCTTTGTAACAAGGATTGTAAAATAATAACATGATTTGTGAAGCAAAACATTGGTGTCTTCAGGGAATATGTTTAAGGTCTCCGAATAGTCCCCGAAATTACAAATACAGAAATGTTTGCACTGCACATTGGCCTCTCCCAAGTTATATTTTCACGGAAAGACACATGCATTTCTCTTTCTTATGTGATGGGCATTTTTTTCTTAGCAAGGATTCTTAGCCAAGATTCTGCTCATCAACGGTCACTGACAGGAGGGAGCAGCTCCGCAGAGCTGCTTGGCTGGTGGGTAGGTTGTTCGCCAGCTGGGCGAGCTGGTCCCGCACCCTGTTCTCAGAGCGCGTGGGAGCCAGTGAGCTCTGGTGAGATTCCTCGCGGCCACATGTAGATTCCGCGTGTGTCGATGACGACGGTCGCAGTGACACCTGCCGTAGTGTTCATCACCAGAGCACACTGCGTCGGAAATGCTTCAGCATCGGTATTTACACCAACCCTGGGAGATCGCTGGTACTGTCCCCTCCTACAGGGAAGAAGGAGAAAGAGGACCAGGGAGAGGAATGAGGTGACCCAGATCATGCGCTTGTGAGTGGTAGAGCTGACTTTTAACACCACACTCCCTCTGGCTCCATACCCCAGCTCTTCATTACTACTATTCATGATGAGCCAGGAGCTGTAGGTCAGATCAGTTTACGCCAGGGCTCTGCTGCGCTAATACTCCATCACTCCAATCTGATCTGATTTGCTTTTAGAGCTGGAAGCAATCTGTGTGGAACACGTGCAGTTAGGAAGGCAGCCTCTGTCCAAATACTGTAATTGTGCCTTACAGCTTACGCCGAGCCTAAGAAAAAGGAGCTTAGTAAAGGGACTTTCCTAACGCACATGAAAAATGGAGAAAGATTTCTGTATTCTCTTCTCCTAGTTATCTCGGGGCCAAGGATGTGATACAAGGTCTAAGTGAGCCGAGGCCATGTTTGGCTTGTCCCCAGCTTTTAATACCGTGCCTGGAATGTATAGGTAGCTCCATACGGATAATGTACGAAAAACTGTGGGCGCACTGCTGAGAAAATGTGACGTTCGTTTACTGGACGATCATAGGCAGGCGAAGAATGTTGTAAGTTCATTTAAGTGAAGATGGAAAAATATCTTGAGTATTCTATGCCCCGCGTCTGATCAGGTCTATTCTTCCTTGAGTCTGAGGGTGGTTCATTATGGATCTTATTTTCCTAAAGGACACAAAAACAGGCAATTGGCGTAGCCATTGAGACGAGAAAATGAAAAGGAACATCTGACCACTATTTTTTTTTTAAATGCCTTATTACAAGTCCTGGAAAAATGTGTAGAGCAGATCAAAACAGCCAGGTGTTTGGATAACAGCCCTCTGGGGCCAGCTGGCAGAGGCGAACTGGTCATCAGAGTACACGGAAAGAGCATCTCCTGAACAATGAAGAGTTAGCCCAAGACAGGGCACAGGAAAGCAGCCGGTGTGGGGGAGGCTATAAACAGGTCATAAATTATGGGGATGAGAGGGGATTAAAGGAGCACATTTCAGAAGGTTCCAGGGGTCTGATAAAAGGTCTCTAACCAGCAGAGGCAACCATGCTGCTAGGGGTGTCCGCGGAGCCTCAGATGTCCGTGGGTCAGGAGCCACTGACTGCAGCGCGTGCTCTGATGGCGCTGGGCACCTCCGGCAGAGCCACCACCCGGCTCGGGGCTCTGCATCACGGGGCCGCTCTCGCCACCTTGAACACTGGCGGCGGAAAACCACTAAAATGTCCACAAATACAGCGTCACTAATGGCCTTATGAGGAAGTAATTCAAAAATCGATGTTTTGGAAGTGGAACTTGTCATGCAATAAAATTATGGACTTCGTGTATAAGGGAGGAATCCACATCGTTGCTGGGGTTTCCCAGTGCCTCACCCTTCACCCGTCTGACCCCACGTGTGTTTCCAAGCCAACAGCGTAGCGCAGAAAGCAACCGGCACGGGCCGGCACTGGCTCGTTAGAAGCGCTGTTCTACGGGTTTTTCCGTAAATTAGCCGGTTCACCTTCACAGTAACAAGCCAAGGTGGCACTGTTCTTATGCCTTCTTTACAGATAAGGAAACTGAGTCACAGAGAGGAAACTGGTACAGGAGGAAAAGAAAAGGCCACCTGACACCCACCAGGACGAGAGAATGTAGTCTTGCCGTCGTTAAAATAAGCTGTTGGTGCCAGTAATGAAAGGCAGGAAAGGGCACACGGGAGAAACAGGCAGGAAAGTGGAGAAACAGCCTTTTTAAAGGGAAGACAAGTCGAGTCTTCAAGGAAGAAAGGTAAGGACTAGGCTGAAAGTCTATAAAATTAGACGGAGTTTGCTCACAAAAGGGACTTGAAAGCTAAAGGACAGTGTCTGAATCTTGAAGAGAAAACCCATCTGGTCATGCTCAAGCCGGCCCAGTAATTACAAACCTTGAAGAGGCATCGGGAAAAGGGAGCACGAGGGGGGGAGCCCAGCCGCCGGGTGAGGACGGGGCTCAGGAGGCTGAAGAGCCGTGCTGTGGCCTGTGCGGTGGCGGCCGTCTGTCATGGGCCTTCAACCCCCGGGGCTCTGGCTCTCACACCCCAAAGCTCTCTCGTCCTCTGTGGGGTCCATGGAGAGACGTTAACCCGCGCCCCCCCGGCTAGTGTGTCGTTACACGTTCACATGGAAGCTGTTTTATGTTTACGCGTGTGTGAGCTGAATCAGTTTAACCAACCACCACAGGTCCGAGGTCATTCCCGGCAGGTGAGCTGAATCAGTTTAACCAACCACCACAGGTCCGAGGTCATTCCGGGCGGGTGACTTTCTCCATCCCTGCCCCCACCTGGCCTCCTCCGCAGCGTCCGCTGTCCTCTCCGAAGCAGGTTCCCTAGCCTGGTTCTTACGGATGGAAAGGGTCCACATACAAGGCCTCTGTCTGCCTTACAGTTCTCAGCCCTGGTCACAGCAAGAGACACTGTTGCCAAGAACTGGGCCAGTGAAAATACAAAGATGTTTTTCAGGCAAAACTATGCAAACAAACTGGTTTGAAGGGAGGGGCAGGGCAAACCCAGAGTCGTAGCTCTTGACCTGGGGCAGAGGGAGAGAACTCTGAAATGAACGTGCGCTTGGCTCCGAAGGACAAATGTGGGGACTCCCTTGTTTTCAGTAACTGCCGGGTCTGAAAGCTGAAAACCCAACGTGAACACTCCAAACATTTTTATTTGTTTATTAAAGATTTTATTTATTTGACAGACAGATCACAAGTAGGCAGAGAGGCAGGCAGAGAGAGAGAGGAGGAAGCAGGTTCCCCGCTGAGCAGAGAGCCCGATGCAGGGCTCGATCCCAAGATCCTGAGACCATGACCCAAACCAAATGCAGAGCCTCAACCCTCTGAGCCACCCAGGCGCCCCAACACTCCAAACCCTTATTAAGTTGAAGTCCTCAAAATACAAGTTTGGGTTCAAGTTTCTCTTCTCCGTTTCATGAGATGCTGGTCGCTGCTTATTTGAAGTCTTCCCAGTAACAAACAAGGAAGAAGTTATCCCTCCTTCCGATGTCCTCTGCTCTGGTGGCGACTTGGGGACCCGGCTGCTGGTATGCCGCCCCTCCCCCTGTTTCTCTGGATCTCAAAGCTTACGAGGAGTTCTGTGAGGAGTTACTGTCCTACCCCATCCGCGGAGGGTGTGAGGCGGCGGCAGACGGTAAACTCCTGAGAGGAGCGATGGCAGAGGTGCCTCTCCCACGGGACGGCACAGCCGAGCGAGGCAGGCAGAGGTTGTGCGTGTGCTTGTGTGAGTTCATGGGCGTGTGCAAGTGCATGTGTGTTTGCACACACGTGTGTATCCGCGCCTGCGTGCAATCGGACGTGCACACCGGTCTGCCCGCAGCGTGGACTTGTTGGCGTGTCAGGTCAACGTGCAGCGTTCGCTGATGACAGCTCGGTGTTTGGGCTTACTTCTTTGTTTTCGTGACATCAGGTTCGGTGTGGGCGTGCACACGGCGTGGAGTCTGACCAAGGCTCTCAGCCTGGCCCGGGCAGACCTAAAACGCCGGGATGTGTGGGGAAGAGGCTTCTGTTGGTCTGGGTGTGGCTTGTGCATCAGAACCTGTGGAAGCTCTCCAGATGGTTCTCGTTTGCAGACAAGACTGAGCACCCCACGTGGGGAGTAACTTCCTAATGAGAAGCTTCAGAGCATCCCCTGGGCTACAAGGCTAGAGACGTGTGATGGTGACGCCATTCGTCGTAAGAAGGAGAATATAACTAGTAAATATCTAAATGCAGGTCTTTCTGTTTACAAACCAGCAGGAGCAAAAGCTACGAGTCAGTCGCGGAGGCCACAGGAACCCCCCCCCCATCTCTTCTAAATTTCATTCTTGTCGCTATTGCATTGACATCACGGGGTGTTATGGTCCCGCGCTCCGAAACACTGAGAGATCTCAGGAAGCCCGGAGTGCAAAGGGACGGCTTTGTTAGCAACGTGCCCACTTCTCCCTGCAGTGCAAGCAACGGGATAATCTCTACAGACAGAACCGCTGCTTCCAGTGCACATCGGGACAGACACCGAAGCCAGGTTGTCTAGGTCCATCACCCCCAATTTCCAGGTGAACAGACTGTGAAGCCAGAAAATGATGCCCCTGGGGGCTGGAGAAGTGAATGTCAGTCAGATTTGGGTTGTCTTTCTGCGTCTTGGACACTCAGGGAACTTTCAAGGCATGACTAGATTTTAGTCAAGGAATGCCGCTCCTCACAGTTTTATGGAACACGGTCAGCGATGACGCGCCACCTCTGCTGAGCGCGGCTCTGGCCCAGGCGTTCCGCTAGGGGCTCAGTGCGGATTATGCGTCTCATTTCATCCACAGGCTCCCAGGAAGGAGACACTGTTTTCCTCTTTTATGGGAGAAGAAACTGAGACTTAATGTGCCTTATGACATGGTCATTATCTTGCGTCTAGTAAATGACAGCGAGGATTTAGATCTAGATCCGTGACTTCAAAACCCACGGTTTTATCAGAGTTACTGCCCTTGGTTTATAGACTTCCAGGATAAAACAATTCAGTGCTTGTCTCTCAGTGCCTTGGTTTATCCCTTCCTAGAATCTGAATCCTAGTAATTGTAGGGATGGGTAAGTTTGTTGTTGATCGATATAAAAACGCGTCTTTCTCTAAGAGTTTGCCAGTGCATATGGGAACTTCAGACAACAGCGGACTTTACCGCTGGGGATTGAGACGTTTCTCTATGCGATCTGATGGATCACAAGAAGGAAGCGACAATAAAAATGAAATAAGTAGTTAATGAACATGCTTGTGTGCCGGCTTACGCCATTGGTGCTGGTATTTTGTCAACATCGAAACTGCATTTTATAGTTCATGCTGTTCCTCTTCTGTTTTCGCTGATGGTTGTGATAACATCTTGCTCAATCTGCCAGAAATACTTGAAAGTCTTCCCAAAGCTATCATTAACAAGTAAGACAAAACAGAGCCGGCCCAGGGTTTCCCTCTGCACCAATACGTGGATTTATTGAGTGAAGATACGAGGCACGAGGAGACCTGAGCTTCCCAACGTGGACTGCGTGACCGCAGAGAGGCAAAATGTGCGGACAAAAGGATAGCCGGTGAAGGCTCTGTTAGTCGATCTAATGTGGGTACCGCAGGGGTCCCCACCTGCCTGCCCCTGCTGACGTCTGTCCTGCGCATTAACGTGTTGTCCGGCCTCCGCGGAATCCTCTCATTCTGGTGCAGGCTGAGTGAATGGCTCGGACGGACCCCCGAGCTGGCTGCTGTCTTCTGAGGGCTGGGCAGGATGGCTCTTCTCGGACAGGGTGTTCATCCGGCCGTTATCGAATGTTCGGGGACTCGTGCCTGGGAGTCGCCCTTGAATCCACCGTGTTGGAGGATGAAGGTGTCTGTGCGAATTGACGGAACCTCCGGCACATCTAAAATCTGTTTCGACCTTCTCAGAGTCTTCCGAGGTCAGAAAGCCTAGAATAAATAAATCTTAAAGATCAGTTTATTTCCTTTGGGAGTTTTTATTCCTCTGATGCCAAGATGAACATTTTTTTTCCCTCCTCAAATAAAGCAGGTAGCAGCATGTCTTTTTAGGCTGCCGGGCTCCTCTAACTCCGGGGCTCAAGGTTAGAACAGGGCTGTAAAGGCGATGGAAAGAGGTGAGGTTCCTGCTCCTTCGTTGGCTGTCCTTGAACTGT
The DNA here is from genome assembly GCF_009829155.1 of Mustela erminea. NCBI lineage: Eukaryota > Metazoa > Chordata > Mammalia > Carnivora > Mustelidae > Mustela > Mustela erminea. Next base: position 164,146,205 of record NC_045615.1, on the reverse strand, counting down.
AGGAAGGAAGCGTGTGGAGGCATGCTGGAGATGTCTTTTGATGGGGAGACCAGCTTTTGTTTCCTTCTGATTATAATATAGATCATAATGTATATAATGATATGTGGATAATTACGTAGATTATGCTATAATATAAATTATCACTAACCTGAATTTTGGAAATAATGCAAAGATTTTGTAAAACCTAGAGAGAGGCTACAGGGGTCAGAAGGACCTTGTAGGGTGCACGAGGGCTTGCCCTGCAGGCCCATGGTGGGAATGCAGTTGCCCCACCGTTTGCTTGAACTAGGTGTGAACTTATGACTGCGTCGGCCAGCCCGGTGTGCGTGGAGGGAGCAGAAACTCTAAAGCCAGAGAGTGCTTTGCAGTGTTCAGCTTCCTTCTAGCTGGGTAGGGGTTACTCCAGCAATCCTGGTCCCTGATCAAAGCTTCTTATGGACCCACTTTGGATATGTAGAGAGAACACGAAATAATCTTTTGTTATTTTTAACTACTGAATTTTGGGGTTATTTGGACGGGTAACATAGTCCAATTGACAAGGAAATAATCATGTTAAAGGCCCCATATTGAGGGGTAGTAGAGATAGGACAAAGGAAATCGCTCAAGCGGAAAAGTCTCACAAACTTCTTGTTTGTTTGTTTTAACCTTAGGAACTGCTGACCAGAAAATGTGGGAAAGGACTGAACAGATATTAAAATGCCCAGGCCAAGCCCTACAAAGCCTCCTGTTTAAAAAAATAATGGAGTAAAATATATATAACATAAAACTTACCATTTGAGTCATTTTTTATGTGTACAGATCAGTGACTTGTGAAGTCCATTCCCACTGCTGTGCAGCACAGCCACCATCCGCCTCTAGGATTTTTTACGGCTCCAAACGGACACTTTGTACGCATTACACAACAGCCCCGTGTGCCCTGTTTACCTCCCCGGCGACCACCATTTTCCTTCGTGTCTGTGGGTTTGACTATTCTACATACTTCATCTAAGCAGAATCCTATTGTATGATTTTTGTATCTAGATTATTTAAAGGATTTTTGGATATAAAGATTGCATTCTCATTTTTGCTAGCCGTCCGTATTATCTTCCTAGCTGTATCAGAGACGATCTCGGCTCGCAGAAGAGAGGCATGGTAGGAATCTGCCGTAATCACTGACTCCAGCAGTGGTTGCGGCCGCTGACTGCTTTCCGGGCCAGAGGTCAGTAACCTTTCCAGACCCAAACGCCAGAGTTCCAGGCCCTGTGCTTTCCTTGGGTCAGGGGTCAGGGATGGTTTCCAACCCTGAATGGCAAGTTTTGCCTCCTGCTGATATGGGGAAGGCAGAATGCCACATCCTACAAATTGAGGTAGAGAGACAGCTCTGATTTCCTTCACTTACGAAGATGGAGCCCAGCGACAGCAGGTCCATACAGATTTCAGAAGGGGCCGTTGACAATGGTGACGGGTCCCAAAGCTCTAGAAAACCCTCCGATGGACCAACAGAGAAAGAGGACAGGAGGCTTCTTTATCATTTTTTCACTTCAAGAAGAAGTTAAGTCGTCAGACGTTGTCAGTGTAAGTCTTCATGCTTTTTCGTAAATGTTCTCTCCCTCCCCGAATTACGCTTGTTAGAAGTGCCTGGATAGTGCAGGGGGAGCCGTGGAGGGGTGAGGGCTGGCAGTGGAAGTGGGTCGGAAGCTGTAGCTGGAGGAGGTGAACTCCGTGGCGCTGACATGGTCCTCGAGCTCCCATCCAGGGAGGTGGTCCAGCCTTGGAGGGGCCAGGAGAGCGCTGGGGGCCATCTCTGAAGTCCCGCTTCTGCTCCATTAGACGTGCGGGTACACGGCGCAGTGGCAAGATCTCTGTCTTCCGGTCATCCCGAGGTTTGGAAATGAGCACGATCAGAGGTTTATTAATTATTTTAAAGGGCCACAGGCGATGTCACTGAGTGCTGTAGCGATAATAAAACTATACTTTAGTTTTATACACTTGCGCAGTAGGTACCGTGTCTGTGCCAGGAGTTCAGCTGGCTGTGGAGCGTTCCACAGACGCGTGGACACACAGGCTCTCCTCCTTCGCGGAGCTCCCGGTCTAGGGAGAGACCATTATTAATCAATAAGTCAGTCAATAAATATTTCTTGAACATGCATTATGTTCCAGACCCTGGAGAGACTCCAGGAAGCGAAGCAGACACAAATCATACGAACAGATTCTCAAATTGTCCCTCTAAGAGGGGCTAGGAAAGAGAGGGGTTCTATACTGTGGGAGCCTGTAAGTAGCCGGGGAGAGCTGGTTTGGAGATCCGGGGGACGGGGGATCCACTGGTCAGAGGGGACAAATGAGCTTTTCCAGCAGATGGGCTGGCACTGCAAGGGTCCTGTGGGGGCTTGGTGGGCATGAGAACAATGGAGGCCATTTGTGGTTAGACTGGGGAGAAAGGTCTGGGGGACTAGTTAAACTGGCGGGGCGGGAGTGGGAGCCAGTCCAGAAAGTCATCCTTATAAAAGTAAGAGGACAACGACTTGTCATTTTCCTCATTAGAATCTGCTCCCTTTCTGATGGAGGCATAGTACTCCATAGTGTATATGGACCACATCTTCCTTATCCATTCGTCCGTTGAAGGGCATCTTGGTTCTTTCCACAGTTTGGCGACCATGGCCATTGCTGCTATAAACATTGGGGTACAGATGGACCTTCTGTTCACGACATCTGTATCTTTGGGGTAAATACTCAGGAGTGCAATAGCAGGGTCATAGGGAAGTTCTATTTTTAATTTCTTGAGGAATCTCCACACTGTTCTCCAAAGAGGCTGCACCAACTTGCATTCCCACCAACAGTGTAAGACGGTTCCCCTTTCTCCACATCCTCTCCAACACATGTTGTTTCCTGTCTTGTTAGTTTTGGCCATTCTAACTGGTGTAAGGTGATATCTCAAGAAAGGATGAATACCCAACTTTTGTAGCAACATGGACGGGACTGGAAGAGATGATGCTGAGTGAAATAAGTCAAGCAGAGAGAGTCAATTATCATATGGTTTCACTTATTTGTGGAGCATAACAAATAGCATGGAGGACAAGGGGCGTTAGAGAGGAGAAGGGAGTTGGAGGAAATTGGAAGGGGAGGTGAACCATGAGAGACTATGGACTCTGAAAAACAATCTGAGGGGTTTGAAGTGGCGGGGGGTGGGAGGTCGGGGTACCAGGTGGTGGGTATTATAGAGGGCACGGATTGCATGGAGCACTGGGTGTGGTGAAAAAATAATGAATACTGTTTTTCTGAAAATAAATAAATTGAAAAAAAAAAAAAAAAGAATCTGCTCCCTTTTCTGTCCTCCTCATGGTGCCATGGCTAAGGGCATAGTTTCTGGAGCCCGATTGCCAGGGCTGGACCTCCACTTTCCCACTTACAAGCTTGGTAAGCACAGCACGTATAACGTCTCTGTGCCTCAGTTTCCTCGTCTGTAAAGTGGTAAATTTGTTAGGAAGATTAAATGAGCTTATATATATGAAGTGTTTAGAACAATACCAGGCATGAATTAAAAGAACCACATGAATAAGACGATTATGGCCCCGCATGAGGGAGAACATGCATAATCACCAGCTGCTCCCCAGACAGTGTGTGAGCCAGAAACCCAGCCTGAATTATATTCAGAACACGTACCTGTGTGCGTGACGCACAGAGAAAACCTAAAACAAACCGCAGGTCTCTTCAGTGTCCATTTACAGTACGGACAAATACATTTCTCAAGGAAATCGTCTTGGAAAAGTGCTCTTTTCAAGGCTGAGAGAATTAAAAGGCCTTCTCTTTTGCCCAGTGTATACTTCAGATTTTTGGAAGAATGTGTATTCCTGATACTGATTCAGGCGACACTGGGAGCTCACTACGGGCGGGACTGACCTCAGACGCTTTCATCATTCTGCCGTTGATGCAACGGAGCCATCTCGGGTGGCAGAGTCGGGAGCAACTTCAGGCATCAGCACGTCGTTTGTTCTGGTGTAACTGGCGGTTTCTGCATGAAGCGATCACATTAGACAGTAAGAGCTGCCAGTTTAAGAATTTAATAGACAAGTAATTAATTTAACTGAGACGCTTCGGTGAAAACCATAAATACCATCTGTGGCTTCTCCTTCGGAAGGTGGGGACACGTTTTTGCCAAAGTTTCCTCCTTCCTTCCTTCCTCTCTACGATTTCTGAAAAATAAAAGTAATAAGCAGGCTTTGTACCTCTCGATTTAGTAACATTGTGAATCCTTAGGCCCTCGATGTGGGCGCTGCTGTCCTATTAAACACACTTTTATGGAAAGCTCACTGTGTACAAGGCCTTGGGATGGATGTTTTCATACGATGCCTCATGGAATCCTCACAGTAATCGGATAATCCTGGGCAAGTCTTGGGCTCACTGGCCCTGGATCCCACCTCACCTTTCCCGTGCTCTGGTCCGTGTTGCAGAGACGGACTCCAGCGGCTAGCTTCTCCTGTCCACACGTTTGGGCATTGGGGGGCACTGGTAGAGATGTTGAGTGTGGGCAGAGAGGGACGCCACGGTCTTCCTTCCATCTCTCTGCCTAGGACTGTACCTCCTCTTTGGCTCCAGCTCCCAAGGGACTGCCAGGCCACGGTTCTAGCGTCTACTTGGTGGTTCTGTCCCTAGGTTCCCACAACATATTCCCCTCCTGTGGTCTCCCCAGCCAGGAGGTGGTAGAACTTCCTGTTCCTACTCATCTTTGGATTACCCCATTGTTTCCTACCTGGCTTCCGGATTCCACCACCTGTTTAATCAAATTAAATTTGCATTTAATTTAATTTGCATTAAATTCCCCCTATTAGAAATAGTTGAAGTAATTTCTTCTTTCCTGGTTAGGCCCTAACTGATAGAGTTCAGTATGAATATACCTATTTTTCTTTTTCTTTTCTGTCTCTCTCTTTTAATATATGAAGAAAGTAAGGACCATATAGGCTATATATCACAATATTAAGCACAACATTCTAAATCTACTAATTAGGTCAAGTCCTAGCCCTTCTCAGTTCATATGTACTTTTGGTATTATGGTGTCTTCATAGCTCTCTGAGAAAGGTAAACCCCTTTTTAAGGAGTGATTCCTCCTGGATCACAGTATCATGATGGGTTTTACCGGATCCTGTTTTAGTTCAAGTGGACCGTGTAGTCCAGAGTTCAACTGATGACTTAGGGCGGGAAGAATGTGAGAGTCAATATTATGCAGGTGTCCAGAGACAGAATTATTAGGCCCTCGAGCAGCAAATCGGAAAGATGACCTTTTGTATGACTACAAAAGCTTGGCTCCTTCGGAAACCTTCGCAGATCTACAGAGCCGCCCAGCTCGGGCCACTCTCTTCTGGGCCAGATGATGAATTCCCTTTGTTTCAGTTCAAACAGAAAATCAAGATCTTTATTCCTTATCTTCTTTTTTTAAAAGATTTTATTTGTTTATTTGACAGAGAGCACAAGCAGGGGAGCGGCAGGCGGAGAGAGAAGCCGACTCCCTGCTGAGCAGGGAGCCTGATGCGGGACTGGATCCCAGGACCCTGGGACCCTGGGATCGTGACCTGAGCCGAAGGCAGATGCTTAACCGACGGAGACTCCCAGGGGCCCCCTTATTGCTCATCTTGATTTCAACTCAGAATCAGGATAGGGATATTCTTACATTATTGTTAAGTCCCACATTACATCAAAGACTTTGAACTTTACCATAATTTTAGACTTAATTTTTAGATTCTTCATAGGAGTAAATCATAGGCTATAAACGTATGTGGTCTGGAAACACTGAAGGACTCTTAGGATAGCATAAATCAATAGGGCTCAACGGTATTTTTGTATTTCTAGAATATCCTTATAAGGTAAGAGTTTTGTCCAGGGCCAGGAAAGGGGTGAGGTAATCAACCCCCTCAGGTTCACCTGGGGTCAGGAACAAGCCTTGCACAGGACGGGTCTCATACCGAGCGCACCCCTCGGCTCCGGCCGGCTGGGCTCTACGCTGCCCCGAGGGCAGATCACAGCTTTTCTCACCTCTGCGTCCTCGATTCTCCCGCGCTCTCACTGGCAGGACCCCCTCCTCCATCCGTATGCTCTGCTTCCGTCCCTCAGAGCCCGTGTGCCGCCTTCTGTCCGAAGGGGCTCGTTTCCTTTCCTCCGTGATGGTCTGCACACGGCCCGTCACTCTGCACTTGTTCGTTGGCTGCGTTCCATTACCCTTTCGCTTCCCCGCTTGTGTTAGTCTCGTCTTTCCAAGGAGACCACGAACTCCTTGAGGGAAGGACTGTTTCTCGCTCTTGACCATCTGCCGCCACCCCTGGGGAACGGATGCGTGTTGAACAGCTGACCTAGTGTGAACACTGCCTGGTCTTCTAGCTCCTCGACATTGGACCTACTCAGTTAACTCACTGCGTCCCTCTGTAGCCGTCGGGCTGTCACCACGCAGTACAAGCTCTGGGCACACAATGTTTCCGCTAGTCAGAAGAGTCCTGTGACATCAAGGCTCCAGACATGGTATGAGGAAGAGGGAGAAAGAAAAACACGTGTTTAGAAACACAGCCTGTTCTTGGACTGGTGGAACTTGTTCTCTGGAAGTTGCCGATAAAAAACAGCTGCCCCGAACAATGACCAGTCCTTCTCCAGACTCTGGCATGTCTTAAAACGGCAATACGGTAGGGAACAGAACGGCCAAGAGATTCTTGGTGGCACGTTTGGGTAAAAAGGATTGTCTGCTTTAAGAACATTAGCTTCTACATCCATGTGGAGACCAACAGATCATGTCTCTGTAACTGTTATTTACTCAATCAAGAATCATCTACATGCTGGTTTTGTTTGTTTGTTTGTTTACTACAAATGTAGATCTAGGTAATCTAAATTGCACTAAAAATGAGAAAACTGAGATCCAGAGTTCACTAACTTAAACATCAATAAATCACCTCCTCCGAGAGGCCTTCCCTGACCTTCAGGACGGGTCAAGCACTGTTAGATCTCCCGTAGCAGCCCGTGGCAATCTTCATCGCGGCCCCTACTTACTATTTTATGTAGTGAGTAGAGAGTCATGTAATAATCTGTTTTCTCCATCTGTCTCCTCTGTTAGATTGTAGCCTCCTTGAGGATGAATTTCAGCTTCTAAGTGTTCTCTATATTACACTTACGCTGCTGTTCTCACACACAGACCAAGGTCATAGACCTTGGGATTTCCCCCACAGAAGGCCCTTCAGCTGTTGAGAATAATCACCAGCTTTACCGTGCGGTGCGGGTTACTCAGCGGACCCTCCTTGTCTAGTGAGGAGAGTACTTAGGACACTTTCTTTCTTACGAGACACCCACCGCACTGCATTTTAGTGGCCGGAAAGGCTCTGTTTCCACAAGTTAACATCAAAAGAGGATAGCTTAGGGCTGTCCTCACTCCCTGGTGGGAGGGTTGCCGCGGACACTGGAGAACATTCACGGTTAATTTTCTAGAACCATGGCTAATGGGACAAATCATTCAGCCATGGAGGCTCCTCCAGCTCAAAGAGCATAAAGAGATACAAAGAGGGAAGCAGGTCATGGGCTCTGGCCCGGGCTCCTGAGGGGCCCTACAGCAGGGGGAAAGCAGGCAGATGTGACTTACCGGGTCAGCCGGGGTGGTGTCGGACTCGGCTGTCACAGCCGGACTGACATCCGCAGCAGGGGCTCGACATCAGCGCAAAGACGGCACCAGCCGGCCGGGTGTGTGTGGCAGGGACACGCAGGGGTTGAGGCCCCAGAGAAGAAAACCTTCTGGAAGGGGGGCCGCCGGATAGCAGCCACGAGCCATCTTTTGCCCTCTGAAGTCTGACTCGGCACAGCCGACTTGGAGTTCGTCACAGGAGGAGCCGTGACGTGGCCTAGACGGGAAGTCAGAGGCCGGGCTGGGGCCGCGTGCGGGGCTGGGGCCTCTCCATGGACCCCAGAGAAAGGGGACGAGGGCTGATTTTGAAGAAGCTGGGAAATCCGGTTTGGAACCACCTGACCCCTGGGCTGCTCGCCTCATCGAAGCTCAAAATGTCTTTGGGGCATTGAGTGACTGCACTGATTTGACACAACAGCTCGTAAGGAGATTTTTATAGATTAAGTCAGAAAACGATGGCAGTCGTGCAGCCGTCGTGTGTGTGATGATCCTTCCTGTTGTGTAAGAAGCAGCAAAGTGATGCGAGGAAGTTGTAAGTGGGAGCCCGTGCTGTGCTGGCCACACTCTGCCTTTCAAACAGAAAGCTGCGGTGCGTGATTAAAACTGTGATAATCCTGGGGAGCCTGGGCAGCTCCGTCCGTTAAGCCTCTGCCTTCAGTTCAGATCATGATCCCAGGGTCCTGGGATCGAGTCCCACAGCCGGGTTCCTTGCTCAGCGGGGAGCCTGCTTCTCCCTCTGCCTCTGCCCCCGCTGCTTGTGCGCGATCTCTCTCTCTCTCTCTATTTCTCTGTGACAAATAAATAAAATCTTAAAAAAAAAACTATAACAATCTTTAAAATGATTTTTAAAAGGTAACATACAGCTTGGATTGCAATATGTCACTTTTTCAAATTGCTTCGATGGCTCCGACCTCATTTGACCTTCACAGCTGCTTCCGTGTAACCTGGGGGGCAGCAGTAATCACCCGTTTTATAGAGGAATCTGAAATCAGAGAGGTTTGGTGACTTGCCCAAGAGCACACAGCAGCTACTGTCAGAACTCGGACTAACTTTCTGCTTCTTTTTTGAGTGTTCTTGTGTAGTAAACCGTTATCTGGAATTCGGAAACACAAGCGAAAATAACATGTCTGTTTTTTCTTTCCTAACACATTTGATGGCAAACTTTTTACTTATCCCGATCTACTTTTGGCAATAAAACATTTTTTGAGATGATGTGAGGCTCTTTTTGTCCTCTTTGGGAAGAATATTTATATATTTTATTGCCAAAACTTTAATGTCTCTGATCATAGGATGCTGTTCCAAACTGCTACCTTATTTATCACATTGGCCCTATTATCTTCCTAAAGCCCCCAAAATTCTGATTCAAAAGCACATCGGAGCACGAGAGTTGTGGATTAACTGTAACCCTGAGGAAGACGGTCTTTGTCATCTCACCGAGTCGGGCGATAGGGGTTTCCATTATCCAGACATTCTGTTCACCGTCACTGGGGGTGGTGAACCTGTGTGGCTCATGGCGAGTGCGTTAGACTGTAATGAAACAGACTTAATGTCAACCCGGCACTTGTTGGGTTAAATAAGGTAATTCAGGTGAATGGTTTATCACTGTGTCTGTTCATGGGACACATTTCGTAACCAGAGTGTTAGCTCTGTAACAGAGTGTCAGCTGTTACCTTTCTTCATAGACTCCGTGTCCCCATGTTCCCGATGAGGAAATGGTGGCAGGCAGAGGGAGCTTAAGCCGCCGGCCAAGGTCACGTGGCTGGTGAGGGGCATGGCCAGGATGGGACACGCGGACTGACTGTCGCATCCGAAGCATATGCACAACCAGTAGGGGAGAGAGAGTTCTGGGATCTCCCGGGGGCCCTGGAAATCCTTTCAGATCGTCATTATGAGGATTAATTATCGGATCATCGGACTGCGGCATGTGGAGGGGCTGCTTCATAGCCTGCTGGTTCCGCCAGGTTTTGCTGGCCTCGGAGAGAGGGAGAGCGCAGGAGAGGGAAGAGGGCGGCGGAGAAAGGGGGGGGGGACTAACTACTGGAGATCGTCTTGCAAATTGGAAATGACTTTATGGAGCAGTTGGCACACCTCTGTCTCCGAGAATTATTGCAAGAACATGAGCTCCTTTGGAGAGACAGGAGGAGGGCTGGGAATTAGAGCAAAGACCAGACACCCCCAGGACTTTCCCCAGAGTTCTGTGGGCTCGGCCAGTGGGGAAATAACCATGATTTGTGTCTGTGCGGGGATGACCCTCTTCCAGCCTCACGGTCCTCCCGGCTTCCCTGACGGCGCTTTTGCCTTTTCCGTTTCCTCGCTTTGAACCTAGGACTTCTCATTTTCTGAGCCCGCTTCGGTGGGGAAGGCCCACGGGTGAGCAGGGCCGAGGACAGGACCGTGGGATGCAGATACCTGAGGGCAGGGCAGGGGAGGGCAGGGCAGGGCAGGGGAGGGGGCGCTTGCTTTTCAAAACCAGATCGCCTTCTGGCTTCCTTCCTGCGAGCGGCCGCTGTGCCCACTGTCAGGTCAGGCAGGGCAGCCGGGCGAGCCGTGGGCCCCGCTGGCTAAGCCGAGATCAGAGGCCCGCGGAGCCCTTGGGCGGCAGCTGCCCCACCGGCATCGCGCAGGGCGGCTCTTATGCGCTGTTTGGGCCGCAGCCCTCGAGAGGTGCCCCTCCCCCAGACTCCTTGACATTTGTCCCGGGATTACTTGGCTGATCCCCTTCTTGGGAGAGGAGGTTGGGGAGCCGGTGATGAGGGAGGGGGGAGGCCGGACTGAGGAGCCTCTGACGGAGGCGCCCGGGCTCCAGGGCCGCAACCCTTGACGGAGGAGAAGAGCGAATTTCTGGGCAGCCCCGGACAAGGCTGACAGGTGGGCAGGGAGACCGCGGCTCTTCTGCTCCGCCGGCTCTGCCAGAAGGTCTGCGCGGCAGTAACGCCGTCTGACAGCCCCAGCTGGCGCTCGGGGAGGGGCGCTCCGGGCCCACCGTGGCCGGCCACGCTCCGGCCTTGCACTGGGGCAGAGGGGAGAGCCCGAGACGGCCCCCCTGACTGCGGGAGCCGCATCGCGTGGACCCTAGTCTGGGTACTCACAAAAGTGCATTTAAATTTTGTTTTGAATCAGGCGTTCAGAGCAAGCATCATTGAATATTTGAGATTTATGGTCGAGGGAAGGCAGGGGTGGACCCTGTTCTCTGCAGCCGTAGGCAGCGTCCGCTGAGAGGAGACGCGAGGCTCCACTTCGTTGTCTGATGGTGACAGCGTTGACCGGGAGCCGCTTGGGTGCCAAGGCACTGCTCTAAACATTTTAATGCTGTTAACGATTAATTTATTCTTCTTAACAACCGCCATGAAGTAGATGCTGATATTGCCTCACTGCAGAGTTAGGAACATTCCCAGGGTCATGGTAAACGGCGGCACCGAGACTCCCGCCCCGACAGTCCCGTGGGTGGCCTCCCCTGAACCACGGTGGCAGTGAGACTCCCGCCCCGACAGTCCCGTGGGTGGCCTCCCCTGAAGCACTCAACCAGCTGCGTTGCCAACAGGGAAAAGGAACAAGCATTTCGCCTCGGCTAGTCTTGGTTTGGAGCATGACTTCAGTGAGATCCAACAGTTGACTGAGGACAGTGCATCCCAGGAGAACAGAGGATAAAGAGCCGTGGAAATACTCTGAGGTCCCGGGAACGTCTGAGCGACATGTGCCTCGTTGTCCCACAGGTAGACATTTCCTCCAGCTACGGGATTCCTCTCACGTGCTGCGCCTCTTTGTCAATGACTGTGGACACCGGACAGTGTTAATCGAATGATCTTAAGAAGAGAGTTCTCTAAATGGGAACTAGTTTGATGTCCATTATAAAAACGATGAGTAATGGGGAACTTAAGAAATGTCGTGGCAGGTAAAAGGAGATCTGAGAAGGGGCGACTGTCTGTCCATCCTCGACCCGCGTGAGACCGCTAGGTCACGGGGTTTGCTTTGGGGGCTGGGAACAGAAATGCCAGGCGCGAAGGTCAGAACTATAGTGGGGCATTTGGGGCGTATGTTTGTGGCGTTCTGCGTGCAGCAGAGATTCTTTGAGTTCGGAGCGTCGAATGTCAATCTGCTGGTTTCTTCTATGTAACCACCGTCCACGCAGCAGGTAGCACCCAGTCAGCCTCTTTTTCCAGCCGTATTTTCTCCTGCTTCGAGGACTGGTTTCCCGGCACCAGAGTCCAGTACAGACTCCCAAGGGGGGTAAGGAAGAGAAGGGAAAGTAGATGCAGAGTCAACTCATCCCCTCTTTGGGCTTTGAAACCACCCGTGCAGGAGCTCTGTCTCCATTTTGTGATGAGGAAACTGATGACCCAAGACGCTGCTAACCCAGGACTATGCAATGAGTAAGTAGCCAAACACTGGTCACCAGGACAGGGTTATAGCTGAAAGTTCGTTATGCCCAGAGAAAAAACCTGATGCTAGCACTCGTCCGAAGAGAACCTATTCCAAACCAAAGATTTCCAAATAAACTCTTGCAACAGGCTCTTTTGCAAGCTGGGGGTCACTAGCAAAATCTCCCATTTCTCCAGATACAGGATCTTCAGTTTCTGATAAGATGCCCAGTGGTTTTCAAGTTGTACTTTTTGCATAAAGATCGATGTCTTAATATCATTTATATCTCTCTGACTTCATTTTAACATGGCTTGATGCGGTAGGTAACAGGATCAAACCCACTTTTCCCTTCTTGGTGCTGCTCTGGTGCCTAATGTACATGTACCGCACAACACAGACACGCCGGTCCTGTGAACACCGTGTTTGCGCAGCCCATTTTTAAAAAAGATTTATTTATTTATTGGGGGGAGGGGTGGAGGGCGAGGGCGAGGGAATCCAAGCAGACTCTTCACGGAACGAGGTGCGCGATGCAGGGTTCGATCACAGGAGCCTGAGATCACGAAACCAGCAGTCAGATGCTTAACCAACGGTGCCACCCAGAGCCTGCACAGGCCACGTTTTAACTTATTTTCCATCTAAGCATAAAATCCTTCCACTCTTACCCTGTCTAATCCATTTTCCATGCACTAACCAAAGGGAGCTTTTGAAAACATACATCAGATTATATCATCTTCCGGCTTAAAACCCTTCAAGGTTTTCCCATTGCCTGAACCTGCAAGATGCGCGCCTGACTGGGGCTCCCGTTCCCTGCGGGGTCGGGCTCTTCCCTCCTCTTCAGCCTCGCTCCGGGCTTCCCGCCTTGGCTCCGTGCTCCGCTGCCTCAGGGCCTTGGGGCGCGCTTTCTGTCTGTTTGGAAGGCTCTTCCCATGGCTTTTGCACAGTTGGCTCCTTCTCAAGCCTCAAGTTCCTAAATGTCACCTTAAATGTCAGAGACCTTTCCCTGAACCCTCCGTCTGAAGCAGGGCGTTCTGCTGCTTCTGCCTCCGCACCGTTTGATTTCCTTACCCAGACACCGCACTCCGCAACGACTGTCTAGTGACTCACTCAGTTCTCCGTTTCCTTTATTGACATGTAGGCTTCAGGAGGACAGGGTCCGCATCTGCTCCTGGATGGGCCTTTATTTAGCACAGAGAGCAGTGCTTGGCACGGACAGTCTCCACGCACGTGCGCTTCGTTAACTGAATGCGTGGACAAGTCCGGAACGGTCGCGGAGATTTCCTGCAGGCGTCGCCATGGGGGAGCTCCATGTAGAGATCCCACCACGGGTTTGTAACTCGTGTTTACCCAAGTGGGTGGTGTGAGCCCTCGTGCTTGCAGACGCACCGGCCACAAGGAGCCGAGAGCGAGGCGTCTCCTAGGAGGGAGCAGAGGCGGCGTCCAGGCCCGGAGCTACTCTACCTCCCTCCCGGCGGCCTGCCCACCTCCTCCGGTGAACCTGCAGCCTTCCAAGCCCGAGATGGCCAACCTGCCTTTGGATCCTCTTTCTTTCTTCCTTTCTTTTTTTAACTTATTTATGAGAGAGAGAGAGAGCGAGCACGAGCGCAAGCAGGGGGAGAAGCAGGATCCCCGCTGAGCAGGGAGCCCTACGCAGGGCTCGATCCCACGACCCTGGGATCGTGACGAAGCTGAAGGCAGATGTAACTGACGGAGCCCCCCGGCGTCCCACCTTCGGACCCTGTTCAGTACGAATAAGAACGAACTGCGAGATCCTCACTCCTGAATTTGACGGGTTTTTATTCATAGCTCTTTAGAGTATCTGCTTTTACAAAAGGCTTTAAAATAAATGGAACCTAAGTGATTAGGCTCTAACCCCTGGCAAGCAGTCTGCCCTGAGGAGAGCATTGCTGCCTGCGGAAGCGGACCATCTTCAGAAACAGGTTATTTTACTGTCACAGCCAAAGCCCCAGGTCTCTTCTTCAGATCCTGGGTCAGCTGAGAACCAAAGGAGTGAGTTTCACCCACTCTACAAGCACTTAGGGTGAGTTATTTTTGGCTCAGCTGGAAAATCTCCAAATATATCTTGAAAGACAGGAAGAATAACCCCACCCCAACAGACGGGGCGCCTCCCCACTCCCGTGCTCCTCAGCGCTCTAGCGACCTGCGAGTCTACTGTGGAAAGTAACTTTTCCAAAATCTCACATTATCTAGGACGTCTGAAATGTATTTTCTTGGACAAAGATGCTAGTTTGTTTAAAATTTTCAATTTGGGGCACCCGGGTGGCTCAGTGGGTTGAGCCTCTGCCTTCAGCTCAGGTTGTGATCTCAGGGTCCTGGGATCGAGCCCCGCATCGGGCTCTCTGCTCAGCAGGGAGCCTGCTTCCTCCTCTCTCTCTGCCTGCCTCTCTGCCTACCTGTGATCTCTGTCAAATAAATAAAAAATCTTTAAAAAAGTTTTTTTCAATTTGTTTTTATTTATAATGCTTACTAGAATTTCCAGCGTGACATTTCTCTATTAATGATAGCTAATGTGGACCCAAAATAGAAAATGACAAGGATTGTTCTCATAATATTCAGGAAAAATTTCATCCCTCCATTATTAGCTCTTTTGAGATTGAAAAATAATTTCCTAAATTGTGGCCTAAGGTGATAATCTCCTAAATTCTGTCTCCTCTCTCGATCCTTGTTTTGTCTATTGCCTTTGAATCATTTATGGGTTTCAGGCCGCCCACTGAGCCCCAGCTCCGCTCTGCTGGGTGCGGTGGGCCTCAGTGGGTTGGACGTAAAACGCGGGTCCCGAGCAGGGAGGGGGTGGAAACCACACGCACAGTCTGTTTGCTCACAGATGTGCACATAATAGAAGCTGAAATTTAAGTAGCTTCTCTCTCTTTGTATTTGAGAGGAGTCAAAGACAAGCAGTTGTGTGGGGGTTGGGAAGGTGAGGGGCAGTGAAGCCCGGAGAGGAGCTGGGGGCACTGCGTGCGTCAGCCCTGGCGAGAGATGACCTCCTTGACAAGGTGTTGATTCTGATCCCCAGGAACTCCGACTTGGGCGTTTGGCTCTTGATGAACCACCGGTGAGTGACTTTACATGAGGAAGGAGTGAGGGCTTGATCCAGGAGGAGAACTCCAAGGCCCGACCATTGATTTCTCCCGCTCCTGCACCCTGCAGGGCTGTGGAGGGGTCATTGTTGAGGGTCAGGGTCACGGCAGTGCCTAATGCTTCACAATTCCGCTAAGACGGCAACAGATCTGGCCTCTACCTGTGTCCGTGCAGCCGGGCTGGGTCTATGTTGGGTACCTCCTGGCCTTGCATCCTCTTATCCAGGAGAGGCGGGACCCTGTGAATCACAGAGAGACATTTGCTGTGACTTTCCAGGGTAGGACGTTCTGGGCGGGAGTTTAGAAGCGTCTCCGTTTCCTCCTGTGTGCCGGGCCCCCATTCGTGCTCCGTCACCACACGAAGAAGCGCTTCTGAGCAAGGATTTCTTATGGTCGGAACAGCTGGATTTCTTTCATATTTGATGAGGTGGTCAGTGTTTAAGGTGCTTTTCCGATGTTCTAAATCTTCTAAAATTGCTCTTGGGACGAGCCCCGGGTGTGGTACGGCAGTGCTGAATCACTAAATCCTGTATCTGAAACTAACATTGCCCTGTATAACGCCTAGCTGGAATTTAAGAAAAAACCTGGAAAGAAGTTATACTTATTACGTGTTTTAAATTAAACGGGTTCTCAGATGAGGGAGTGGGTCCTCTCCCTCGCCCTAGCAACCCGGCCTTCCCCCAACCAAAGCCGCGATACAGACGGGACCAGGCCACATTTTGCCAAATAGACGTGATTCCATTCCCGTTGCCAAGGATCTTATTGAAGAGGAGCGTCCTGGACGATGCTTACTTAATCAAGACGTTCTTGTATTTTCCAATCTCATTTACTAATTATGCAAATAATTTTTCTTAATCTCATTCAGCCAATACCTTTCCACATGACATTTAAGCTTGTCACTCGGTTGTTCTCATCAACTAATTGGGTGATGTTGGCTCCCTAAACTTTGAACAAATTGGTTCAAACCCCACGGAATGTCTTTATTTGGGAGGCTGAAAATAGATGCAAATCTTTGAAAAGAGCAGATAAGAGGATATTTTAAGTGAGACATAATGTTTTCAGGCAACGAGACCATGGAATCATGGAACTATTTCTAGACATCTGTTTTCAGAATGTTCTCTTTTTTAACAAGCAGTTTTTAAATTCATCGTACAAATACTCCCCATGATGCAGGGGCAGATTTGAAAGCAAAATAGAATTGAGTTTTTTGGTAGTGAATGAGTGGACTTCTTATTTTGAGAAAATATCTTCTAGATGCCTTCCAGGGTTAGAAATCTCTTATATTACAGAAAACGTCAGAAGATTTGTATTTTTGTAAAAGAAGACTATGAAACTCACCCGTTAAGTTTCTATTCCGCTGTGAGACAGCCAGCGGACCTCTGTGGAGTATAGGATGTTCGTGGACGCAGCCATCCCGTTGCAAAATGCTCTCGGCAATGAATGAGTAGTAACTCCGTGTATGGGGGGGCAGTTGGTACTCTGAGTATGTTAAATAAAATACCTCGAATGCAGGCCAGGAAAGTCATACGCGTGAAGAGCAGAGGAGAGTCTTCCTTCCCCACAGAACACCAGGAGGTCTTCAAACAAAAGCCATTTTCTCCTATAACTTTTAGGTCATTTCAAACTGTTGGGCTGTCTTCACTCTGCTTCTGGTGATCCATCGCAAAGGGGCAGGGAGCCCCTTGTTTACGGTAGCCCTGGGGTGGGGCTATCAGTTTCCTGTTAAGGAGAAGGAACTTGGGGCTCAGAGGAGATACTCAATCCACTGAGGGTCACAGGAGTCCATGACACTTTAGGACCTAGAACATTAACTGACGCTTTTTCACTTGAACACCCAATGTTCCAGGAGAGAAGCAGGCTGGTCTCCCCTCAAAGACGGATGCTCTTTCTGCGGCATGCGACACTCCATTTTTCTTAATCACCTCGTTGCGGTGCTCGAGAAGATGTGACTGGGTCTGTGTGGGACGAAAGGGAAAGTCAGACTGTTCGAATATGACGCATTGTGCGAGCTGAAACAGACCCATGATGACCAACGAGCTGTCAGAAGAAATAACGCTGAAAAATTTCACTCAAAGATAACTAATTTCTTTATTGAAAGGAATCTGTTTTCCGATACTGTGCCGCACCATATGGGAATGACACAGACCTTAAACTCTGCCTTCCCCAGGGGGTAAGCAACACCCCTTTGAATTACACAGCGTGGAGGTCCTGGTCCCCTGTGAGGGCAGGGCCTGGTCTATGGTAGGATTTGGTAAATATTTGCTGGATGGACCAATGCACCAGGTTCTCTCCTCAGCGTCCAGCATCATTTCTCTGCTAGACTCTAGCAAACTCTCCTCCAGTCTCCCCTGTGGGGAGGCTGAGCCGCCGGTGCACGGTGGGACCTATTGTGTGACAAGGCAGGTAACATGATATCGTCCTTTTACAGGCGTGTGTGTGCACGGCTAGGGTACTGAGAGTTTACAGACCAGATGGCCTCTGGTTTTACCTTTGTTCTGTCCTCCTGACTTGCTCGAGCGTCACAGAGTAATGACTCGGCCCAGATCTACGGAATCGTCGTCCTCCAGCTCACATTCAACTGGCACCTTTGGGAAAGCGTGTGACGGCCAGGCTGTGCTGAGAAGCGCAGAGGCAAACGGGGTAGTCTGTGTTCCCAGTCCTTCGCTCACTGCCTGGCAACCCAGGTGGGCGAGTCCAGCCCAGGGGAGTCCACAGCACAGAGGCTGGCCGAGCCACTTGCACTTGAGAGAAGGCTGTGCTTTCGGCACATTTTGTGGGTCCCTTGGGATAGAGTTTAAAATGGAGAGGTCAGCGTGGATTTTAATGATATTCAGAAAAGAGAAAGAGGGAGCTTCTGCGGCTCATCTTACCCCCACCATCCGTCCCCCAAGCGTAGGCCTGGACAGCACTCGGTTTCCCTCCCCAGGGACGGGCCCCGGAAGATGAGTGCGGCAGCGTGTGAGGACAAGGATGGGGCCGCGGAGGTCCCCGCAAAGCGAGACCGGCTCGGAGGCTGGGAGGCGCGAGGGGAAGCCTGTGCCTGAAACACGCTGTGTAGAAGGGTGTGGCCCTCAGCAGCCGGCACCCGAGTGCTCTCTCGGGGACCGCTCGTGGCTCTCTGCGCTCGTGGGTTTCATTGAACCCCACAACCCCATGTGGCTGATGAGATCGTCGTCGTCATCATTATTATTATCGTGTCCTTCAAATGAAGAAACCGAGGCACGGGGTGGTGAAGGTACTTGCTCAAGGACACACAGCCAGGAAGTGCTCGGGGTGGTTTTGAACTCTGAACTGCCCCTCGGTGCTGCACAACTCAGGAGCCCCTCCCTTATCTGCGGTTTCAGTGACCAGGCTTGGGAGCGGAAGGTCCCTAGTAGCCTAACCCTGAGCCACGGGGCCACGTCACTCACCTCACTTCATCTCAACACGCAGGCGTTTTATCGTCTCACGGCGTCCAAGAAGAAGGGCGAGTGCAGCACGACAAGGTCTGTTTAAGGGAGAGAGGAAGACCTCATTCACATGGCGTTTTTACAGCATATTGTCATAATCGTCTTATTTTGTTCTTAGTTACTGTTACTCTCTTACGGTGCTGGTTTGTACATTAGGCGTTATCACGGGTGTGTACGCATGGGAAGAACACACGGGATGTACAGTGCTCCCTGCCGTGTAGGGTTTCAGGCATCTCCGGGGGGTCTCGGAACACGTTCCTCCCCGGATAACGGGGTGTGATATTGATACTTGATAGATCGGTTGTGAGGCGCACAGTGAAGGGAGGGCCCAAGGTGGACGCCCCATTTTCTGGTGTAGAAACCAGTCCCCATGACGTCATCATTCTGATGGGGGAACTCCAGAGGAACAGCAGGTCTGGGAGGCCAGCAAGGAGGCTTGGGACAATTTGAGATGAAGACATTTCAGGGACCGGCCAGTGGGGACGTTCAGTTAGCGGACGGTACGTACATGGTTCTGGAACTCAGGAGAGATATCTGAGCTGAACTATTTGAGATGGATCTAAACAAACAGCAGCATAATGAAAAGCACACATAGCAGGAAACCAGAGATTTTTACCATACTTGGAATTTTGACCTTGTAATTCGAGCAGCTCATTTTCAGAGTCACTAGACACGTCAGTCCCTAGCACTTATACAAAATTAGCCTTCATCCATCAAGTTTATTTCTCTGGCTCTTCTAGCACGAGGCCGAACTCGGCGGGATAATTCTTTTTTCTTCCATAGCCTCGATGGATTTGCAGCTGTGCATCCACGGACTTCCGCTCCACCTTTGTGACCCCAGTAGCTAGCGCTGCTGGCGCAGTCTGTGCCCATGGGACTGAGCGACGCAGGTGGACGTCTGAACTCCGGTGTTCTTACGGGTCTGTAAAAATACCATTTGGGGGTTGCTGTATTCAATAGATCTACTTGCAAAACCAATGGAACATTCCATGCTGTGGGGAAGATAGAGGAGCCTCGTGTCCGTGTGGTTCCTTTTCCCTCAACAACTGAGGGCTGCCCACGTGCAGCTGCTGCCCACAGAAAACCGTCTCGGTCTTTCGTAGAAGATGTCCTTCGAGGGTAGCACGTGAACCCTCTCAGCCCCAAGTCAGAACATGCCCTGAGCTCTGGACCCGAGCCGAGCGCCTCTCCGAGAATCAGTCCCACGGAGATCCGCGGTGCTGGGTAGTTGAGAACCGAAGGCCTTCAGCCTTAGGCTGGGGTGGCCTCCTGCGACCCAGGTCGTTCCCCGCGAACCCACAGAGCATCTTCTCCCTGTCCTCCGGCGGGTGGTGGGGTGGGCAGTGCCGCTCCGCTTGGGAACCTGGAGCCCGCTGGGGCTGTTCGAGTCAGAAAATGGACAGAAAATTGCAAAGAGAAAGAAAAATGGCAACCAGGACATTAAGCGGCCTACAAAGTCGTCAGAAGAAAAGCTGGGCCTGCGGGTTCCTGAATGGCGAGATGATCGGTGCCCCGGGACATGCCTCTGATTTTCGCTCTCTAACAGATGCCCGAAGGGCCCTTCCTTCTGTTCTCCTGTAGCCAGGATCGCTGCTGCTGTGTGAGTCGCCTCCGAGAGAAACCCGTGTGTTTTGAAGAGACTTTGGCCTTATTCTATCTTCTCTCTCTAAACTACCAGTGTTCAAACCTTTTAAATTGTCTTCCCCTATTGATGGAGAAAACTTGAATAAAGACTCTCAATAAATATTTGTATTCTTAAAATGTGTGTGTGTGTGTGAGAGAGAGAGAGAGAGTGCCACTGGCGATTAGATTGTGAACATTCTGAAATTCTGTCCCTCGCCTGTTCGAGTTAAGCGCGCTGGAGTGCACATGGGTGAGAATGGCGTCATTTCAGTTACTCGTTAGTAGTTGTTAGTGAAAAAGAAAAATATCGTTGTAATGCAATATGTCCATATATATCTCGATATCTTAAACTGAGAAATCTTTTATTTATTTATTTAATATTTAGTTAATTTATTTGAGAGAAAGAACGAGAGAGAGGGAGAACACGAGAGGGGAGGGTCCGAGGGAGAAGCCGACTCCCCACGGAGCAGGGAGCCCGAGGCGGGACTTGATCCCGGGACTCCAGGATCATGACCTGAGCCGAAGGCAGTGGCTTAACCCACTGAGTCCCCCAGGTGCCCTCAGACTGAGAAATCTTAGAATGAAGAGAGAAAAGACTGGAAAAGTCTTCCGCTCTCATCCCGCAGAGAAACAGTTCTTGAAGTCGGCCCTTTCCTCTGCTCAGTGGTAAGCACCGAACACCTGCTTCGTGCCTCCAACTGAAGCAAGTGCTGGCCTGCACGAGCCTCCGTCCCCGCGAGGAAGCCCAGCTGCCCTGTGACACGGCTCTAGGAGGCCCCTCGGAAGCCGCGGGAGGGGTGGCGCGGGCAAGGGGACGGAGCTTCACACCCGCTGGGTCAGGTGGAGACGAAGGCTCCGCCCGAGTGAGGTGGATGGTGAGGGGAGCGGCTCCTTCCGGCGGCCGGAGACCCGGCGCGCGGGCTGGGCGGCAGCTAGTCCTGTGGGCAGCAACGGAGGAGCTTCTGGGTGTTGATCCGGGGTCGCACCCGCGCGCAGATACACAGCCCAGCAGGCCCGAGGATGACCTCCGGGGGGCTCGCGGGTGCCGGGGAACAGAAGGCGCAGCCTGGGCAGCTGGGAGCCGCCGCATAAATAAGGCACCAGAGCTTTGTTCCGCGCAGTCTGCTCCCTGTCAGGCCTGACAAGGCGGCGCCCTTTGTGCTCCCTGATAATGGATTTCTTTCTGAGGCACCATCAGGTTCTGAAACGTGAACCACGAGCTGGTGAGCCCAGCTCCTGTCTCCCCCCCTCTCTGGGAGCGGGGTTCTCAGAAGCTTTGGAAGACGTTTACGAACGTGGATTGTCATTGTCTCCCCTCAAATCAATGTCCAAGCTCTGCGGGCAGTTTAATCCCCAGCTGGCCAGGCCGCAGCCTGTGCGGACTGAGTCTTAGAAGAATGGGCTTCTCGGAGGCACGGCGGTGGGAAGTTTGTACTTTTGTTGTAAGGACAGTTGGGAGTCTGTGGGGTCTCACTCCCTTCTGTTCCTCGTGAGCTTTTTTCAATTATAGAAACAGCACATTTCCTAATAAGTCCAAAAATGCAACGGTAGAAGAAATAGTGACCTCTAGCCCTTCTCTAATAATCTGTGTAGTAGACAGAGCAGAGGTCAGGCTTTGCCACACGCCTGCTGTAAACACCGCCTGCCACTTGCTAGCTGTGTGACCTTGCACAAGTTAGTGTGTGTGGGCCTCAGTGTCCTTGTCTGTGAAATGGGAGCCACGGGACCTTTTGCCCACTTTACCAGTAGCACATAAAACACCTACAATAATATCTGATAGAACTAAGCACACTGTTCACATTAACTATTATTAGCATAGCTATTATGAATGTCACTTTTTTCTTTGTTTCTCTTAAATCAGCGCATAGAATTCAGCAACTCAGGTTTTCCTTAATCTTAGTTAATCTATCACAAACATCTTTCTAGATCCAAATCTAAACATATGTAGAGATTACTATTACGTTTTAGCAGCTGTCATACTACTGCATAATGTGGATTGCCACTCATCTGTTTGAACATTACATTTTTACTGCGTATGTTCTCCTCTAGGATTCTGATGGATTCCTGTCTCACGTTGAACATTACATTTTTAGTGACCATCCAGTTGTTTCTAAGGTCTTGCTCTTGCAAACACAGTAGCAGTGAGGACTGTTGTACATACATTCTTTTGTACCATTGATTTTGTTTCCAAAAGAGTCTTGAAAGTGTGACTGCTAGATCCAAAGTCATGAGATTTTATTTTATTTTATTTTATGGTTTGTAATTCTATCTTCAGATTGTTTTTCTTTAGGTGTAGTTGGCTCAACGTTACATTAGTTTCAGGTGTACAACATAGCGATGCAGCTTCTCTATCCGTTACACTCACCGCAAGCATAGCTACCGTCTGTCACCCTAAGTTATGAGATTTTAAAATGGTAATAGATGTCCCAAAATCTCATAGCGATTTGCACCTACCAGAACTGTATGCTCACTTCCCCATGTGCTTACCAGCAGTGAATATTATCAATCTTTAATTTTTTCCAGCCCGGCAGGCAAAAAATAGAATCTCATTGTCCTTTCAATTGACCTTCCTCTGACTACCAGTGAGATCGGGAGCATGGACGGGTTCTAAGCTGAGGCATTTAATGATCAGCTTTCCCGTTTGAGAGATCGCTGGGGCCGCGGTACGCGGAGTTGATGAGACGGGAGTGGAGAAGGCTGCTCTGGAATTGGAGGGGTGGTGAGGAGGCTGCTCCGGTTCTCCGGCCTTTGTGTCGGCAAGCAATCTCCACTCCCACACGTCCGCCCCGAACCCTGGCCTGTGTCCGGGGCCAGCGGCACACACGACTGCCGGGTGCTGGTGCGGAGCCAGTCACACTCCAGGTGTCCACCGCGACCTCCTTTCTTGTTTTTCCTCTTCCCAGACGTATCCTTTCTCGTAGTTTTCTTAACTTAATTAATGGCCTCACCGTCCCCCTAACTAAACTGAGGATTAGGGTTAGTTAGTCTTGCCTAAACTACAAAACTCGGAGCCACGCTTCAGTCCTTGTCCTCTGTCTCCCACAGCCAGTCCTGTCACTGCGTCCTACAGACTTTGACCTCCGTCGGGGGCTCCATTCCTTGCTTGTCGTCCTCCCTGGGCTGCCGCACGAACACGCCTTCCTCATCTCCTTCGTGCCCATGATGAACCTTCCTGAGTTCCCAGCCTGCTCGTGTTCTCTAGCCCTGTTGTCTCTGCTTGGAATTCCCTCCCATCACTTACCCCCAGTGAAGTGAAACTTCCTCCTAAGCTCACCTTGAGAGTTCCTTTTCCCGTGAAATCCTCTGCTGCTCATGTGCCAGTGTGCGTAGAACCAATAACTCCTTTGCTTGTGCCCCTAACGCACCCCCCACCTTAACCTGTGTTACTGGCACTTGAATCTGTGCCACTCTAGATCTCCCTCAGAGATCTCTGACCTCCTTGAGAACATGGTTCATGGCTTTCTCATCTTTTACCCAGCACACTACTTGGCAAAGGGTGGCACTTAACTGTTTTTTGAAATAAGGAAGGCACTCTGGTCTAAACTTCTGTGGTTATGAGTTAGATTATCAGCAAGATGTCTCCCTTTAGTTTTTTTCATTTAAAATCGTAAAACATCACTTACTCCTCATAAGAAATTTGGAAAAAAGTTGAAAAGTAGAAATAAAAAAGTGACGTTGGGGGAACCAGGTGGTGGGTATTGGAGAGGGCACAGATTGCATGGAGCACGGGGTGTGGTACAAAAACAATGAATACTGTTACGCCAAAAATAAAAAAATATATGTACATAAAAAAATAAATAAAATAAAAAAAACTGATAGAAAGTCATCCATGTTCCCATTTATAATTTTATCTTGCCTTCTCCTGTCTTAGTTGAATGAGTGTATAATAATTGACAGTGGGATGATTCGCCCCCCCCGCCCCATCTCCATTCCTAAAGTCTGAGAACTCTAGAATAAACTGAAAAGAGGGGAACCTGCCACTATATCACTTATTACTGGGAAAATTCATCTGTCAGTATAATAAGAGATAAGAAATATGTCACTGGAATGTTATCCTTCCCAGTGTTTTGGTAGATGTAATATTTTCCAGTGTGGCACCACGGGGTTTAGAGTTAGAATCTTGTGGGAACTGAGCTTGGGATGACCCGAGTGGACTATAGGGCTCATCGTGAAACCCTACCCCCCCACTGTGTCTTTATCACTCACCAGCATGTATTTTCCCCTTAAAGTAAAATTCCTCAGATCAGATTCTTTTCACCTTGTTCATTTTCACTGACCGATGTAAGCAATGAGCAAACTTGTGTCTGTGTCTACTCTACGGCAGGCCTAGAAGAAGACAAGGGAGATGCGCGGTATCCCAGCCCACCAGACCTCTCTATCATTAGACTCAGAAACCGAGCGGTTGAGCTTCCCTTGGGGTTTCTGATGTGGGTTTCATCAGCTACGACAGTAAATCTGCTTTGTAACCGACTCTTCACCACCCCTCTTCCATGTTAAGGGATGTGGTTGCAATTTCTGTTTGTTCAGTGTAGTCTCGTAATTTCCATACTCAGTCCCGTGGTGTCAGACATTTAAGATTTTCCCTTTTTTACTATTGGAGTAACCATAATTAAGAAACATTTTAGGCATTAAAAGTCTTCTTTCCATATTTCAACTTTTATATCCTTAAGCCATTTCTAGATCCAGAATTACTGAGTCCAAGGATTGGAACAGCTTGAGGCTCATGATACATTTGCCCAATTTTTTTTCAAAAGAGTTTTTCAAATTTATACACTCCCCCATAATGTGTGAAAGTGGCCATTTTGTAGCACCATTTCCAAGAGCGAGAGTTGACCATTAAAAAATAAATCCCAGCTAATTTGCTAGGTAGTAAGTTGTTACAGGAGTTTTACAGATTGTGTCCTCACTTCTTCAGGAAATCTTCAGACTGACCAAGACTTTTCATCCGTTTGTTAAAGTTTTAACTGGACTGCAGGTCTGTTATAGATAATTTTAAGTATTCTTGTAGCCCTATAATTCTAGGCTACTCTGAACGTTATTCCCATTTACAAGGTGCACAGTTACACTTCACAAATGGATTATTGTAAGTAGTGTGGGCTGTGTCATCTTTGTGCGGGAGGAAAGAGTCCTATAAGAGATGACAGATGGAGGCCCCGGCAGAAAGGAGGGGAAAGATGTTTGATCGGGGTAAGTTGCGTAACCAGGGGAAGCATGAGCTCATGAAACTTTGCTAACCGTAAACCACGGTTTTATGACCAAAGGACTGTTAGAGAATCTAACCAGGGGCATGCTTGCTTTTGTAGCTTATGGAAAAAAATCTCACACGCATTTCTCTAGATAATGGCAGGGGAGGGACAAAGAGAAAAGGACTGCAAAAAACCTTAAGTCCCCACTATCTTTAAATCTAGACACTCTGAATACTCTTGGAGACTCACTGAGAGTCCCTGTCTTTCAGAAGACTTGGTTGCCTCTGTGTAACCATCTGCCCTCCCCGAGGTTATAACATGCAAAATGTGAGATTTGGATATCAAGTCACCATTTGGAAATCATAATTTCAAAGTTCCCCAGAGCAGGAAGTTGCTATTTGTGGCAAATGCTTCTCAAACTATTTCTAACAGTTCACAGATATTTTCTCACTAATCACCACGCATTTTTGTTGTCCCTTAATGGGAAAGTTGGTCTGAGGAGATGAGAGCCTGATGCTCTCCCTTATTTGTTTTCAGGGCCCAACTAAAGCAACGGGCAGATGTGTATTGTGTCTACTTTGTGGTGGGCCTTGAAAAGACCGAGAAGACTGGCTTATCCCCCAAACTCTTCTGATTAGGAAAAAGCTCAAGGTGAATTGTGACAAAATGCAGTTCTGCTTCCAAATAGATTACAGTCAGGTGTGGGACAGACGCATGTGCGTCAATAGTGGGATTGTCCGAGTGGGTGAGAGGTGCTAAGTGTGTTGGGTACAACTGTGAAGCAGACCAAGGCTCATAAACAGATGAATGTTTCTAGAGCCTAACAATTTAGAAAAACTTGCAAATAAATTATTCTTATTGGAGGTTCTCAAAAACCCTGCTGTGTATCGTAGCCTCATTTTATAGCTAAAGAGACTGAGGCCCAGAGATATTAAATAAATGGCTTGTCAGATAGAATTCCATGAGTCAGGACGTAGAAAGGAACAGACACCTCAAGTTCATGACTCAGTGAGGAGATTCGCCCTTCTGGATTAGAAGATTCCGCAAAATGACCTGCAGGGTGTATGATTCTAGAGGTATAGGAGGCTTTGGAACGGAATTAGATAGCTTTGATTTTTTAAATTTTAAGTTGTGAGTAGGAATATGATGCGTTAAAGGCGATGCTTGCCTCGGTGTACAGGTTGAATTGGGATGAAGAGACGTTGACTTACAGCGGTCGGCTGAATAATAGCGTGACCGCCAACGTGGGGCCCACTTGGACTTCCACGTGGATGGGAGGCGTACGATAGAGAGCAGAAGATCCAGATGAAGGACACGCCAAAAGTGAAACATGGAGGTCTTGGTAATAAGACAGACGTGGTCGATGACAAAGAAGGAGACAATAAAGGGTGATTCCGTTTTGAGGCGGGGAAGAAGAAGAGCAGTTCAGCCGGCGTGGGCCTGGCCCCTTGAATTCTCAGGCGGAAAATTCTCTGAGAGCATTTCCAGTGCGAGTGGAACACGGGGCTGGAGGGTCCTTACACAGCACGTTTCTGGTTTGTTTATAATCCCAAAGTTAATTTGATTGGGGGAGCTGTCAAATACGAGGTAGGGAGACAGCAGACCCGAAGAATGCCTCTTGCTAGAGCGATGCTTCCCTTGTTGATGACGGTGTTTCTCTGCCACGAGAACATCCACACTCAACCACTTCACTCAGTTTTCTGCCTTGTTCGGGGAAGGGGCTTCTGTAAGCTGCAACAGAGATGGTAAAACTACGGTTCTTTAATAGGATTTCTACTTGTGAGGATTTGTGAAGTTTTCAGTCTCCTTTCAGAGCAGTGGACCCGGTTCTTGTGCCTGTTGGTATTTCTCTGGTTTCCCTACAAGCGTGGTTTCCAAATGTACCTTTAGAACACAGAGCTGCTGTTTTAGGAATGTGGGCATTTGCACAGCTCAGTGATAACAGAAGCTTTTGAGTACAAGGGTCTTTTAAGCAGATTTCAATATAATTAGTAGCTCATGGAATAGTTTACATTCTCGTGTTCCTTATTTTTTTTATTTTTTAAGTTCCTTATTTTATTTTTTTTATTTTTTAAGTTTTCCTTATTTTAACAATCAGAAGTATTATATAAGAGAAATATATAACCAGATTTCACAGATTTTCGTGAATAAATCAGAGAGGAGGCTAGGTTAGGTATCTTTCACGGACATGGAAGAGTCAGCATTTTTATTTATTTAATTTATTTATTTGAAAGAGCAGAGAGCAGGGGCAGCACAAGCAGGGGGAGTGGCAGAGGGAGAGGGAGAAGCAGGCTCCCCGCTGAGCAGAGAGCCCGACGCGGGACTCGATCCCAGGACCCTGAGATCATGACCTGAGCCGCTCAGACTCTAACCCACTGCGCCACCCGGGTGTCCCAGAGTCAGCAGGTTTAAATGGCTTTTATTTTACCTGAATCACTGTGTGAGGAAGGCAGGGAAGCAAAAGGTTAATAGGATTTTTAAAGTCCTTTTGCTCGTGATCTTTTTTGAGTAGGTGAGACCTTGAGTGGATGGCTGTGGCCAGCGGCTTCCAGAGGCAGCCGCGTCGGTCTGAGATGAAATAAACTTACCTGACCAACGACCTCCCAGTGTCTGAGGCCGGGGAGGCTGACGGTTCTGCCTTCCTCTTCCTTCTCCCCCCGCGCCGCCCCACAGACTCCCCCTCCCTCAGCCCCGGGTGCTCCCGGCGTTTCTCCTAACAGCGAGGGGGTCTCTAGTGGACTTCGTACTCCGGAAGTTACCATCTGTTGCGTCGTGACAATGGATCCCGCGTTCTTCACAGCAGGTGGACAAGCATTTCCCCAAAACCTACCATATACTCTGTGCACGTTCTTGTGCAAAAAATGCCCTTTATTTGGACTGAGTCTGGCTCTTTGTCTCTATGGAAACCTTGATAGAAAGCCGAGTAACACTTCTGGGAACAGGCCGTTCATCTGGGGTTTGGGTAGTGCCGGGACGAGAGTTCTCGGGGAGTTCGTACCGTGTCTCACTGAGACTTCTCAGTGCTCGGCTCCTCTCAGCGAGCGGGAGCCTCGGCCGAGATGCACACACGCCTCGCACGCATACACGTCGCACAGCTGTGTCGGCCGCCGGCTACCCTGAAAGAGACAGAGGCTAAATGTGGCGACCAGAGACTTGAACTACGGCGGATTTCTAGCCCGGAGTTTTCTCATTTGCTCTGAGGCTCGGTCCTGGTTGTCTGACGTGGGGAGCCCTGTGGTTTCTCCCGATCTCGTTACCCCATCTGGAGGATACACGGCTGGTCTAGAGGCTGCGTGTAATGCCAGCCCCTTCCCCAGCTCTGGTACCCCATTACCATATCTTATTTAACTTTTGCTAGGAAAAATACTACCTTCCATACCTTCAGAGTGCTCCGTAAACGGATTAAAATCGCTATTAAAATGATGGTACTTGTAAAAGTTGCTTTGTTTGTCGTTCAGAAATGCGTTTCCACCATTGGGAAGTCAGTCCACTCGTACGGGGAATCTGTGTCACGTCACCGTCGTGCGTCTCTAACTGGCTGCTTCGTGTATGGAAAATAGGCGTAACTTTTTTCAAGAGACAAAGCCTCCGAGTTTAATCAGACCATTTTTACTGCATCTGCTCTCTGGAGGCAACGTTCTGTTGTTGTTTTATGGAGAACTGTGTTTTTCAGGAGTGGGTAGGAGCACAACTATTTCCATGGTGGGAACAGGAGGAGATGAGGGAACAGGGTCGAGAGAGCACGGAGGAGAGAAAACGAGGTGGAAACAACACAGATCTAATCGAGTCTGCGTGTCCTTCAGCAAAGAGAAAAGGCACAGCTGCTCCTGTGAATCTAAAATAAATAAATAAAGGGTCGTCGTTTAATTATTCAGTTACGCAGGCCCTGGTAGGGATGAGGGGAAGAGAACTGAATAGTCTCTTTAAATCAAACTGTCGCAGGGCATTCTTTCGGGCCCTGGCCACTTCTCTGACTCGCCCCGGGAGGTTTGCATTGGGGGTTGGCATCAGCCCCCTCGGGATGGTCTGTTGTCCTTGCCAGCGGGACCTGAGGGGTGGGGAGGGAGTGGGGTCTCGGGAGGGACAGAGAGCGGCCGCCTGTGCCAGCCCTCCAGACTCACGCAGGGAAGCACACTCCCCACGAGAGCACAGACCCACGCCGGCCCCTCTCATATATCGAACCCTGTCATTCTCGGGCAAAACATCATTCCTTTGCTTGCTTTTGAGATCTTCTCTTTTGAATGGAAGTTGGACTTTTCCACAAGATTCCCTGCCTGGAGCTTAAAGCTCGCTCTGATCTAGCCCCGTTACTTTGGCTTCGTTGCTCAGGCTCTGTAGGCCGGTTGCAGGACCCAGGTGCGGCTCTGCCGGCCGCTAAATCTGGTCCCTTGATAACTACCACAAGCGATGGCCTCCTGCAGAGGCTGCCCTGGCCGTGGGCTGGTTGTGTGGCCGGACCACTAATTGCTGCCTCTGGTGTCTGTCACAAACGCCTAGGGAAGAAAAAGACTCTGGTCTACGCGTCCTCTGCTCCTGCAGATTTGGAGCTGCGTGCGGGTGGTGTGGAGGGGGCCGGTGGGCAGCCTGAGGTGGTGGCTCTTCTGCGGGGCGCACCTTCCTCACCGGAGAGAGGAGCGGGTGAGCTGAGGTCGCTGGCGGCTCGAACAGAGCGAGATACCCCAGGGTCCCCGTCTTCATCGCTGTTTTCCTTCCAAGCTCCCGCTCAGCCCCTTCAGTTCTGTGAGGCCTCTTTGTCCAGACTGCCCCGCCTCCGGCAAAATTAACCTCGCTTCTCGCCATCTCGCCGTGTTCCCTCGTAACCCTCGTCGCAGCCCGCCGTGTACCCTAGGCTCTGGGTGTGTGTCTGTGTCCCTGACTGGACTGCCAAGTCCCAGGTATCAGGCCGCTCATGCTCTATTTATCTCCACGCTTCTCATGGTGATTTCTGCATTGCAGTCAGGCACTCCGGACTGTCTGCGCCCAACAGAGCTCCTGACTTGCTGTCACAGGGGGACGATGTGTAAGCAGGTCCTCAGGAACACAACAGGGAAAATCTCAGCTCTTCCCGACCTGTTCGGAAGCCCAGCGGAGGGGGTGGTCAGCTCCTCGCTCCCAGACCAGAGTCGATGAAAGGGAGCTCCAAGAATTCTGGTTCCCTGATGTACTTTTAAAGTTCTGTGGCAAACAAGGTTATTTCAGTTCCTGCCAGATTAATGACCCCACAGAGAAGCGACCTCTACAAATACTCCAGAAATAGCAAGTCTTGGAATTCACTGAAAACAGATCAGTCCGAGCTCTTTTTCACTTTGCCGGGAGAGAAAATGGCATCATTTCAGCGTCTTCTTCAAAGCTCTGTTGAGCCCACACTAGGCTCGAGGTGCTGGGAGACAGACAGAGCTGAAAACAGCCTCCGTGATGCTGGGGCTGGCGCTCAGGGTTAAGGTGTCGGCCGGGTTGATCTAACTCTAGGACGTCTCTTACAGATGACTGTCCCCCTCTGTCTTCACAGGGTCCTTCCCCCGCGTGCCCACATTTTCTCCGTGTCCCAGTCTTTCCTCTTCTTATATGGACCCCGTCATGTTGGATTAGAGTCAACCCTAATGACCTCTTTTTACTTCCATCATCTCTTTAAAGACTCTGTGTCCAAATACAGTCACATTCTGAATTACCGAAGGCTAGGACTTCAGTGTACGGATTTGGGGGAGGGGAGGACAGAGTGTTTCTCCTTTATCTTCCCTGTAAGGGAGAACTTCCCCTCAAGCGGAATATGAGCGGCAGAGTTGCGTTCCCCAGCTAATGTTGACGTAATAAGTGCAAAAGCTCACAAACATACGTAATTATACCTGAATACATAATGTGTGTGCAATGTGTAGTGTTCTCTGTCTCTGTCTTTCTCTCTCCGTATATTCCATTTGGTGATACAAACACGTGGCTATACATAACACACGTGCACATATGCACATGCATATGCTTATTTTTTTACACATATGTTTAAACCCTGTGTATAAAAACAGGAGATGGAAAGAAAGCACACCAGAATAATAATGTTAGTTATCTTTTGGCTGTGGGGCTATGGGAAACGTTTTTCTTTTCTCCGTGCTTTAGTATTTATCAAGTTGTCTACAATTAATATGAATTACTCTTTAAAGAAAAAAGTATACTTACTAAAAGTTAAAAAGTAAATAATGAAACCATTCGTCCCTAGACAAGTCATTCATAACAAAAGAGTTGATAATTCCCACTGTCTTTCTGGAAGAAGTCCTACCATAGAATGACCACAAGAATTAGTGAAGCACTTTGAAAAGGAATATGCTAAGATCAAATTACTCTTTCTGGAGACCAGAAAAAAAAAGTCAAATCTAAAACTTGACTAGTCTAGGAAAAAGTGAAAACTACCTAATAAGAAAAAATTAGAATACCAAACAAGTAAAAATAGAAAGTTCTAAATATAAGTGTATTTTAAACTTTGTTTATTATCAGTCTTAGACAATGAGTACCTCTTGTACTCATATTGACATTTTGCTGTGTTTTAGTCATAATCATGTATTACTTTGATAATCAGGAAAAAGAAAAAGTGAATTCAGAAGCTAGCCATCCGGTGAGACCAACAGAGAGGTCGAATACTGACTTGGACTTGGTTTGGTTAGCATAGTTTTTGCTACCAAGATAAGGAAATTTCTTCCAGTAAGAAAGGTAGTAGAATTTTTGTTTGTTTGTTTTGCAAATTGAGCTGGGTCCCTGGCCAGGGTTTGGGCTTAACAACCCGGGGCTTCTTGAAGATGGATAATGGCCACTTTCCCCACAAAGACGCCACAAGAGGTTCAGCTGTGGACGCCTGTGCACTGCGGGCAGCGGGCCCGAGTGGTGAGTGCCGCCCGCTCATGTTTTCTTTGACCTGGGCAGTTTCTAAAGAAAAAGGGAGATTTAGACTACAAATGTAAGATTCTTGTTTCTTTTTAAAAAAAAAAAAAAAAAGAACCGAGACTATTTGGCTTTCCAGTCTGGACACCGGCTCTTGGAAGGAGATTGTAGCCGCTCCCGGGCCTGTTCGTCCAGGCACTGGCGTGGAGTTGTGGCTGGAATTCATCATCACGCCTGCACGGCTCCTCTGAACAGCTGAGTCAGGCCACGAGGACCTCGTGCTTCAAGGGAAGCGTTTTCTTGAGGGAGAGGGAGGGATTCATGAATGTTCGATGTGAACACGTTGGTGTGTTTGCTCATTTACTCACCTGCCGTCCCTGTAATGACTGGAAGTGACCCTGCGTGGGCCTTGGGGAAGTCGTGCAGAGTCTCTCCACGGGCAACAGAACCCCAGGGGATCCGGTGCGGTTGCGCAGGACCAGGCCGGACGAGACGGCGGGCGACACTGCTGGAACACGGCAGGCAGCCGCAGTCATCGTGGCAGGAGTCCCCGGATCTCCCCTCAGTGAGCAGCCGACGCAGTCAGAGGGGCTTGGTGGTGGCCCGGACACAAAGGACTCCCACGTCTCAGAGCCGTAGGAACAGGGCTCGTTTTTCCCTCCTGCGTTTATGTCCGCGGCGTGTGACTAGGGATCCTGCATTCTGTTCTTCGCACTTTGATGCCTCAGCGGACGAAGATGGCCACACCTGGAACGCGGCCAGAGCTGTGGGAGAGGAACAAAATCTATGGAAAATTGCTCGCTGGTTCTTGAAACTCCCGCTTAGAACTACCATGTGTTCTTCCTGCCCACATGTCATTGGTCAGACTCAGTCCCGTGGCCATGCCTACCTACCACGATCATGCCTCACACAGTCCTACCAGACCCAGACGGCGGAGTCGGAAATGGCTGGTGGGGCGCATCAAGGGTGAGGACATCAACCTCTGGGATCTCTCTTATTTTATTCGCCCTGCAGAAAGAATTCAAATCCTTCTCCCTTAATTTGAACTTCAGAAAGGAATGACTGATAAACATTCACATGACTCGTCCCGCTGGCAGCCAGGGAGCAGAGACCATGTTCTTGGACGTGAACTTGGTGGAGATGGGCCCTGCTTGTCCTGTAGGAGTTGCTCTCTGGCTCCCTGAATACTGTGAGCTTTTATGGGTTCCTCACCCGCATCATGAAACACCAGCCCCACGTGGCAGCACAGCAGAAGCGCTGAAGCTTTTGCTTCCTTACCGAAATAAAAACGAAATAAAATGAAACTCTGGTTTTGGCCCTTCATTGCTCTGTTTCTCATCCCACCCTCAAAACGAACTGTAGCGTATGTGCTTTTTGGAGGGCATGATTTGAATGTGTAGACAATTTAGTGTATTCTTTTAAAATTCCTCAAGATCTCCATAGATATCCCCCAGGTCTGTTTGTACAGTGGTAGGGAGTATCTTGCTAAGTGTTGAGAATCAAATCATCGGATGACGGAGTGTGATTTCAGGAAACTCTCAGGACTTGCACTCACTAAGCCGGTGCACTTGACTGGTTTGTATTTTCCGAAGAGAATGCGTCAGTGTTGTTCCCTAGAAGGTTTTGGTGGGTGTACAGAGGTATTCAGACAGACAACTTAATCTTTCGGGGGAACTTTAGCTACTGAAAAGTCACATCTACTGTCATCAAGATTTATACTGCTTTTTATTTTTAAAGTAGCTCCGTGTGATTTGTCTTTATAGAGGAAGGAAGAAGGCTAATTATTGAAAGATTTCATACAGAAATAGAAGTATATGGCCCAAATGGTGACTTAAAACTGGGAGTAGTCTGTTCTGCCTGGAATTCTATTTTCTTTAATCAAGGAGGGGGGATAAGGAATATTTCTATATGTTAACTAAAGAGAAGACAGGGAAGACACAGTTAGTTCTACGTGGTGTGGGAAATTAATGCCAGAGGAGCTCTCTGGTTTCATGTACGAAGTCCTTTGATCTTCACCAAGGACTTCAAAACCTTTCTCGTGGGTCTCTTTAGGTTTTACCTAGCCTGTGAAAAAGGAGAAATGAGAAATATAGCTAGAATGTCTTCTTATAAAGATCTTGTCTTCTAAAATGTGTACGCCGCAGTGACACAATGGTTTGATGTCCCCACGTCAAGGTCTGAGAAGGACCCGGTCTCAGGGCTCCGAAGGCCCCACGGCCCCGTTCGGTGGGTCGGCGCACGAAAGGTCGTAGTTCGAGTTGTGCGTATCACTGGATTTCTAAAGCCTGGTTTTGTGGACGTTGAAGCCCTTTGATTAAGAATAGAAATGATGATGGCCTCCGTGAAAGGGCCTGTAGAATCAGCGGTCCCTTTGGGAGAGTGGAAAGTAACCACCCAGAAGGCCAGCAAACCAACCCCCCAAAGTTCTCGAAATCTAGCAGCCTGGCCTCCTGCAAACGGACTGTTCTCGGACTCTACTTCAGCGGAGCCGGTTCCCAGGGGCCTTCCTGCAAGACGTCCGGCTCCGGCTTCCCCCGGAGAAGAGCAAGTCCATGCGTCCAGGCGGCAGGAGGTTGCGTTTCCTCTTTCCACAGCAACCTGTGGCTGCTTTCCATCTACAGATCACAGCAGGGCGTTTACAAAGAATAAAGACACACTTGCAAATCACGGAAAAATATCCATTTTACGGATAGAGAAGACGCATAACATTTAAAAGGCCATTTTCTCAGGTAGAGCAGAAGCCACAGGCATATGTCACGGACAGTGATTCTAATGGAGTGATCGAGTCACATCGCAGTCCAGAGGCACTTTGTGTGTGTGTGCGTGTGTCTCCAAAATCAGCCCTGCAATTAAACATAATTATGTTTGCTCTTTTGTGGTTCCTTTCACCAAGGGAACAGAAAGTGCTTCACAAACATTAATTAAGCAGCGCAACACCCCTGTGAGGAAGATAGGAATTATCCTGCTCTTAGATGTGGTGACATGGAAACTGAAGAATTTAGTAATTTATCCACGATTACAGGGG
This sequence comes from Mustela erminea, assembly GCF_009829155.1. Lineage (NCBI taxonomy): Eukaryota > Metazoa > Chordata > Mammalia > Carnivora > Mustelidae > Mustela > Mustela erminea. Next base: position 164,110,980 of record NC_045615.1, on the reverse strand, counting down.
GAATTGTTGTCCAAGTTTCCATATGGTTGAAGTTTCTCTGTCATCTTATCCTTCAGTGAAATAGTCTTTGAAATGCACTAATAATCTTTTGTGGAAAGTATTTTTTTCAACTGCTTATAGTTATTAACATTTTGCTATTTTTTATCTGTGCTTTTGTAAATCTATTTTAAATACTTACTAAGGGCTTAAATTTTAAGGAGCATTGGGGCTCCTTGGTGGCTCAGTGGGTTAAGCCTCTGCCTTCAGCTCAGGTCATGATCTCAGGGTCCTGGGATTGAGTCCCGCGTCGGGCTCTCTGCTCAGCGGGGAGTCTGCTCTCTCTCTCTGCCTACTTGTGATCTCTGTCTGTCAAATAAATAAATAAAATCTTTAAAATATGATAGGGAACATATTCATAGTTTCATTGATTAGATACTGTAAATATCTAAGGTCTCACCTAAATATGAAAGTCATTTTAAGTATTTTTATCTTTTGGTAAATTATTATAATTGAACTATATTGAAGTAATACATAGATACAGAACTATATTGAAGTAATACATAGATACAGAAAAGTGCAAAAAGCATAAACATGCGATTTGATGAATTTTCCCGAAGCGAATACACTGGCACAGCCGCAGAGAGCATTGGTACCTCAGAACCCCTCACCTGTGTGCCCATGTCCAGCTGTCACCCTTCCAGAAGTAACCAGCGGTCTGCATTCACGCAGCACAGATGAGTTTTGCCTGTTTTTGTACTTCAGATACATGAGTCATAATGTAGGTACTCATTTGTGTCTGTTTTCTTTCTTTTTCTTGAAAAAAATTCGAGGTAAATATGATATACAGCATTGTGTTGGCTTCAGCTATCTGTGACATAATGATGTGATGTTGTGAAATGATCACCACAGTAAGTCTAGTTAACATGCTGCCGAACAATCAGTTCACTTCAGTACGGAACAAACAAAAACCAAAACCAAAGCATTACATCATTACAAAATTTTTTCTTGTAATGAGGACTTTTGGGGTGCTGGGGTGGCTCAGTTGGTTAAGCTGCTGACTCTTGATTTTGGCTCAGGTCATGATCTCAAGGTCCTGAGATCGAGCCCTGTATGGGGCTCCAGCTCAGCAGCGAGTCTGCTTGAGGATTCTCTCTCCCTCTTGCTCTGCCCTTCCCCCCTTCTCTAAAATAAATAAATATTTAAAAAAATGAGAACTTTTAAGATTTACTCTTAGCAAGTTTCAAATATGCAATGTGTGTATAATAAATAATATGTATAATTAATTATAGTCTCCCTGTTGTCCATTACATCCTATGACTTGTTTTCTAGCTGGATGCCAGTGTCTTTTGACTCCCTTCACGCATGTGGCCCACCCTTCACCCTGCCTCTGGCAGCCATTGATCTGTTCTCTATATCTGTGAGCTTGTTTTGTTTTGTTTTTGTTTTAGATCCCACATATAAGCAAGATTATAATACATTTCTCTTTCTCTGTCTGACTTTTTTCACTTAGCATAATGTCCTCAAGGGCCATCCAAGATTTCCTTTTTTATGGCAGAATAATAGTTCATTGTTTGCGTGCGTGTGTGTGTGTGTGTGTGTGAGTGTGTGTGTGCGTGTTTTCTATAACATTTTCTTTATCCATTCATCTATCAAGGGACACTTATGTTGTTTCCATATCTTGGCTGTTACAGAATGATGCTGCACTGAATGTGGAGGTCCATATATCTTTTTGAGCTAGTGTTTTTTTTCTTTGGATGATTACCCAGAAGTGGAATTGCTAGATCATACGTCTGTTTTCATTAAGCATTGTGTTTGTGAGATTCATTCATGTTGTTGCCTGCAGTTACAGGAGTTCATTTCCATTGCTGTAGAGTAATTAAATTATTTAAATACACCACAACTTCTTTATCTATTCTACTGTTGATGAAAAAATTTTTTTTCTAGTTTGGGATGATTAGAGTATTGTTTTTATTTTTTTATTTTCATGTATATATTTTTTAAGATTTTATTTATTTATTTGACAGAGAGAGAGAAATCACATGTAGGCAGAGAGACAGGCAGAGAGAGAGAAGGAAGCAAGCTCCCCAATGTGGGGCTCAATCCCAGAACCCTGAGATCATGACCTGAGCTGAAGGCAGAGGCTTTAACCCACTGAGCCACCCAGGCACCCCTTGAGTATTGTTTTTAAAGGAATGTTGTTACACACATTCTTCTTGAATTAGGCTGAAATAAGGAAAACTCTTTATTTACCATGAAGGCATTGAGACAAATGAGTGATGTATACTAAGGAGTTACTAAGTGTTATTCATATGAAGAGGATTGAGAGCCTTAAGAACCTGTTTCCAGGCTGTGGAGCAGGAATAATTAACATTTTTCTTTAAACCTGAAAATATCACTTGCCTTATTGGTTGGTTGAGTTCACAAGAGACAGCTCAGAGAAGTAAAAAGAGCTCCGGTGGCAGGTAGACCTGGGTGTGAGTTCTTGCTCTACTGCTTACTAACTGTGTGACCTTGGCCAGCTCTGTCATTCCCTCCATGTTTCTTAGCCATCAGATGGTCTCTAGGTGGGGTGCCCAGCTGGCTTAGTTGGTGGAGCTCGTCACTCTTGATCTCCAGGTTTTAAGTTTGAACTCCACACGGGTGTAGAGATTACTTAAAAAAATAAAATCTTAAAAAAAACGTGTCTAGGTTTGTTGAAAGATTTGAAACTAAATATATAGCACTAAGTAGGAACTCAGTGAATGGCATATATTATTAAATATTTTCTGAGCCAATATGATTCTAAGACATACCAGATGGTAGTCTGACTGATTTGGATTATAGTTTTAGTTTATTAAGAATTCCTATTTGAAAAATTCTATTAGTAAGTATACAGTGAGTATAGAAATACCTATTTTCAAAGAGACCTCTAACACTGAAGGGATCTCCAACATTAAGGATTTCTGTGTTTCTTTTTGAAATATATCCATAATGAATATACTGTGTCCAACTGATTCATTCTTGGTCTCTGAGAGAATTTATCATAGTTTATCATATAACAAAAGAGAAGATCAAATACCATTACAGACATACTCTGTGAACAGCTTGCTTAATAGATGATTTAGGCTTGGGAAAGTATTGGCTTTAAGGTCAGAATTCTGTGGAAGTGGAAGCTTGGGCAGAGAATCACTTTGGAATTTTGGGTTTTTTGGATCCTTGATTGAGAAGGCTCGTGTTAAATATTTTAGAAATGGTAATAGTTGGAACAAATAGAAGGGAGGGGTGGAGTGACTGACCGATTGATTGATTGCCCAATTCTCATGTGACTGGTTGCCAGTTCAACACACGTTACATATCCTCGAGGTTCTACTGGAGAGTCGGTTATCTGAATATCTGCTTCATCCTCGTCTATGTTTTCCCATCTGAGGAAATGGCGCCCAGTTGCTCCAGCAAGAGCCGGGACGTCCTTGACTTTTCCTCTACCCAGATCCATCGAAATCGACAATTCCTGCCAATCCCCTCCTCCGTGTTTTGTGAGTCCGCCCACTTCTCTCTATCTTCTTGCCACGACCACAGCCCAGTCTGTCGACACCGTCCACCCGGTCATTTCAGGAACTTTATGCCTCATCTTCCAACATCCATTTTCCTTCTTGCACAGAACTATCCCATGCTGCAGCCAGAGAGTGATCTTGATTCACAACAAACCAGATCAGTCCCGTCTTCTGCTTCAAACCCTTTAATAGTTTCATACCGAATTTTGGGTAAAGTCTGTAATTCTTAACTCAGTGTGAAAAATGGACCCACTCCCCTTTGCTGCCCTGCCCCGGGGATTTCACGCTACAGCCACACAAGCCTTTTTCGTGGCCCGTGAATGCCTGTGTTCCTCCTTCACATGCTCCTCTCTGTCTCCTTTCTTTCCCTCGCAAACCCTACTCATTCTTGAGGTCTCAGTTTTGGTATGTTTTTTTCAGGAAAATATCCCAGGATCCCATGCATTAAATTATTGGTTCCTTCCATTGTATACTTTTATAGCATCTTCTACTTACATGAATAATGTTCATACTTAAAATTTTGCATTTAATGCTTACTAAGAGTCTATAGGGTTTATGAGAATAGGGATTCTATCTACTTTGTTTACTTATGTGTCCTTATTAGTAATAAACATTCTTGACTGATCGAGTCACGTATTTCTTGAGGGTAGGATTAGATTAATATAGCCGAAAGAAACAGGTAAGAAAATTGTCAGTGTTTGTGAAACTAAAGATAGAAAACTCTTCAGAAGCAATTATAAAGGCTCAATGATGATACTTATTCTTACCATTTTTCTTGATTTATCTTGTTATCAATAGATAGGCCTTCACTTCACAATATAACTTAAAGAACAACAATAAAATACAACGCATATGGCCTTTGATATCTTAGTACGCGGCAACAACATCTACCCCAAAGGAACTCCCTTTCCGGTCTACTTTTTCTAAACTTTTAACTACTCTTTTTTTAAAAAGATTTTATTGATTTATTTGTCAGAGAGAGAGCAGAAGCAGGGGGAGCAGCAGGCAGAGGAAGAAGCAGGCTCCCCACTGAGCAGGGAACCTGATGCAGAAATCGATCCCGGGACCCTGGGATCATGACCTGAACTGAAGCAGAGGCCTAACCCACTGGGGCCCCCAGGCGCCCCTAACTACTCTTCTCCTCCATGCGCATCAAGGCCACGGGCCAGCTCCGAGAGGGTACCTCTCCTCTGCTACATCAGCTGAGTGCAGGATTAGTTCCTCAGAGTGAAGCATGGAAACCATTTCACTTAGATCGTCCAAGGTCTTTACTATGAGTACAAATTCCTGCTCCCGATGGAAACCCTGGAAATTAAAATCTCTGGTACATGAGGCCCAGGGAACGACATCTTTAATCAGAAGTCAATGTTTCAAAACTATTGGCCTAGTGCCTAGTCATGACAGGTTAGGAGCTGACAACAGGCATGTGTGGTGCTAACTCTGGGTAACACAGAAATATAATTTATGCGTGCCTTTGTTAGGCTCCCCATGTTAGCTTTAACTTTCAAATAAGCCTGAATCTTTAGTAGAGAGAAGTCATAGAGGCACAAAGCTAAGAGGACCTTAAGACACCACTTGGTTAGGCTTTGTGCTTCAGGCGTATTTATACCCAACCCCCCTGGGATTGTTAATGGTCTTTTTCCTTACTGGAGCTATTTCAGGGCAGAGAACCCTTTATTATATCTTGGGTTTTTCATTGAGACAATCAGATAATCTTAGGTGATCTTTTAACTCTAAAACCTTTTGGGGGCACCTGGGTGGCTCAGTGGGTTAAGCCTCTGACTTTGGCTCAGGTCATGATCCCAGGGTCTTGGGATCGAGCCCCGCATTGGGCTCTCTGCTCAGCGGGGAGCCTGCTTCTTCCTCTCTCTGCCTGCCTCTCTGCCTACTTGTGATCTCTGTCTGTCAAATAAATAAATAAAATCTTAAACAAACAAACAAACCTTTTGGCTGTACCTAACTAAGGCCTGTTTCTTCTTGTTTAGTACTTTGTAAACATGGAGAACAGCCAACATAGTCACATTCTTAACATACTTACATGCAGACATCCCCTCGTCCACCAGGACTCATGTTGAAGAGGACCCCAAACACAGACTCATCGGGTTGGAAGCCATCATCGACACTAGTCCGTTGAACCTTCTAATTTTATAGACATGTAAACAAATGCGGGGATGAGATGTCACTCAGTTATAAATCTGACAGATTTATGAGTATATTTCAGCAGCTCAAATTCATTTCTCTCTTGAGTTATATTTTCCTGTGGTGCAGTTGGAAAGCATCTAGTTCATCTAAATTCGGGTCTGTTTCAAATCCTTCTCCATCACCTACTACCTATATAATTCCAGCACGTTATTTGACACACTGGAGCTCTGTTTTCACAATATTGTACCATATATGAAGATAAAAATCCACTTTTGTATAATCATATGGAGAACCAAATGAGATACAGCACAGCGCCTGTCACACAATGGATGCTCAGTTGAAAATCCATATTTGTTGGTGCCGTTTTTTGGAAGACAGTTTGGCAACATGTATCAGAAGATAAGATATGCAAACCCTGTGACTTGGCAACTCCAGTCAGCATAATGAAATCAGGCACCATATGCAGGTTCAGAATCTTCATCAAGGAAGCTACTTCATCAAGGAAGTAGCTCACTGTTACAGGACTTTTGTTACACCGTTGGTCAGAACTTCTTTCCTCAAAAAAGAATCACAAGAAAATCTCAATACAACCCAAACACACTCGTACAATGATGCTGTCTTCTGACAACCTTCGAGAAGAATTTAACAGCATCGACTTTAGCCGTAAGAAGAAAAATAATCATGATAAAAATAAGTTAACAGTTTATTTAGTGTATGTTTTGTGCCAAATCTGTTCATTCACTGAATCCTCATAACTGATGTGGATACAATATCATCCACACATTATTTTTTATTTTATTTATTTTATTTTTTAAAGATTTTATTTATTTATTTGAGAAAGAGAGAGCACAAGCAGAGGGAAGAGGCAGAGGGAGAAGCAGGCTCCCTGCTGAATAGGGAGCCCCATGCGGGACTCGATGCCAGGACCTTGAGATCATGACCTGAGCCTAAGGCAGCTGTTTAACCGACTGAGCCACCCAGACCCCAATATTATTCATATTCCAGAGAGATTAAGTGTGTATACATCCTGTCGGGGAGCAGTGGAGTGGACGCACGGTCACACAGTTAGTGAATCAGTGAATCAAGATGAGATGTAAGTTCGTTTGATTCCAGAGCCAAGCACTCGAGTTTGTAATTTTTATTTGTAGGGATTTAACAAAAATCAGCTGCAAAGGTGTAATGCGGGCAGGGTTAAGAACACTGTCCAAACCGTTATACTTGGCCGTCTCTTCATGCCGCTCGTCTGTGGTCTGCTCATTCAAAAGAAAACGTACCACCTTACCTGTGATCCCATTAATAACAATAATCAATTACTCTGGCCCTATTTTTGCCCATCAAACACTTTACACGGAGTCTGAATTGCCTCAGGGACTCTGGCCCCCGTTGGAAAGACCGCGATGAAGAAACCCAGTCAGGTGCAGACGCCCTCGAGTACTGTCTCACTCACTGACGCGGCCGATTTCCTTCTTTCCTTCGTCAAGGAAGCTGGGGTTCTGGGACGGCCGCGGACTACAACATACATTTGGGGAGGAAGGGAGGGAAAATCGTGGACAACGCAAAGACCCTATATTTCCCAGACGTGCCCCAATCTGCTTTTGACCTGGCCCCGAAAGGAGACGGTTCGGCGACAGAGGGAGGGGACGTAGCAGGAGCCTGGAGCCGTTCTGCCCGAGACGGCGGCCTTTCCTCTCCTGTGACCTGGGGCTCGAGTCTGGTTCTAGAGGCCGAGTGTTGGGGGAGGGCCTGGGCGTGGGCCCCCTCGCCGGCCGCACGTCTCCTTTCTTCATGGCGGCTCTGGTCTCAACTCTGCTGCGTTCTCCGCAGCATCGCCGGGCTGGGAGGGAGCAACGTGGGCCGCAGGTGGCATGTGCGGCTTGTACGCGTTCACTAACGATGTCCGCCTTCCAGCCGGCCTGGCCTGGTGAGTAATCTGAGAGCTAGGACAGTTTCTCTTTACATTTGGCTGCAGAAAAGACGGAGAAAGATTTGGGAGGTGAGAGAATCTGCCCACAGCTGCGCGGCCGCTCAGAGACGCCAGAGCTCCACTCCGAGCGCGCCCATCTATTGGGCAAGTTGGCCTCCTGTGCGGCTGCCTCCTTCTCCTGGTGTCTTCTGACCCGAGTGTTTCTTCTGGGACTAACAACAAGGTTAGAAGAAGGGTCAGGCGTCTGGGCGACTTGGCAGTGGCTTCCCTGAAGACGCTTCTTTCTCCATAATGATGAGATTCAGGCTCACAGTTTCAGTGCTTGTCCCAAAATATTTCGAAATGTGAAATGCATGCGAGCCAAATGACAAAAATGTTTTTTTTTTTTTTTTAAACAAAAACATGGGCTCCTTGTCATCCACCACACTGGCTGTTTCAGTGTCTGTTCAGTCAGTAAACGATTCTGTCCGAGCCTCATTTCTGATGATATCCAGATGGTCCAAGAGTCAATCTTTTCTGCAAAAGAGAAATACTCTGTGAAAAGAATTTATGTTCAGTTGGTGTGGATAGGAATTAAATGGAAGACACGGGATCATCTGTACCCAATTAATACGGATTGATACTTGAATCATTACAGGGTCTATATAGTCAATCTGGGGCTGGATTTAATTATTGTTCTTAACTCTTAAAAGGCCAGTATATCTTTCTCCCAAATTATAGAACATTTTGTGGAAGCCAAAATTGTTAATGTTAACTTTTCTTCTTTTCTATTTTCTCTAATCTTCTGGAATTAAAATGCTGATTCGATGGGTTCAAAGACATTCCATAGTCAGCCCACTGCAGGGAGGTTCTGAAAGCTTGAAATGCATCGTGGCGTGGATTATGGCGTTCGAGGCTTACTCTGTTTGTTTTAAAATGTGGCCTTAAAAGCGTTAGCAATAACCAATATTAATATAATTTTGAAGTCACTATCACTTATCAAACTTTTTTCATTTATCAAACTTTTAAAAGAAAAATGATTATTTTCTTTTTCAGAATGAAAATATCAGTGTTAGCTTCTATTTATTGAGTCTCTATCCTATTAACGAGGCATTGTAGTAGATGTTCCCTTTTTTATTTCATTTAGTTCTTGTTAGAATCCAGAAGGTAGACATAATTATCCATGTTTTATGGACATAGAAACAAAGGGTCAAAGAACATCATAATCTCCCCAAATGGCAAGGGTGATCGGGGTAGGAGGCCAGGAGTGTGAGACTCGAAGTCCCGGCACTATGCATCCCGTGAGACGGCCAGATTGCGGCGCTCACAGACCGCCTTCCTGTGAGCGAACGGAGGGAGGGCCCTGTCCGACAGCTGCCGCCGCGCAAGGAGCCAGTGGAAGTGGCCACACGTGACCTGCCCTTTCCCACACACAGATATGCTCCCATCGGGGTCTAGAACAGCACTTGGCAGTTAACTGATGTTCTAGTTGGCTGGATTTGGGGAGAAAACCCCACATAATTGTACATTATCTGGCAGATACTTAGATATAAACCCTAAGAAGTACATTTAGTTGTGAAAATCAAATAACAAAGTATTAAGATTTGAGAAGTAGTCTGGGGAACCGGGAGGACATCGGTGTCGCCGTACGAAGGCCGAACATCCAGAGGACAGGAGAGCCTCACAACTCCCACTTTGCTTTTTCTTTTTTCCTTCCGTCTTTCCCTTTCTCCCTCCATCCCCCTCTCTTTGCTTTTGTTTTTGTTCTCACTCTCCTGCTTTCTGATTGCAAACGGTTTCTCCTCTAACCGCCCACGGCTGGTGTGAGCGCTCGCGGCGGGCGTAAGCGAAGGCAGCCGAGGCGGTCGAGGGTGCCCACGTGGGGTGGGAAATGGCCGCCCAGATATTTTCTCCTCGGAGTGCGGTTTGTGCACCGACGGCATTCGGCATTACCTGGGCGACGGTCAGAAATACGGACTCTCACTATCCCAGACCTAAAGAATCAGAATGTTTCTCTGGACAAGATCCTCAGCAGGTTTATATACACACGTGTAGACAACTCCGGTAGGTGTCTCCTTCTGGAGTCGAATCACGGCTCTGAAGTGGAACATGGGGTCCAGGCTCCTTCTCAGATCCACTGTGGTTAGGACCGGGACTGGCCTGTGGGTGGGGAGGCGTGTTACTGCAGGGAGCAGACTGGGACAGGCCGGCCCAGGTGGAATGTCTAGGGCCAGTGTGGCTACCGTCTGACCACACATGGGTGAGGTGGTCACCGAGGACGTCCTCTAGAGCCTGAGTCCTGTGGCAGCTACTTCTTTAACTCCCTGTTAACAGACACACACACAGAAATGCATATAACGTGCACTGCCCCCATCAAAATAGCCACGTGGGCACCTACAGGAAAGGGGAGAGACACTCAGATCTATTATGCACCTACTCTTTGTCAGATGTTACGGCAGGTGCTTTCATCGTAGAGACATGGCCGCACGTAGAGGGGAATCTGGGCTTTGGGAGCACGTTTTCAATGACTAGCCAAACTTCATTAACCGGAAACCTCTGCACATTATAGAGATCTATAACTGGTGTTTTTAATGATGAGCTCATTAAATGATTAAATTAAACGATGAGATCCTAAAAATCTAAATCATAAAAGAGTAATTAAATTATATTAGAGTTCTCATGTTTATAATATCACCTTAAAAGTCTGTTTCCAAGGAACTTCAAATGATAAAAATATTCTAGCATAAATACTATACACTTAACCCAGATGTTAGTGACTTGAAGGGATCCTCTTTCCCAAGAGTGGTTTTTCTGGAGTTGGAAACTATGTGTGAATACTGTAATTTACCCAGTTGTAGCCTGGCCGATCTCTGCAAAGGCTGTCTTTTACAACCTTTCTTTGTTTTCTGACATGTAAAAGTTCCCCAGGGTGCACCCTTCGCATGGACGCTGGAAGTTCCTCATGCCTACCTCCTTCGTGTGGGATTATACAGAGAATCCTTGCACGGGATTCCAGTCCCGTTACTGAGCTGGCTAGTGGGAGACTGATTTGAGGCTGTCACTGAATCCCTTTGGGTCTCAGGTTTGTCCTCTGTGAAATGCTCAAGTAGTCATTTAAGTTGTGAGCTTGACTGGACTTCTGCATGAATTCCATCCTGCATGAATATTCTAGAGTCCAGGAGCGGAATAATTTAAAATGGAATGTGTCAACGAAATGTAAACGGACTCACTTGGGTCTCCTCATGTGTTTGAGTGTTTCCAGGCATCCCAAAGTATGTCCCCAGATGCCAGCGTGTGAGTCAGCAGGACCTGGGTGTCATTTTCACCGTCCGTGACAGTGTAAAATAATGACAGTACAAGTCGTGCTCCACAAACTTAAATTTAATGGTGTTCATTTTTATGAAATGATAGTGGCAGTACGCGGTAATTATTGTTTTGAACTTGCTTGACAAAATAAGAAACCGGTAATTCTAAGACCTCTGTCCCTATCTTGCTTGTCTAATTTTTCTCATCTATAAATCCCCAAAACAGGACTCAGCAAATTAAGATACCCTAATCGCAGACTGTTGGGTTGTGTTAAATCAAATGACTTTCACTTTGAAATCATCTCGGTGGGGCAGTGGGACTCTGGACTCTCCACTTGGCACTGCAGGCCCCGCTGTCTCCTGAATGTCTTCTCTAATACCGACCACCCACGTACCTCAGTCCGCACCCCGTGTATGTGTGCACACGCCTGTGCTCCCGTGTGTGCGCGTGCGTGTGCGTGTCCGTGACACGTGCTTGACTCCAGGACTCAACATGATCTGAGCGTGTCCTGTTTGTTCCCCGGGAGACTGGAGTTAGACACAGCAACGCCGAGGGCGCGTCCGTTCTCGCAGAGCCTGTGCCCTGCCGCCGGATGGCCCGCGTTCCGGCCCTAGATCCACTGTATAACCTCGAGCAAGTGACTGACTTTTCTGTCCCTCAGTTTGCTCCTCGATCAAATTTTAAAATTAGCATTTACTACCAAATACAGTTATTCTGAAGATTTATTGAAATAATCCTTTAAGTGTTTAGTATAATGCCTGATGCCTGACAAAGGCTCAATAAGTAATAGGAAAAACAACAAGTGAACGAAAAACCGGGGGTGTCGTGCTGCTGTGCGACCTGACGGCCCCATCGCATACCTTTAGACCAGCTGCTCAGAATCTCTGCGACTTCTAGCTGCGTAACGCCCACCGCACGCGCGTGTTGATCTTACCGTGTTGTGGCCGGTGTCGACGAAGTGGTCTGTGACGTGCCGGCAATCGTGCTCCACGCCTCGTAGCTGCCCCGCGGCTGTCTGGTCTCCTCCGCGCGCTTCCACAGAGCAGTGTCGCACACAGCTCCCTTCGCCTGGGCTGCACACCAGTGACTGACGGGGCCCTGTGCCCGGTCGTCCGGGAAGAGCAGAGACCAGCGGCTCTAAACCAGACCCGGAATCCTGCTGCTGGGGATGCGGGTTCTTGGACCTGTTGGTGACGACTCTGCCACAGGCCTTTGCTCAGCGGCTCCGGAAGGACATGGGTCTGGGACATGTGGCCGTATCTTGTCGCAGCTGGGGCCCAGCATGCTGATGTAGAGACACGCTCTATTCGAAGGAGCTGCTGGCCTGACGTCTCTCTTTCCTGGGAGCTCCAGCCTCCGCCTCCTCTTCTCCGGTTGTCAGGTTAGCGGTTCATGAGGCGAAGGTGGACTTCGTTGACTCTTGCCGCAGAGCCCGGCATGCACAGGCAAGGCCTGCAAGACGGAGGTGGGGTTTACACAGATTTGTCTCCCGAGCTAAACACATTTCATGGCTCTTGAAACAAAAGGGCACAGTGCGGGGAAGACAGCAGTTGTGAGCAGAGCGTAACACTGAGGCTCGTCTAACCGCTGTTCTGGACGCTTTCAACTAATGTAACATTGCGTGTCTTCGGCTAAAACAAAAAAGGATAAGGAAAAAGGACAGCACCCTTTGAAGAGCCATTTCGGAGTGAGATAGTGTTTATTTTCAAAGCTGTTGGGGTGAGGACATGAAGGAATGACTGACTACAGAATCAGCCACTAAAACAGTTTTAAATATAAACTTAAAAATCCTGCCTTGACATTAATGCTCTCGTAGAAAGGAATGCAGTGCTCCTGGTACCAAACCCTGCTCCCCGGACTTCTCTGTTTCTCAGCTGCTTGTAACCTGGATCATGTTCCTTTCCCTTTATCTTTTTTTTTTTTTTTAAGATTTTATTTATTTTTTTGACAGACAGAGATTACAAGTAGGCAGAGAGGCAGGCAGAGAGAGAGGAGGAAGCAGGCTCCCCACTGAGCAGAGAGCCTGATGCGGGGCTCGATCCCAGGACCCTGCAATCATGACCTGAGCCGAAGGCAGAGGCTTAACCCACTGAGCCATCCAGGCGCCCCCTCTTTATCTTTTTAACATTGTTTTTAAAAATCAATGCAGCAGGGCGCCTGGCTGGCTCAGTGGGTTAAGCCTCTGCCTTCAGCTCAGGTCATGATCTCAGGGTCCTGGGATCGAGCTTCGCATCAGGCTCTCTGCTCAGCGGGGAGTCCGCTTCTCCCTCTCTCTCTGCCTGCCTCTCTGCCTACTTGTGATCTCTCTCTCTATATATATTTCAAATAAATAAATAAAATCTTTAAAAAAAAATCAATGCAGCATATTGGGAGAGATCCCTTCAAGATGTGAGATTTTAGAAGAAATGGTTTAAATTCTGACTCTTGAAAGACTTGAAGATGTGTTCTAAAAATTACAGGATTATGAAGTGGAAGGTGTGTTCCGCAGTGCCGGGCTTCCCGTCAGGCGGCGGTCGGCACTTTGCCAGCAGCGGACTGGAACGTTCACTTCTAGCACATTTGCTGCAGCGTGCTGCTTTTCGAGTGTCTGCCATTTCCGCGGAGAATAGGGTGTTCTTTCTTTCTTTCTTTTTTCTTTTGCTTTTAAAAAATTTTTATTTTATTTAAATTCAGGTAATTAACACATAGTGTGTTATTAGTTTCAGTGGTGGAATTCTGGGATTCACCAGTTGCAACAACAGAACATTCTTTTACTATAATTCACACCCACCTCCGCTCCAGACACAGCACTGTTTGCAACTCTTGGAGAAGAGACTGTAAAAATCTCATCAAATATTTACCCTCTAGCTAAAGGTCTGTTCAAAAGAATGAATTTCGGCTTCTTTTGGTGCCTTTTCCCTGGGACCCTTTTTAACGTACCTTTTTGTTACTGTGTGACACCGTGTCTTGAGTAACATGGGATTAGAGTCTAGAATAGTCTCCCCTATTGGAGAAACAGAACGGAGACTAGTAAACAAACATCTATTGACATTTGCCAGATTAGATCAGTTTTTCCCAACTTAAGTTATTCAGAGACTATTCATGATTATTTGCCTTATCTGTATATCACCTCACTTAATACACCAGTTTTTTTCTTTAAATCGATGTGCTTTTAAAACCATAGTTTTGTCCCAAGAAGTAATTTCTAAGAAATTATTGGTTTTATGTCCTAGTTTCCTAACATATATAAAAAGAAGCCCATGACAGCTAAAGTTAAATTTTAAAATGTGGTATTTCTTAAAATCATCATTCATAACGCTAGTGATAAGCACACTAATCTTTGGGAAACACGGGACTGGGTTGTGTCACTGTTGGAGCTGGAATCAGGTCGAGACCACGTCCCTAAGAGAAGCTTGGGAATGTAGGAACTAATGTGCACAGCCACGTCGGCAGAAACACCTGTAGGTGTGCTCAGGTATTTAAGACCTTCTTTTTCTGTCGGCTCGATCCGGCCTGCTCTGTGTTGCTACATCTGTGTGTCTGGATGTCAGGTTCCTCCTTTGCTTCTGCATTCTTGACCGTCATTCCGAATTGCTACCTCTGCATCGCCGTCGGTTGTGATCTGTGGGCTGTCAGCCTCAGACCGGGGACTCGGCGCTCACGCACAGATGCCCGCTCTGCACTGGCTTCCTTTGACCTTCTTGACTGGGCTTTCCTCCAATTTCTATTATTATGAAATTAGTAACCGCAAATTAGTACAAAACAATAAATTAGAGCACAAACTGCTCAGGAAAGACAGATCTAGAAGGGTTTTGTGTGACTAGGAATGGGGCCATTATCAATTAAAAGTGAGATCTTGTGAGAAGCTTAATGTAAACTGTAGGCCTGCCTACATCTCTCATAATCTTTTTATATCTTAACTGTGAAAACTGTGGACCCCCTCACTGGTTCTCCCATTATCTCCTGCGCCAAAGCAGTTTTCAGTGCTTCAAGAGTAGTCATTTCCAAATACTCTTAGACATTTCGCCAGGCTTCCCATGTATCCCCAGAGACCATTTCAGGGCTGGAGAAATGGAAGTTGAAAGTCAAGGAAATTTACTGGTCTAAAATGTAGCCTTCTGTCTCTGGTTTAGGATTCTCTTCACTGATCTTTGTTTCCTTGTTTTATTTTATTTTATTTTTTGAGCTGAGAGAAAATTGTATCATTTGGCATCAAATAAAAAGTACCTAAGACTTTCCCTTTAACCACATATTCTCTGAGTAAGATGTGGAGTTTTTTTTTAAGGGACAAAAATCTATAAATAACCCTGCTAAGTCACAACTAGTAAGTACTTAGTTTACTGAATTCACAAGCCCTCCTCTGGTAACAATACTGATAGAATGCTCTACTTTGATGCACAAGATCAAACTGGGGGCCGTGAGACTCTACTGTAGCATTCACCTGTAGTCCTATTCCTACTGATGCAGTTTTGTAGGTCATCTCTTGGGCGAAGAACTGTCATCCCAAATGCTGAAACATTAAACATAGAGAAACATCCAGAGAAGCCCTACACTTTGGATTCTCCTTTCTCTAAAATATCTGAATTCTGACTGGATTTAGGAAGTATGAAATTCCAGAGTCATACTAACCAGCAAAGCAAATTTGAAACCAAAGTGGCACACGGAGACGGGCCCATTGCCAAGGGCGGAGGTAGAAAACACGTTCGTGTCTTTGAGGCCAGACAGGGTGTTACTCACGTGTGTGGGCAGCTGTTACATCGGGAGGCTTCTGAGAGATGGCAGAGATGTGCCTGTGGCACGGACTCCTTTCCTGCGTCCAACCACATAGCTGAACGTGTCTGATAGGTGCCGGTGATGGTATCTACAAATGACTGCCCTTGGCTTTGCTGGGCGCACAGAACTAGTCCCTCCTCATCACATATGAACATCTTCAAGCCTAACACTGGCTAAAATGCATGAGTAAGGAGAAGCGAAAATGGATAGCCCTCACCAAGTGTTTTATTGATTTATTGATTTGAGAGAGAGAGAGAGAGAGAGGGCAAGCAGGGGGGGCAGAGGGAGAGGGAGAGGGACTCTCCAGCAGACTCTGCACTGAGCGTGGAGTCCTACACAGGGCTCCGTCCCAGGACCCTGAGGTCATGACCTGGGCGGAAACCAAGAGTTGGGGGCTTAACTGACTGTACCACCCAGGTGCCCCTCACCTGGTATTTTTTTTTAAGTTTTTAAAGATTTATTTTCAGCATAACAGTATTCATTATTTTTTCACCACACCCAGTGCTCCATGCAATCCGTGCCCTCTATAATACCCACCACCTGGTACCCCAGCCTCCCACCCCCCCGCCCCTTCAAAACCCTCAGATTGTTTTTCAGAGTCCACAGTCTCTCATGGTTCACCTCCCCTTCCAATTTCCCTCAACTCCCTTCTCCTCTCTATCTCCCCTTGTCCTCCATGCTATTTGTTATGCTCCACAAATAAGTGAAACCATATGATAATTGACTCTCTCTGCTTGACTTATTTCACTCAGCGTAATCTCTTCCAGTCCCGTCCATGTTGCTACAAAAGTTGGGTATTTGTCCTTTCTGATGGGGGCATAATACTCCATAGTGTATATGGACCACATCTTCCTTATCCATTCGTCCGTTGAAGGGCATCTTGGTTCTTTACACAGTTTGGTGACTGTGGCCATTGCTGCTATGAACATTGGGGTACAGATGGCCCTTCTTTTCACGACATCTGTATCTTTGGGGTAAATACTCAGGAGTGCAATTGCAGGGTCACCTGGCATTTTTAAATGATGGTTTGAAAATTGTTAGCAGTACTAAAGGTGTTTACTAACATAGCAGAATCCAAAATGGTGCTGGTAAATTGAGAACATCAGAATGACAGAGGCTTGGGTTTGGCAGAGGAGGCCCCCTTGAAAATGAGCCCTGAGGCTACATTCAAGGAAAGCTAGGCCAAAGTTCACTGTTTAATAGCCTGCATTTCTGTCTCAGCTCTGCGTTTCTTCCAAATTCCCCACACACACACCTTGTGTCTCCATAGTTCTTAAGGCAACCATGAGGTTCTTCCAGATGAAAATAACTTGTTTATTCATAATTCAACTCAGCTTAAGTAAATAAACTAATAAATAATTGCAAAATTCCTTAATCCTAGAGCTCTCTTTTGGCCCACTTGATTTCTTCACTTGACTTTGATGCCATAAACACTGATAATTCGTATATAGAGAGAAAAACACACCGATCGACTTGAGTTTTTTCTGAGTGGGAACTCATGAGTGGTCCGTCTACATGATGTCTGCTCCTGCCTTTCAGTTGGCCCCGATGCATTCATTAACCAAATCCTTACACT
Organism: Mustela erminea; assembly: GCF_009829155.1. Taxonomy (NCBI): domain Eukaryota; kingdom Metazoa; phylum Chordata; class Mammalia; order Carnivora; family Mustelidae; genus Mustela; species Mustela erminea. The sequence goes on along the minus strand of NC_045615.1, from coordinate 164,093,792 downwards.
GATGGAGACTTGCGTTGCGTCAGCCCACAGACCAAGACCCTTAGAAGTACGGAAACCTATCACAGTGGAAAGAACGCTGAAAACCTGGTTTTAAATTCTGGTGCTAGTTTTGTAACTTTCAGCAAGTAAGATTAGCTCCGTCTATCCCCAGCAGGCGAGGCAGGAACGGCCAGGATTAGTGCATATGGGGCAGAGTCGCACTCTCTGGCTCATTTCGTCTTTATGTGAAAGAGGCACAGCCCATTTCAGAAGCGGCAATATTATTTTATAATTTTTACAACCAGAAGTAGAAAATTCTCTTGACAAGGCAAGTTTTTGGAGACTTGATTCTTTCTCTTTGGCTGAACCTCTCCTACTTTCTTTCTATTAATAACCCGTTGGAACAAATGGCCAGATGGTGTGCCTTGTCGGGAGAATGAACGGAAGCACGTAGAAATTCCTTCTGCACTCACAATCATCAGGTGGGACTTGGAACATCTACTTGGCTTACCAGTCAACTTATAATACGTTAGCACAAAATGCATGGATCTAGCTGTAAACTGGAGGCTTCAGGAAGTCTTTAAATCAGGCCAAAATCATTAAATTACTTACGTCTACATCATCTTGAGAAGGAAGTTTGCTATATAGTTGTAATGTTGACTTCTACACTTCAGGATTTAGGATAAGTGCACTGGACAGCTTGAGATACACAACTCTGTCTTTTGTTAGTGAGTGTATAAAGGTTTTCCTAGATCCTAAAAACGAGTTCCTACTTCCTAAAAATTTGAAGGACATTCAGGCCACTGTTTACCCATTAGAGTAATTTGCTTGACTTGAAGCTGAGGTTTTGGAATCAGTATTCATTGCCCTCTGGCAGTGCACTCTGTCTGCAACAGAGAGTTTGAGGGTCCCAGTCCTTTTTCTTTTTTTTTTTTTTTCATGACTTTTTCCTAAATTTGGGAAATCGTTAAAGCACTGTCTGCCTGCTTCCCTCCTCAAACAACTGGTTACCCTCTCTTGCCCCTTCACTGTACCTCAAGGATATTTGAAGAATCAAAGAAGCTCCAGGAGGTCCCTCTGGTGAAAGTCACTCGTGACATCACCGTTCTCATGGTCTGCTAGGCCGTTACTTCTCCTGGGCCTTTATGGTACGTAGCCCTGCGTGTTCTCCTGAGCACAAAGATGCCATTTAAAGCACCCAGAAACTGCAGAAGCTCAGAAGTCATTTTGACTGTGACATATTAATACAACTTTTTATCTTCATCAATAAAACAAGTTCATCTACTTTATGATTTCTCAAGTGTCTGGAGAACTTATGCAACCAGGACCAAGGCTGCTACTAGGGCGTGAGAGTGTGTTGGCATCTGCCCTAAACAGGTTTTATATATTCTTGATTCTTGCAGTTTCCTCTACGCTCTCTTGTTCTGCTAAAGGCAAAAAGGAACAGGAGTAACATGGCGTGACTTCCTTGTCCTTAAAAATTTATAACTTCAAGAGGACAGATGCATACAATTTCAGAGAATATGATTTTACTTCAACTATTCCTCTCCTAGACTATAATTTTAATAGATTTTATTCACAGTAGTAGAAATGGCTATTTTTCTGCCAATGTCCTCTTCTTTCTCCTTTCCAACCAGTCTTCTCGGTCTTTATTCCATACTGAGCAGTGGTGATGAGTCACGGGTTAACAAAGTCTTGACCTCTGAAGGAGGAAAAAAAAGAGTCCTGATTTATTCCATTTGCTAATTTTGTGGCACAAATAATCCCCTCATGGCCATTTTCTAGTGCCCAACATGTCATCACTGAAACCGGAGTGGAGAAGAGAGGCCACAGTAACACAGTGTCACATAGTAATACCACCCCCGCCCAAAACAACCGGCATAAATGCGCTTACAAGCATAGATAATACTGGAGCGTAGTCAAGTAGCAAGTAAATGATTGGGGTTGAGTATATAAGACTCTTATTTGAAACATGATTTGTTAGTACATATACTTTAATTTTTAAATAACAACCAGTGTTTAACAGTCAGCGTACAGAGTTCCCCAAAGTGTGAGCGTCGATCCTGTGAGCTCCTATGGACTGGTCCCAGCACACCGCTCCAAACGAGATCTTTAGAAACTGAAGTTTATTAACTTCCTGGGAATGCTTGGAAAACTGCACAGGGAATGTCAGTGACTCTAAACTCCCATCCTAAGCAAAGTAGATTAGAGAGCAGGGATATGTCCATTTAACGTGCTGTATTTGGTGCCGGTACAAAGCCCTGACATTTGTACACTTAATTCACAGATGCTATCAGCAGCGAAGACTGCGGAGACCAGGCTTGCCAGACAGGCCACTCCTAAAAACATCAAAAAGACTCTTCAGAATTTTGAAAGGAATATAAACACGACTGAACATGAGACCAGAAGAACTTGGAGAGATTCATTTTTTACGAAGTTAGTTTAATCTAGACAATATAAACACGTAGAGATAGTATTAAGTCTGTCTGGAAAGGCAGTGCGGCACATGCCATTGTTCATTGTGTGTGAACGAAGGACACAAAGAAGACAGGCCGAAAGGAAACAGAGCCTCGGAGCTGATGCTCGTGGGTATATTGAGAAAATGTATTTTATATTTACTTTGGCTCCCAGTGAATGGATCCGAGACCACCATGAGTCGGTCTTCAAAGCTTGGCTCTTTGGTTAGAATAGCTTAAGGCACCAGAAGGGAATAAGGATTCTTCTGTGTCTATAAATTGTGGGCAAAGAAAGTGAAAAACTATTTTACAAATCTTTCTTCTTCTCCTCCAGAAGTGGCCTCCAAGCAACATACTTCCTCACTGCACACCTTCTGTTGATTCTCCCTTCTCTGCTGTTGCCAGGCACTTACCGGGAAGGTCCTTGTCCGTTTCTCGCCTGGTCTCCCTCACTGTCTCCTCGCGGCCTTTGCTGTTCTTGGAACGGCAGCTGAGTATCGGTTCCCGGAAGCCCAACTTGAGCCCCCCCCAGTCCAGGTCCTAGCTGGAAGACATACTGAGTTGAAATGACTTGCTTATTGGTATGTTTTTCCCAATAGACTTAAAGCCCCTTGAGCACAGAAATGTATCTTTATTGTATTCTATGTAATTAGAGCAAATCCTAATTATGTAGTATGTGCTCAATAAATGCTTTTTCTGAATGAGTAAAATAAATGAATCAATGTCCCCAGAGAAGACAGAACCCAAAGGCATCTGGAAGGCATCCATTGCTTAGTACGCACAATAACATCTGTACGATCAGACGACGATACTGCCGTACAACCCTCTCTGAATAAAGGAATAGAACAAAGTCAATTAAGGATTTTCCTTCAGTGATGCTTCCCGGCGCTAATTCTTCATGCCAGTCCTGTCATTCTCCCATTAGTTACATTAATATCTTCCCCCCCTTTCTCCTGCCTTCCTGGGCTCCTTGCTTACCATACCAAGTACAGTAGATGGTCCGTAGTTACCTGGAGAGAAATGCAGGAGAAGTCCCATGCGAGGGACTCACCACCACTGAGCACCTGTGTCACTCCTCTCCTCCCTTTACCTTTACCTGAGCACTCAGATGCAGGGTCTCCGCCTTACACGGTAGCACTCTGCCAGCCACTACGCTCCACGCCGTCACGGAGACAAATGAAGCGGAGTAAGGAAGATTACAGGTCGGACCGGTGTCTGGAGAGAGCCTAAATTATTATTTTTGCAAGAAGAAAAAGTTGACGTAGGCCTTTTACACACCTCTAAAGACATGAAATTCAGGTTCTAAATTAGAGGTGCAATTACATTATGGAGCTTGATATTTTATTCTCAGGTATATGGGAGATGTCTGGAAGTAAAATGGCTGTAGAACCTACAGACTGGGACTGTTTAAGTTGAAAGATATGCCGCATGCGTGATTTTTAGTAGGCAGGAAGGCCTTGCATTTGAGGTTCCAGAGTTTTCTCCCTTCAGCCCACTAGACTAACCACAGATATAATTCCCTGCTCTCAAAGCCTTTTAGGCACAACTGATGACAGTCATCAGCAGCGAGAAGAACTTTTACTTCCTTTGTGACCGCAGTGTATGGAATGTCCCTTTAGCATGGATGACACGGCCAATCTTTACTTGCCCTTTTTCTTGCTTATCAAAGCAGAACCGCACTATCTGGGAATGGGGCAGGAATCTGCGTATTTAGCAGGTCCCCAAAGGACACTGATACACTTTGCACAGTGGAAACGGAGCATGCCTTACGCTGCCCCGAGTTGGTAGTTATATACTTGGAGCGCCATGTTGGATGCGTACCTGAATCATGGTGGGGAGAAGTTTGGAGCAAGCGCTAGGAAATGGTAACCTTGTGAGCTGATAGCGGAATGGCCTACCATTGTACATTGCGTATGAAATTGCTCATTGTCAGACTCAATAACACAGGTAGGACTGAACAGGTGAGTTTCCTGAGCTTCAGGTGACAAGTACCTTTGTTGGCATGATGTCTGTCAGGTAAGATAAGGACTAAGATTTTTTAGGACCATTCATTCATTCATTCATTTGGCAGGTAATCTGGGGACACCTACTTTGTCTCAGGCTCTATGCTACATTCTGGGAATACAGATGTGAACAAAACTGACGTGTTCCCCATCCTCATGGGGCGTGTAGCAATGTGGGAAGGAAGACATTAAAGAAATATTCCTGGAGTCACAGAAAGAAGCAGATAGTTACAATTTGTGGTAACCGCTATGACAAACGACAGGTACCAAAACCGTATGGAAAAGGATCTGACAATTACCAGAACGTAACAGTTAGATTTATAGTGCAACGGACAACCCGGCAGAACCGTCTGAGTCCTATTTATCATTACATATGTTACATATACTGAGTTCTTTATCATTATATATGTAATAAATATCACTAAAATGATAGCTACCATTAGTGAGTGCTAACAATCTACCTTGGCACCGCGGTAGATTTTTACACATTTTCCCATTTAACCTTCCCGATGACCTCATGAGATATATCTTATTTCACACACAAGAAACCAAGTCTCCCATCGCTATTAAATGCCTCAACTAGGGGCACCTGGGTGGCTCAGTAAATAGGTGGCTGTCTTTGGCTCAGGTCACGATCCCAGGGTCCCAAGTCCCACATCAGGCTCCCTGCTCGGCAGGAAGCCTGCCCCCCTCTCTACTCCCCATTTGTGTTCCTGCCCTCGTGGGCTCTCTCTGTCAAATAAATAAATATAATCTTTCTAAAAAAGCCTCAAGTAGGATCAAATTCTGGTCTGTCTGGTCCCAGTGCCTATATTGTATTCAGCGAGACAGTAGACAGACCCCATGGGGTGGGTATCGAGCGGAGTCTCACAGGTACCTCCAGCCTGCTCTTCGACACCTCATTTTATAGACTCAAATGCAGGAGCCCAGCACCTATCAAAGCTCAGTGTGGAGACTTGCCGGGAGCAGAGCTGAGTCTAGAACCCAGGTTTTGAGCCCCCGTCCAAAGCGCCTCACGCTACCACCTTGCCTCTTTGTATCACAATTATGTGTGCTCTACTAGGAATTTAGAATTTAATTTATTCTCTGTTCTAGGCTTTAAAACAGATTGGTTTAGGCTATACAAATAATTCCCACTTTTCGAAAATTGCACTATACTGTGCTTGTTGTGTATTATTATCCTGATAGTCCCCTATTGAATATTCAAAACTCACTTAGGATCATTAGCAGTAACGTGATGTTCTTTAGGTGCAAATACTATGCTGTTGGCGCATTCTTTGTAAGAAATGTACTTCTCAGCTGTACTTTCAGTGATAGAAATGGACTTATTTTTTTCTACCTTTTTTTTTAAGATTTTATTTATTTATTTGACAGACAGAGATCACAAGTAGGCAGAGAGGCAGGCAGAGAGAAAGGAGGAAGCAGGCTCCGCGCTGAGCAGAGAGCCCGATGTGGGACTCGATCCCAGGACCCTGAGATCATGACCTGAGCTGAAGGCAGAGGCTTTAACCCACTGAGCCACCCAGGTGCCCCTTTTTTCTACCTTTTACCCTGGGTTACATTTATTCTAAGAGCATCAGTGGCAAGACCTGCAGGATACATTTAACCAGGGACAAGATTTTTTAACCTTTTCTTTAACATTGTAGCAAACATGAATATACTAAGGGCTAGAAGGCAAAATCAGAATTTTTTTTTTTAGATAAATAGAAGACTTAAAAGAAATTATGTGGATGCCGCCGGAGACTTCAGATTCAAGTCCCCACAAGCACACTGGATCCCTTCATCTGTCCTCTCCCTGCCTCGCAACATGGGCTCATACCCCTCACCCACATGTATGAACTCTTCCCTGCCATTAGGGGTAATTTGGTGGGAAAAAAAAAAAAAATTAGAGCAATGTGCCTTAAACTCATCACACACTCAAACCTTTGTCCATTTCTGAAGGTGTAATATAGAGGAAAGTGTTGTACTTTGGAGTCAGTAAGACTTGAGTTTGAATCTTGATAACAAAACTTCCCAGCTTTGCAACTCTGTATTCTGAGTCTCAGGTTGTTGAGTTGTGTATTGGAGACGTATTTTGTACACCATAAGCCTGACTTGATAATTAAGCAAGATACATTAACGTGCCAATACCTGGGGTATAAATGGCACTCGGGAAGTGACAACGGATCCTGATTACGTGTATCATGATCACATACTTGTCCCGTGTCAGGCGGAGGGTAGGGCCGTGGAGTGTGGCCGGGGAAATGAGAAAGATACTGACCCAAAAGAATTTCCACTACATCTTGGCTTCTAGAGCATTGAAACAAGATGTAAGAGCAAAGTACACACACACACACGCACACACTCACATACCTGCACCTGCAGGTCGAGAGGACCAGAAAATCGTAGGTGAGAGAGCTTGGGCCGTGGGAGGGAGACTTGGGAAGCCTGGAGTTTCTGAGCTGTGAGGAGAGGACTTGAGCTGTCACAGGAAAATCAAACCTTTCCCTCTTGTTTCCTCTCAAAAAGGAAAAGTTACGGAAACAATTGGGATATGCTTTTTTTTTCCCCCTCTACAGACATTTTGTTTTAAATCTAGTCTTTATTAACTTTACCTTTGTTGCTGACATTTGTGACAACAGGATTAGAAATTAGTTGTACCAGAACTAGTGTGACTCAGGCTTTGCCTTAAATTTGAGCTGATTTTCCGGTTTATTTTCCCACTTCCTGTTTCCAAGGCCAAGAGCTTTAAAAAGATCAGAAAATAATTCTCACACAACATTAGGCTGGAAAAAATGTTTTTATAAGTCAAGTGCAAATTCATCAGAATTATATAGCTTAAAATATCTTCGGCAGGCTATCAAAGTTTGTAGGCCAAAAAAACAAAAAACAAAACCAAAAACAAACAACAAAAAAACAAACCAAACCAACTAAACAACAACAACAAAACCCGGAAGCCTTGGATTCAATTCATCTACACTATGAAAACTCTATGCCAGGCAGTAAATGCCTGCACTCCTATGCGTCATGTTTCTAAGTGTCCTCCCCGTGCAGCCGGGGCAGGTGGAAGCCTAAACAACTGGCCTGCACGGATCTGTCTTTAGTGGGTTCCTGTAGGGGAGAAGTGCACAGAGAGAGCACCTGATCCGAAGACAGAAGTGTGAAGCTTGAGTGCTGGCCCGGGGGGAAGTGGGTAGAATGAATTCCGGTGCCTCCTCCAGGGAAGACACTCTGCCCACCTCTGCTCTATCTCGGCCGCCGCCTGCCTCTCACCACACAGACTCTCCCCACATCTGGGAACGAGAAGATAAGGGTCCACATCTCACATTCTCCAGCTATAGAGAGACAACTTCCTGGTCTTTATCTTCAAACCAGCAGCATCTCCATGTTGTTTCTTGATGAAGCATAGGAGGGGTTTTAGCATCTTCTTACTTTAAAAAGTTTTAATGTTACTTCCAAAACTAAAAAACATCTGAGAGAAGTAAGAACCTCCCAGAACCACATTCCCCCACGGCTCTGTCATTCGTCCTACTCGGACAGACTACTCAGGGCCTCTGTTTGTTACACCTTTTGAGGATCTTCAGATAGTCCCACCCCATGGAAGAATCAGAAATAAGTGGAGGTGACAAAGCTCTTAGAAATGCTTGTGTTTTTTCTTCTCTGCCAGATAGCTCTGAACATTGCATCACACCACGCTCTGCTGTGGTAAATTCTCGCCTAGCTTGACAGGTGTTCTTGGCTGCCTGGCTTTGGCGAGAAGACCCGCTGGTCATCTCAACGGCGATGACTAAAGCGTAGAGGAAGGGGAATGCTGACAGTTTTGATCAAAGACAGTGATGGTCTGCACCGGATGTAGACCATCGTCGGGACCGAAAACGCAGCCCCGTGAATCATACTTGTTCAAAGAGATGTCAGGAGGCATAGGGCCATGAGACTTGTTCCGCTTGTGGCACCAGGATGGGGCAAGAAGAGAAGGCCTCGGAAGGGTCCTAATGAGCACCTTCTGAGCATCAGGGTCCAAAGAAACTCCTGGTATTTTGTTCTCAAATAGCAAACAGCTTAGATAAACTTCCTTGACCACTGAGTTGACTGTTATTTTACAGCCACAACCATAATTAGGAAGGCTTGTTTTCATAGTACGTGCTTCGAGATGACGGCCATCAGGGTGGAGGGTCGATACTGTAGATTAACTGAGGTCGAGAGCACCTGGTGTGTGGAATGAATTACTGTTACGGATCTCCCTTTTTACAGAAGACGGAAGTTTAGAATTGGAGGCTAAGTGCAGGTTTTCCTAAGACTTTTCCTAGCCACGGGCAGTAACCTACAGAATGTGACATGAGGAACCTTTCTTCATTCCACAAATATCTATTGAGGCAGGCGCTGTGCTAGATGCTAGAGAAAGCAGAAGTAGGTCGCTGCCCTCCCAGACTCTGTAGACCAACCGGGGAGAGGCACATCCAGTACTTCTGGGTCTGGAACCCCAGACTTCCCCCGGGCCCCCACAAGCTTCCTCTGGTTTCTCTGCTCGTCATCAAGAATCCTCGAATCCGGCCCACAGACCTGCTACATTGGTCTCCCGGGGAACTTGTTTACACTGCATATCTCTAGGACTCACCCCCATCCTACAGAATAAAAATCTTTGACCTTTTAACAAATGTCCCCAAATATTTCTGATGCCATAAATTCTCTCTGCACTTTTTAACTGTGATAAGGCTTTACAGTGTTTGTGAAAGAGGGAACACACCAGCAAGAATGCTGATTTGTGGCGGAGCGAGCCCTGGGTTTGTGGCTTTCAGACAGGACTTCTGATGTGGGTTTCTTCGGTTTGCTTTTGAGTCTCAGTCCGCTGAAGGATTGTGTGTGATAGCGCCAAGCCTGGTCTGAGATCGCTTCTTTGTCTAATTAGTAGTAACTTACCCAAAAACGATGTCAAAGCATAAGCCATGGACAGGGAGAAGGTATTTGCAATATTTATATATAAGGCATAAAGTACTATTTATATATGACGAATTATTTATTTATTTATATGTAAGAATTCCTATAGATCAGTAGGCAAAAGACAAATAATCACACAGAAAAAATGGACAAAAGATATGAATATGCAATTCATAGAGAGGAAAACTGAATTAAAAAAAAAAAAAACTCAGTCGGTCACAAGGAAATATCACTTACAACTATCACCTAGTCTATCATTACCAAAATTAAGGTCTGACAGCGTCATGAATTGTATCATGTGGGTGAGAAGGTACTTTACTGCATTGGTCTTGGGAATATAGTTTGATTGTCTTTCTTCCTTCCTTTCTTTCTTTCTTTCTTTCTTTCTTTCTTTCTTTCTTTCTTTCTTTCTTTCTTTCTTTCTTTCTTTTTGATAGAGTCACTTTCAAGACAATATTGATGGCATCTAGCAAAATTCAAGATCGAATACTTAGGTCTCAAACTTTCCTCTCCTCTGTATGTATTCAACAAAAACTCTTGTCGGTGTGCACAGAGCCGTGTAATAGAATGAGTATTTCATCCTTGCTTATAGGAGTAGAGAAATGGGAAACAATCTAAATGTCCATTTAAAGAGGTAAATACATGTCCATTTAAACGGCAAGTAAAATGAGGAGTTGAAAGTGATCGTCTAAATCAACCGATTAGATCTCAAGAATTTTACTTGGGGTAAAAACAAGGAAAAGAACCAAATACTCAGCATGAATCGTGTAGATAAAATGTATTTTCACTGGTAATAAACACAAAGAACAAGAATAATATTCTATGTGGTTCTGTAGTGCCCATTTATGTTGATAAAAGTTTTTTAAATGAAAGGAAAGAAATCAAAATTTGCGTTTGTTGCCTGACAAGAATAAGAACAAAGGGATAGGTGCATGGGAAGATGTTTGACTGTGTCTGTCATTTAGCTACATAATAGCAAAATATTAAAACCTGGAGGAGATACAACCAAACATTAACAGTTGCTAACTCTGGATCACAGGGCTGTGAGCATTTGTGCTTAGGTCATTTTTTGTCGTTTTCTACAGCATTAACGTTTTTGAAAATTAAAAAATGAAACCGATGACTCCGGTTTCTCATAGCTGGAGAAACTATTTGCATAGACGGGAGGTTGTTGCTAACCTGGAATGCAGCGAAGGTCCTGGTGGACCCACCGGCTGGGGGCGAGGGGTTGGTTGGGGAGTGTTGGGCGTCCCCAGGAGATTTTCCGGACCCACCACGGAGGGAGACCCCAAGATGCGAGCTGTGCTTGTAATCGATTTGTATTTGTTTCTGGTGCTCTTGGCTACTATTGATGTAGACAGTGAGGTTGCCGCTCAGAGACTTAGAGAATCAATAGCTCTTTCTTCTCTTCCACGCCCCTGCTTGTCCCCCCGACCTACCTGCGGTGGCAGCCGCGTCCCAATTGGCTGCTCTTCTCCGTTTCTATTTTATCTCCTGTCTGGTAGGTGATTGCTGTGAAAGTGTGAAGGAGACAGGGAAGGAGCGAGGAGGGAGCGTGTGGTTGACTCTGGACACATGAAGGACATCTCTTGGCTTAGCGTCCGAAGGCTCAAGTTTCACATCCTGACCCGCACATGATTTTAGCGATGAGGGCACTGGGGATTCCACCCTCCGGGCGCACGCGTGCACATACACACACACACACACCCCCAGACTCCTGTTTGCCGCATTTGAGTGAAACCTCCAGCTTCTTTGGGCACCATCCGCACCCATTAATAAAAACCAGTGTTCAAGAGACTGGAAAACAGGGCATCACGTTTATTTTAATGTGCTTCCCCATGTATGCATTTAACTTTCAAGCTCCAAATGGTACAAGTCAAAGGAAAAGAGGGCTCGTTTTTCTTCACAAGAGTGTGCTATCATTTGACTTTGATATACTATTATCTAGGTTTTTCTCTTCTTGGAAAAAAAAATAGACATTTGTTAATTCTTCCACCTAAAAAAGAGCTGTCTTGGTGTCCTAAAAAGCAGTGGTTTCCACAAAGTGTGGTCCCAGTACTGGCAGCATCAGCGTCCCTTGGAAACTTGTTAGAAATGCACATTCTTGAACCTTCTCCAGAACGGGGTAAAGGCCCTGGGCAGTCTGTGTTTCAACAAGCCCTCCAGTGGGTTCTGCTGCACAGTCAAGCCAGACAAGCCTGTGCTGCAAAGAAGGCCCCAACCAGGGCTCGGGAGATGGGTTCGGATCTCGGCTCCTCTACCTGCCGTGCCACCTTGGGCCTCACCTCATTAAGACAAAGTGGTCCACACGCATGTGTGTCTGTGTGTGTGTGTAGTGTAAACAGCAGCCGTCTAATGGATGAGTAATGTCTGAACGTTCTCTGAAAACTGGAGGATCGTGTAACTTGTTATTATTGCCGCTATCTCATTCCGGGAGTGGTTTGTTTGGTGAATTGGATGTTCTCATTTAAGAAACTCTTCTGCTTCTCTTAGAAGCTGCTTGTTACTACCCATAAAGAGTTGCCAGATTTCGCAAATAAGGATCCGGGGCACATAATTAGATTTGAATTTCAAATAAACCACAAGTATTTATTTTTATTTTTATTTTTATTTTTTTAAAGATTTTTATTTATTTATTTGACAGACAGAGATCACAAGTAGGCAGAGAGACAGGCAAAGAGAGAGAGGGGGAAGCAGGCTCCCCACCGAGCAGAGAGCCCAATGCAGGGTTCGACCCAGGACCCTGGGATCATGACCTGAGCTGAAGGCAGAGGCTTAAACCACTGAGCCACCCAGGGGCCCCAGGATACATAAATCTTCAAAAGAAAAAAAAAATTAGTGTGGAAATGCAGAGCCCAGCCAAAAAGAACTTTGACAAAGAACAACAAAGTTAGGTATAACATTGTCCGATTTTGGTTAAGATTATATGCAGTTGGTATAAAGAGAGACAGACTGATAGATCAGTGAAACAGAGTAGCATTCAGAAATAGACTCGTATCCATCCATACACACACTACTGATTTTTTTTTAAAGATTTTATTTATTCATTTGACAGACAGAGATCACAAGTAGGCAGAGAGGCAGGCAGAGAGAGATGGGGGAAGCAGCCTCCCCGCTGAGCTGAGAGCCCGATGCGGGACTCGATCCCAGGACCCTGAGACCATGACCTGAACTGAAGGCAGAGGCCTTAACCCACTGAGCCACCCAGGTGCCCCCACAAGTATTTTTATTTAATGATTTATTTATGTATTTGAAAGAGAGAATGAGAGAATGGGGGAAGCGACAGAGGGAGACAGTTGCAAACAGACTTCATGGAGCACAGAGCCCAACGAGGTCAGGACCTGAGCTGAAACTGAGTTGGACGTTAACTGACTGAGCCACCCAGGTGCCCCCAGAAGTATTTTTTTAATATTGATGTACAACAAATGTTGAATGGACATACTTACATTAAAAAGTAACATTGCTTTTCAAAAGTCCTGTATTTAAAAACTGAATCCAGTGTCCTGTTTTTAACTGTGGCAACCCCATGTCTATTAGGGCTTTTTTGAAGACTAGGGGCCAGGTCTTTCTGATTTCAAAATGTTTATGGATAAAAAGGAATGCTTTAAGCTTCAGGAAAAAGAAAATCTCATTGTTTTTAACAAAAGGAATTTATTTTTCTTATACTAGAGGTAGTCTTAGATAATCCTAGGAAAGTTTCAGTGGCTCAGAGACATCAAGGGTCTGGTTTTGGGTTCCTGTGATTCTCTTGGTCTTTCCTGCATCATCACAAAATGGCTGCCATTGCTCTAAGCATCATATCCTCACAGAGCTTTCTTGTCAGAGAACTTCATGGTATCGGGAAAAGGAATGTTTTTCTCAGAATCTTCTGGAAAACTGGAAAATTGCCCAGCTTTCCCGCTCTCTAGAGTGGAGGCATGAACCGGGGAAGCATTTGGGGTAGCTCAGTTAAAGTATCTGCCAGTGTTGAGCAAATATTAATTGAGTGCCTACTATATGTCAATCCTTATGTCTCATGTTAGAGACACAGAATGTGTAAGAGAAGTTCCTGCCCTCCAGGAGCTTATGCTGTGTTCAGGAAGGTAGCGATAACTCACAAGAATTGGTACTGTTAGCCGTACGCTTTGTTAGAGATGTGTGCTGGGGTCATGGGAGCTCATAAGGGCCACTTCTCTCAGGTTGGAGTTGGGAAAGGGCCTGCTGAAGAGATGCTGCTTGGCAGCTTGCAGATGCTTACCACCGCCTGAGGATTAAGTCTGTGCAGATACGCGAATCTTTATTAGAGTTTCTGCACAGCACAAGGGTACAGTAAATGTTAGCTCTCACGATGATTGCTGTCGTAGTGGGGCTCAGTGGTTAGCCTGTCACATGGACGCCCATCTTTGACTGGCTGATCTCAATAAGGTGGTATGACCTGCGCTAATTCACACAGGGCTAGAAGTCGACGAGGAGCGGTGACAGTCAGCAGACACTGAGCAGAAGGCAGAACCAGGGCCTGGGTTCGAGCCCGCCCTAAAGGTCTCATTGAACCGAATCAGCTCTCCAAGGCCCTGTCTTCACTATGGTCACATTCTCAGGCGCTGGGGGGCTAGGACTTCAACATATGAGTTTGGGAGGGGGTAGGATTTAGCACGTAACAGTAGGTAACCGACAGTACCTGTCACATTGCCAATGACAGGTTCTTTCTGCCCCTCCCTGAGCCTTTGCTGGTTCCATCCCTGTCACCCAGAACCACTTTCTTCTCTCCAGATACCCAACAACACTCACTTTCCAAAACCAACCCCAAGTTGTCTTCTCCCGTGAAATCTCATCCTAATTTTTTCCTCGTCTTCCCAGCCCGCTTTGATTGAATTCTGCCTCAGTTCATATGCCTACATCTTCACGGTCAGCCTGGGAATAACATGATTTGAGCCGAAGAAACATCATAGACAAGTCATGACATCACACAGTGTGAATTCTGGCTTTGACGAAACCTGGGTTTTAACGAACTTTGGCTGAAGCTGGGAAAGAGTCGTCGTGTTGAGACAGGAGTGTGACATGAAACCTCTCCTAAAACCGCAGGTGAGCTCCTCATTGTCACATAGAAAGTGGGGACTTGAGAGGATTTGGGGTTCAATTGGGGATCTTTTCAGGGGACCTTAGAATAAGAAACAGGAGTATGAGTGTTTAGTTAAACAAATGGAAATTGGTTGGGCACCATCTTCTATACGTTGAATTCCCAGTGAGGAGATTGTCCACAGAGTTATCGTCTCGGGCTGTCTGCTTTCTCTTTGGTACTTATGATCCTTATTATAATGTGTCGGCATGGAGATGGGGGAAGGGCAATTCAAGATTAAGAAGCTCAGCTCACAGACTTTTAGGGCAGCAACCATGTTTCTGTTTCATTTTGAAATGTGTAATTAACCCCTAGTAAAAGGGGTATTTCTCAGAGCAGGATCTGGAGTCGTTTATTGATAAGATCCTCCTGTGTGTGCGATTCTTATTTGTCGTACCTTCACTCGGTGACTTTTTAAAATGGACTATTTCAAGGTTATTTTGAATCTGAATTTTTAAAAAAGGAGCCGTTGCTACATGGGCCTGCTTAAGGCACTGTGCTTTCAAGTCTGCTCCCCTCTGTCGGTGCAAAGGGCTTTTATCTCGGATCAGTGCTGGACTTCAAAGAGAAGCACCCGTCTGCCCGTCCTGCTTCTCCACCACGTCCTCTCTGTGCAGTTTTTATCCACAGGAAGCCAGTGCCTGTCCGCACACGTGACATGCACACCACGTAACAGGTGTCCTGGGCCAGAACCTTCCAGTGGTCGGCCCCCTCTCCCTGGGATGTGATAAGCAAATGGTCTTTCAAGTCAACAGCACTTTTTTGTCAGGCTCATAAGGAAAACGCAGTGTCAGAAGTTGATGTGTTTACACGACCCTCTGTTTTGTCACCCGTGCAGCTGCCGTGCTTGCTTATTTAAGATCAGCAGGTCCGCCAACCTGACGCATGGTGGGAAGTTCTAAATTACTGCTCTAGATGAAGTGCAGTAAGCACATGAAGGAAGGCACCATTAGTCCGTCTGACGAGGGGAGAATCATAGAGGTGGAGACAGAAGGAAGCCTTGAAATGGATTTGCCAGATCGTAGCGTGCTGAATTCTGGGCAAGGCAACTTCATAGACCCTTCATAGAAAATGCAGGGTCTGGTGAAGAAATGCAGAATAGTTACTGAAAACTCAAGGCACCAGGACCATGGTGGGTCGTCAAGACTTTAGGGAGAGGAAACAAATGCACAGATTGGGTCATAAAGGGTGCTCGGCTGTGAAGCCGGACCAAGGAGACGCAGCGGAATAACAGTGTGCGGAAAAAGATAGTGGCGCCGGTATTTTACACAAATGTAGGGACCATGGACTGAGTTGTAAAGTAGTTGTAAAGCAAGCAAAGGTATTGTGTTATCAAGTTCTTCACTAAATTATCTGGACAATAACTGCATGTTCAGATAGACATTTGTGTCAGGTCAGCGTATTCAGAGTGGGTGAGGTTGGGCCAACGTCTGGCAGGTGAGAGAGACTTGAATTATCGGAGAGGACAGGGGAGAGCCTTCTTCCTGAGCAGAAGAGTGGGATTGTAGCAGTAGAGGTGGGAGAGGAGGCGGACAGCAAAGAAATGAGCCGTTAGGAGGGAGGGTAAACTGTGGAGCCAACTGCTTTGTTTAAGTGCTTCTCAAGATTGACTGCACAGTGGAACCCCCTAGGGAGATGTAAAAAGTACTGATGCCTGGGTTCATACACAGGAATTCTAACTAAATTGGTCTGGGGCATGGTCTGAGCAATAACATTTTTGAAAGTTCCCAATTGATCGATTGTAGTATAGTCTCATTTGTTGTTTTTTTATTTACTCAGATTTTATTTACTCACTTAAGAGAGAGCGAGAGAGAGAGAGCACAAACAGGGGGAGAGGCAGCATGGGGGAAGCAGACTCCCCACCAAGCTGGGAGCCTGACGTGGGGTTTGGTCCCAGAATCCTGAGCTCATGACCTGAGCTGAAGGCAGACCCTTCACCATCTGAACCACCCAGGAGCCCCTACAGCCACATTCGTTATGCAGACAGATGCAGTCTGAGCTGGGGACTTTGGGTTTGGTTTCACAGACATTGCATGTTATTAAGTGTTGGAGAAATAGAAATGATCTGCTAGAGGAAGCTGGTGGATTGGAGAGAGAGTGAAGTTCATGGAAATGAGCCCAACCAGAAATTCATAGAGAAATCTTGGGGTGAATTGTCAGAGCATCAGGCTAGCCTTGTGTCCTTGCGAAAGGAAGGAATAGGGCAGACCCTGGAGTTGCATTAAAAATCATCCAAGAACCTGATTGCAGGGACAGAGGATTTAGTGGAAAGATACTGATTCTGGGAGTGGATGGACCTGGGTTCAAATTACAGCCCTGCCCAGTTTCCAAGATTATGACCTGGGCAAGGGCTTTAACTTCTCCCTCGGATCATCTGTCTGCTGTGGAGGGAATGACCCTGACCCAGCAGAGGTGTGGTGAGGAACAGGGAGATAATATATACAAATACCTACCATAGAGCCAGTATTCAATAAAAGCAGTCTGTAGTATCATTTCCATAGGGAATTACAGAGGCTGACTCATTAAGAGCCTTTGCTTTAGGGGCAGACCAGTGGTCTAAACCCAGCTCAGTCCCTGATAATCATGTGACTTTGGATAAGGTACAAAATCTCTCTGAACAGATTTTCCCATCTGTAAAATCGATGCTTCCTTTTTATGGTCTAGTAATGTTCCATTGAGCAAATAGACCGCATTTTATTTGTCCATGCCTCAGCTCATGGACATTTGGGTTGTTTTTGCTTTTTGGCTATTATGAGTAATGCTGGTAGGAAACTTTGTTTACATGATTTTTGTTTTGTGTTTTTTTTTTTGGTATGCATATATGTTTTCATTTCTCTTGAGTATATACCCAGGAATGGGGTCACTAACTCATTTGGTGACTCTGTGTTTAACATTTTGTTTTCCATAGCATCTGTACGATTCTACATTCTTAACATCAACATATAAGGGAACCAATATCTCTACTTCCTTGCCAATGTTTGTTATTTTTTGTGTTTTTTATTATAGCCATTTTAGTGGGTATGAGGTAGTATCTTATTATGGTTTTGGTTTGCACTTCTCCAATGGCTAATTGTGTTGAGCATTTTTTCATATTCCTTTTTTTAATGGTCAATTAACCAACATATAGTAAGTACATCATTATTTTTGATGTAGTGTTCAATGATTCATTAGTTGCATGTAACACCCAGTGCTCATCATAACTTGTGCCCTCCTTAATGCCCATCACCCATGAAGATGTCCATGCGTACAGTGGAGTACTATGCAGCCGTCAGAAAGGACGAACACCCACCATCTACATTGACACGGACGGGACTGGAGGGGATCATGCTGAGTGAAAGAAGTCGAGCAGAGAGTCAGTTATCATACAGCATCACTCATATGTGAATATTTTTTCATACTCTTATTGGCTATTTGAAAAATCTTTGGAGATTTTGATTTTGATCCTATACAATTTTTAAATCGGGTTATTTGCCTTTTTGTTATTGAGTTAAAAGAGTTCTTTATAGTTCTGATGCAAGTCTCTTATCAGATATGTAATTAGCCATTATTTTCTTCCATTCTGTGGATCATCTTTTCACTTTCTTGATAGTGTTCTTTGAAGCACAAAGTTTTTAACTTTGACAAAGTCCAATGTACCTGTTTTTTCTTTAGTTCCTTATGTATTTGGTGTTTTATTTGAGAGGATTTTGCTCATCTCAGTGTCATGAAGATTAACTCCTTGCTTACTTCTAGGAGTTTTATAATTTTAGTTCTCACGTGTAGGTGTGTGAAACATTTCGAGTTAATTTTTGTCTGTGGTGTGAGGAAGGAATCTAAGTTCATTCTTTTGTAAATGTTTATGTACCATTTGTTGAAAAGACCATTCCTTCCCCCTTGACCTGTGCTGGCGTCCTTACCGAGAACGTTCACGTCTGTCCTTGTGCTGCCTTACCTTCTCAGTGACAGATATCCAAGGTGAAGAAGGCTCACAGGACACACTGTTACTCTTCTCCTGCGTTAGATTTATTTCATGACATTGAAACACTTTAAATTATCTATCATTGCCTTATATTTTTAAAATTGTTTTAAAGATTTCTTTCATGAGCGTTCTGTAGTTCCTCGAGTACAGATCTTTTACCTCTTTGGTTAAGTTTATTCCCAGGTATCTTATGGTTCTTGGTGCAGATTTATTTATTGATTTGAGAGAGAGGGTGGGGGTAGGACAGAGGGAGAGGGAGTGAGAATCTGAAGCGGATGCCGTGCTGAGCATGGAACCTGATCTCATGGGCTCGATCTCATGATCCTGAGATTATGGTCTGAACCGAAACCAGGAGCCCACCCAGGTGTACCACCCAGGTGCCCTCTATCATTGCCCTTTTAAGAATTGATTTGGTTTAGGGGCGCCTGGGTGGCTCAGGGGGTTAAAGCATCTGCCTTCAGCTCAGGTCATGATCCCAGGGTCCTGGGATCGAGCCCCGCATCGGTCTCTCTGCTCTGCGGGGAGCCTGCTTCCTCCTCTCCCTCTGCCTGCCTCTCTGCCTGCTTGTGATCTCTGTCTGTCAAATGAATAAATAAATACATCTTTAAAAAAAAGAATTGATTTGATTTAGACTTTATTCTATATCACATAAGAAATTGGTGGTGGGAAAATTATTATCATTTTTTTTCACTTCTCCAAACGAAAGAGAGAGAGGAAGGAAGGAAGGAAGAAAGGAAAAAAAAAAGGAAAGGAATAAAGAAAACAAACCATGCAGACGTGGCTTGAGGCTCCAGCTGTGGTACACACACTGTTTGCTGTTACACGTTCTCCTGAGCATCTCTCCCTCCGGCGCACTTTCCCTTAATGCACAGCCCTGCTGGACCGACAGTAGGTTTCGTGGTTGCATAACCACACTTAATTCTCTCTCGAAGTTCATCACTGTGGACGTTCAATACAACTCCAGCAGTCTTGTTTATCTAACCCAAATATCTCAAAAATCCTTTTGAAAATGTGCATTTTTCTCTGCCCTGCAGGTAAAACACCACAACCTTGTTTAATAGTAAAGCTCCGGTGACTAGTAGTTCAGGAGCAGAGAGACGGATTGTTTTCCCTCTGGGTCTCACCCTCCCTTTGTTCAGCCAGAGGACCAGGAGCGGAGCTACAAAGAGCCGGCCGGCTGGACGGCCGGTGCTACTTCCCGCTGGGGAGGAAAGCAGCACACGGGGCCGCCTTTCCCGGGACATTGTCCCTGCGGAGGGTGTGAGAGCCACACAGTGGGCCTCAGGCCTTGGAGCAGAGTTGATCCGTGTTCCCAAGAGTGCAGTTGATTTCTCGGTCTTCAAGCTGCCCCAGTTGTGATCTTGGGACACCAGACTAACAGAGCAGAGGGTAACTGGAGCCCAAAAAGGGCTGTAGAAGGTGATTCTGGAGTGAAATTTAATATCTGTTGATCCATCCTCTGGCCTGGACTCTCGGTGGTTATCTCCTAAAGACATGCGCTGTGCATTTCATGTTGTCTTCGTAGAGACGAGCAAGGTGGACGTACGGGGCTTCAGTGCATCCAGTGATCACACTGGAAAGACCAACAAAATCTGACCAGCCTCGAGTCATTTTTGTGAAGTGATCTAAGGAACTAATGCTGGATTTTGTTTTCTCTGAAACCAATGCCTGGATAATGCTTTAAAATAGCCCAAGAAATTAATTTGTGGACAGATTTCTGGAAGGACAGCTGTAATTGTGCCATTCACATAATCTGTGCCAGTTTCTGCTTCGTTCTCTCCGGGTTCCGGCCAGAGGTACAGGAGGAGACTGTCACACACCGGAAACGGGACCTTCCTCTCTCTGCTGGGGTAGTTCTTCTTCGTGGGGGAGGAGGGCTAGAAGGGCCCAAGTGAAGTGAACACGGTTTATTGAAACTGGGTTTCCCTCTGGAGAGCCATGCCTTGTCATGTGGCCGGTGCCAGGGACGGAGCCTGGGGCACTTCCTTCCCCAGAGCCTGTTCTTTGAAGCTCTCCTCTCTCCAAACCTTTTCTAGGCCAAGAGTTTCGAATCTTTCTTGACTAAGAGATGGTTTCAAATTCAGAAAACCTCTGGTTAGAAAGCTGGTTCCCAGGAGTGGACAGTCTAACCTGGAGGCTGTTTAGGAGAGTGTGGTCGTCACAGAGACCGAGGGGCGGCCGAGAGGCACGTGTCCTGCCGTGCGAGGGACGGTCCTGCACGACGAAGAATCCTCCCACCTGGAATTGCGGACAGAGCCCCTGCGCTGAGAAACCGTCCCTTCCGCGGCCCCTGAGTCTCACCCCTGTGCTTTACAGTGAATGGACGCGTGGTTTTCTACGCAGCCTGGGCTGATCACCAGAAAGGGCGGTCGCAGGACGGTCTGCGGCAGTGACAGCTCGCCGGGGCCTGTGCTGCTCATGTTCCTGACTGCGTCCCCGTGATCCGACTCGGCCGGACCATCCGCGGTACCGTCCTCCCCCACAGCCTCGTTCCTGCCACGCGACGCCAAATGTTCGTCTTGGGGTTCTTGCTAGTAGGAGTCACAGCTAACAGACTGCGTGCTTACTTTATAGCAGGGAAGGTAGAAGGTGATTGTTTAATGTGTTATTTTATTTTGTCACCATAGTAATCCCCAGAAGTGGACGTTATAGTCTCTTTCCCAGAAATGAAACTGATACTTTGAGGGGTTCAGTAACTTCCTTCAGGTCACACAGAGGGAACAGAGAGCTTGTGGATCTGGGATGCGACCCCAGGTCTGTCCACGTACAACCGCTTTCCTTGGGTGCACTGTCCAGGCTTGGTCTCCTGGCTACCAGAGCCTGCACCGGCTGCCCCGCCAGCTTGGTAAGGGAACGCGCGAGAACCCCGCTGGAAGCTCCTCCTTTCCTCGTCCTCAGCCTGGCCTCCCTCGTCTGGCCGATTTCCAGCTGGATGTCTGCCTCATTGCCTCGGGGAAGCTGTTAGTGACTTCCCTGCCTTGGAAGCAGGGACCTCATTTCTGTGTAGCCTCAATTTCCCCAAACATGGGAAGTAATGGTGTAGGACAGTTCACGTGTCTTGACCCTCTATGAGACACTCAGGGATCGTGGCTTGTTCCTCCCTCTCTTCCTGATGCCTAGGTGAGGGCCGGGCGCGAATCAGGTGCTACACAGATGTTTGTGCATGTGGAGAGGGTGGCCTGGCTCACCCTTCCAAGAGTGGCTCAGGTAGGTCCCTCTCCCTAGTGACCCTTCTGGTCACCATAGACTTCATGATTGGGACCCTCTGCTAGGCCAGCTGTAAGTGGGGGCATGAGCAGAGCTTGGGTGGGGAGACCGGCATGGCGGAGTATGGTGGTCGGGATTTCATGGGAGGACCGGCTGGCCTGCGTGGTCCTGTGGCAGGACCTATAAGACAAGTGGGGCAGACGGTCATCATGTAGATTCCTTGGGCCACAGAAGGAATTGGAAAGGGCTTCCTGATCTGCTAGTTTCTCTAACCTCAGTGGCAATTTAACTAGAGCCCACCCTGGGTCAGATGGGGTCCCCATCCCCAACCCCTCCAAGTGACCAGATAGGAAGAAGCTGTGGGTTTCATGAGAGAAACACTGGAGAAGGAACATTTCTTTAGGAATGCTTTTGGCACTTACCATTAAAGAAAACTAGCTCGTTACACGTCAACAACTCAGGCCTTTTTATGAGATTATATAGATTCTCAGCGTAATTATGACACTGTGATGATGTCTACTGGGTGCCGGTGGCCTTAACCTGTTCATTTATGCGTCTGCTCACGCCTTTTTCTCTCTAACGTGTCCCAGTCTTCTAAGACTTGGGCATTACTTCCCTCCTCCGCACATAGGAAACAAACGTGACGTAGCTTGCCCAAGGCCGTGCAGCTTAGAGCCGTGACGGCGACGGAACGTGAACTCGGGTCTGTCTGAGCCACAGTCTGACGCGCGGCCGTCGCTCAGGGCGCGGCGCCGCTCGGGCTCCTCCCCACAGTCCCGTCGTGTTCTCATTCTTCCAGAGGCCGCGTCCTCTGTCACCGGGGATGAGCCAGTGGCCCAAGAAAGCATGAGGAAAAGGAGACTCAGGCAGGACAGGGTGGCTGTGCTGGGGAGAGCACGTGGCCTTCCTTTGCCAAAAACTGGGGTAAGACTCCACCAAGCTGCACGTAGAGGGGACCTGGGACGGGTCGGACCCTGACCTGCCGTCGGGAACGCTCATCATCAAACCAAGTGACTGAAAGTGCCCTGGGATGATAATTTACCTTTGTTTATTCTTACCCAAATTTTGTTTCTTAAGCCCAGAAAAATATTCAGTCTGACTCAGCCAGGACACCTGGGCTCACAAACAGATCCTCCTGAACGTAATCAAAATGACCATTTCCTCCTCTGGGCTAGACCAGCCCCGGCCGCCTGTCTGCGATCATGTCTCTCTGCCCGTCTCCTGGGCCGCTGCATTTTGTCCGTCCACACTCATTTCCAGGCAGTGCGAAGAGCACGGTGTTGCTTTCTTTTTTCTTTCCTTTTTATGCAGCTCAAATCCTCCCCGTCTCCAGGGGCAGGCCTGACGGCTGTAAGTCAAATCGAGTTTGCAGTTCCCAGCAGCCTTCATCGCTGTTGTGCAAACACCGTCCTCCTAAAAACCTGTCTGAGGAGCAGCACTGCACACCCCTGCGTCCCCAGACCCCGCGAGGTCAGAGTTGAAAAGCTCACGTTCCTCCTCACGCATTCCTGTCAGGCCAGCAGGGACGGGGCTAGTGAGGTCGCGAAAGGGCTCTTCTCTTCTGAAGTGTCCCCCGCGTGCGGCTCCATTAACAGGGTGGGTTGTGGCCAAATAAAGGACATGAGTGGGTGCAGGAAGGGGGCGGTGGTAAGTGTTCCCAGGAGTTAAACATGCCAAGTGTGGATATGTGTGCCCGCTTACGACAGAGCCACTTCCTGTCCCAAATGGCCTCCGCGGACCCAGGCCGATGTCACGGGGGACGCGCCGTAGAGAAGCGCACAGCACGCAGAGACATCTCAGAGGATGTCGTCGGGAGGACTGGGGGTGATGGGCAGGGACGACTCGATTCCCGTCCGGGGAGAGAAGCTGATGACAGCGAGATGTCGGCGTCGCAGCCCGAGGCTGTCGGCACGATGCAGTCGGCTCCTGATCGCGGGAGGCAGGGCTTCTGCCGGGGGAGCGGGTGAGGGCCTCCCGCTCTGCCGTCGGTCGCGGGCACGGGGTGGGGCGGGAGGAGACGAGAGGAAACTCACACACGCCCTCGCCTCCGGCTCCTCGGCAGCTTCTCTGAAGGACGTGGGGTCGGCTGGGAATCACAGCGATATCGGGGCGCCTGCAGGGGTTTGGAGGAAAGTGTATTTAAAGGGTCTGTAACTCCCCCTTCCTAAGAACGGACACGGGTGAAGTTTAAAAACTAAGAATCAGGAAGCGAAGGCCCATGTCTGTGCCCGGCTCTAAGGTGTAAGAACAGAATGTCCAGGTCACCATGGTGGCAGGTCTGCTCTAGCCTCGGGCACCGAAGCCCCCACCCTGTTTCCCAGACTGTCGACGGTCTCTCTCCCGATTCCTTGGTCTGCGCTCGACGCTGCTGCCCTCCCCGTGGGCACATCCGCAGCCTCCTTGGCTGAGTCCTGGGTTTTCCCCTCCGCTCTGTGGTGGGGGAAGTACGTTCGCGTCTACAGTGTCTCCTCGGCCGCGCTGTCTTCCCCGGAACGGCCCCAGTCCCTCCTGTGTCCTCACCCACCCGGGACCTCCCAGGGCCCGTGCCACGTGTCCCATGGCCTGTGGGGTATGGACACGGAGCAGAGCAGGCCGGTCACACGCCAAGTAAAACAGTGCTTCCTTCCGTTCGCAGCACCTCCCAGGCCCCCAGTTCCCACGAGTGCTCATCGTCACTGAAAACGTCCGTGTGTTGTTGCGACGGCAGGAATTGCTTCACATTCCTTGAGAGAAAATCGGAAGATTCAGTTACAACGGACGTACATGCACACCTTAACCCCGCAGCCCCTCCTTGGGCCCCGCCTTCCTGAGTCCCGTGCGTCTCTCTGCAAAGCGCACGTGTGAGGATGTTCACTGTCTGTCGTGCTGGGACCGTGGCCATCGCCTGGATGTCCGTTAGGGGACAGTGATGACAGTGGACGGCAGCTGTTACGCAGATATTTGATGTGAGACGCGGCCCTTGTGTTATGAAGGCAGAAAGCCACGTGCAAATAATCAAACACTGATTATTGTAGAGCAAAATGGAAATTTAAAAAACCCTGTATGTCGTCTACGTGTGCGCTTGAACGGACGGAGCGGAAGGACTCGCAGCGCATGGTGAGGGTCGCACCCCCGGCTGCGGCTGCGGCCGTGGAGTACGTACATGTTTCTTTTCTAACACTGAAAACACATTTTAACTGTTCATCTTCCCGTGTTTCTTGCTCGTCCTTCAAACAAGAATCTTGCCGTCATTTTAGGCCCCGCCTTCTCCCGTCCTTTTTCTAAGCATTTGTTGCTGGTACGTTTCTGTCCTCGCCAGACCACAAGGTCATCGTCATCAAGGACCTCCTGCATGACGTCGTGCTTACGTTCCTCCCTGGGAGAGAATTAACTTAAAGTGACGGCCTCACTGCTCCGTAGTTCTGTGTGTATCCGTGCTTTTACTTCCGATTCAGAGGGATGAGGATGCTTTTACCAAAACCGTCAAGCACACAGCGCCTGCCCCGACCCCGTTTGGGAAGAACACCCTGAAGTGGAGAGTGTCGCATCACGCGTTTTCCACCCCAGGCCCACTTACTTGTGCTCCTCTCAGACGTGTTTGCACTTCGCTCCGCGGCCCGCTTTCAGCGTCGTTTCCGGCTCTGCACAGCGGGCGGGTTACGGGACAAACGACCCCGCAGAGCCCGTGCGGATTTGCACGGAAAACGTCAAATGGCAACACGCGTGTCAAACACAGAGGTGAGGAGTTTGGTCAGACATCGAGGTGTCTCGTGGTACCGATGTTTCTCAGTATGAAACCACAACATTCAGGCACCTTAGGGGCGCCTGGGTGGCTCAGTTAGTTCGGCTCAGGTCGTGATCCCGGGGTCCTGGGATCGGGCCCCACATCGGACTCCCTGCCCCGTGGGGAGCTGCTTCTCCTCTCATTCTCCGTCTGTGCTCGCTCTCTCGCTCTCTCTCTCTCTCTCTCAAATAAATAAATAAATAAGTAAAAAGCCGATTCTTGAGCCCTGATCTCTGTGTGAAGAGTAGGAACAGAGTATCTTGCTGCACCCAAGGGAAACTTTCAGCACATCCATGACCTTTGTACACCCACATCCACACACACACACTCATGGCATTGACCTCGACCTGAACCCCACCTGGCTGCATCATTATCTCACTGGCTCTGCTCCAGTGGCTTTCCAGGACTGATGGCTAACGTCTGAGTCGCCCAAGAGGGGAGTGGTGCAGGTTCAGTCCGACCGATGAGTGAGTGCCTCTGCCGACTTGTTCACCAGCCCCGCGTGCTCTGGTGCAGTCTGCGTTCCACAGCCCTGAGCAGATCCTGATGCAAAGATCACCCGCACTTTGTGGCATTGCGCAGCACACAGAGTGACCGGGCACGACGCCACTTTGATGCAAACAAACAAGAATGCGGGATCTCCGAGAGCAGATCGGGTTAAACCACCAGCATCCTATTTACATCCCCAACACTTTCCAAGCCAAGAGCTCAGCAGAATGGCAGGTGTCTGTCACGAGGCTCCTTTGTTCCCGGAAGCTGCCGCAGATCGTCCACGGGGAAGCGGCAACTCTGTGACTCGTCCACAAACGTACTGCTCGTAGGAGACAGGATCTGACATCCGGGGAAGGATCTAAGCTCTGCAAATAGGGAGACCCAAGCGGCTCAAAGTAACCGACATGAAACAGATCGTGGGTCCTAAAGAATGCCAGGCTTTGGGGTGATACCTACCTAGAGTTCTCTGAATAGGTTCTGGGGTGAACGTAGCCAGTAGATAGGCTCTCATGCAGGAGTTACGTTCCTTGAGCCCCGCTGTCTGTGTGTTCTGCATATGTTAAGGGTCGATATCGAGCTACTAGGGAGCTGTATTCCCCTCTGTTGGAAGCGAATTCTAACTCTGGTCCCTCTCTCCAGACACTTGACTACTCTGATGGGAGTCAGCTCTGGAAAGATATTCTTACACATCTTGGCCCTAGATTGCTGCCTCCTTCTCTGCAACACCGTCTCCCCAAATAAATTGGAATCACTACCCCAAGCAGAAAAGTGTCCTCTGAATGAGTGTAACCACCTAACGTCAGAAGTTAGTGGGAGCTTTGCCCAGGGAGAGGAATTAGAAATCAGCTCATAAAAATAAATGAATCTGTTTCCATAGTGACAGGAATCTTTCTCTCCCTAGTTTTTATCTTGTGTTTCCCCACAGATCCCTTAGGCAGAATAACAATAAAGTCGAAGAAAACATTTTATTATCTTAATGGATTCTTAATTTAAAGCCAAAAGCCTTTAAATGATCTTCCCAAGGATACCATTGGCCATAACTTTCGGAACTGGGTTCCTGAACGGAGCTGCAGGAAGACTGTTACCTCCCGGAACCCGGCCAAGGGGGGGAAGCGGAGTGGGGAAGACCTGGTGGGCTCCACATGCATTTTGTGTGCAGCCTTCCTGATGGGTAACACACCTGTCGTGTTTAATATTTCATCGGGGAAGGAAGTGTGCATCTGTCTCTGTTCATCTGCCGAGTGGAATTCTGCACCGAAGAAGCCTGCATGTGGTGAACACGACGGGTTTCCTCATTACGCCCCTAAATCGTATTCCGCAGCAACCCCGAGGAATCCGTCCTCCGGCACAGCCTGAGCCCCTGCTCTTTGCCCACCAGCCGGCTCCGGGGGGCCTGTACCTTTGTCCGTGCAGCTGCGTCTGGGCCTGCCCCCGCCAGTCACACCGAGGAGGCCGAGGGAGCCCCGCTGCTGCTGTGAAAAGTATGGTGGCAGAGACAAAGGACCCAGCAGAGCAAACTCCTGGGCAGAGATGTCGGAGTTGCGGGTGAGGAGCTGGGGACCCCCCAGGAAGGCAGAACGAGGGAAATATCCTGGTATAAACATGGCGAACTCATTATATTTGCGGTCCGTGTGTGGAGTGATGAAACCACATGAGTGGAAATTATTTCGGCATCGTCGAAAAGCCTGATAAATACCCTCGATTTTCTGAAGTCATCTCAATAGGAAGGAAGACTTGACTCCCTTCCTCGGTGACGGTGAACATATGTCCCAATTTTCTTGGACGATTTTGGTGTTCTGCCTGTTGTTCCGAGACAACTGTTAAGGCCACCTGTCTCCACTCTCAAGAACATCTCAACAGTGGGACCAATAAATGCTAAGGTCACCCTACTTTATAGTCAACAAATTAAAGTCCAGTCCTACACCACTGACATTTCCTCTGTCTCTTCCCAGAACTATTACGTGCTGTTTCTAGATAGATTTTTATGACTTTCCCGTAATGTAGCAGCTGCCAGGTGTAGACCCTTTCCAGATAAGCAGAGCCATGAAGACATTTTCCTCAGGATGAAAACCGGAGGAGTTGCTTCTTTCTTATATTGTAATACTTAAATTGTATAATAATAACCAATTATTTAGTTTTCCACTCCAGATGCAAGTTTCTTGAACAAAGAGAAAATATTACTTACCCTTCTATTGCCATGGACAGTTTGTAAGTAAGGAAATTTGATCAGTAAGGAAAGAACACAGCAATAGTAAGGGGACAGTTTCTTTGGGCCTAATACCAAATAAACTTCGGAGGAGCGGGGTTGGGGCCTAATACGTGATAGTGGGTAGATAAGGCAGAAAAAGAAGGAATGTTGGAGACTACCATTTCCTTTCTCCTCATTTGTTAACTTTTTCCTAATTACAAAATATTACATGTTCATGTTCACTTATGAAACTTAGAAAAATAAGCAGAAATAGAAAAAGAAAAGGAAAGGAAAAGAAAAAAAGAAAATCACGGTAACCCATGATGAACTTTGCGGGGTGTGGACGTCTCGTGTTTCCCACTTACATTCACAGACCTGTAGATACCTGCCTGGGCGTCACGCGGTTTTGTCGGACAGTCTCTGGTCAGGGTCCCTGCTCTTGTAGGGGCCGCACTGGTGCCGTCAGCAAGGTTTCTCCTGAGGTAGTCGGCGCGGCTTCTCCAGCTGGCACGGGGGGCTCGCAGCCATCGGGGGGACTGAGGTGAGTGCTCCAAGCAGTAGAGGAGAAATGTGAAAAAATAGTGAGGGTTGCTTTTATTATTTTATCTGGACTTGAGTCTTCCATCCTTTCCGAGGACATTCTGCCTCTTCTCGGCGTGTAAGGTTGCAGGGAGTAAGGCTCCAGGGAAGAGGGTACTTGGGAACGGAGGCTGGTACGTCGTTGATCACACACTAGGAGTCCGCGTCTGCGCCTCCTTTAACCACTCCGAGTCTCCGTTCATCGCCGTGGAGGCATCGTTCCCACCGCGTAACTCCGCTGTGCAGCTCAAGTGAGGCCCGAAGCACCTTGACGACGCGGCGGTGATCACGAGGTCGCTGACACCGGGAGTGGCAGGACGCGCTTCCTCGGTGCCTGTGGGGCGGTGTTGGTGCGGGCCACACAGCATTTGGGACGGAGATGGGTGTGCGATTGTGCTTGGCCCCCAATAACGTTGTGATGTTAAGGCGATTTGTTTAATTCTTTGGAATCTGTTTCCTCATCAATACCCGAAATCATTTATATAATAAAGCGTCAGTTTAACAAATAAGCTTTTACATTATGGTCAGGCTAATCATGATGAGGAGAGGACGATGGTTTTGCTGGTGGAGTTGGAAAGGGCAGGAGAGGAGGAGGGAGCAGGCCCCGTCGTGTCGCTCCAACAGCAGATGACGCGCGGCCCCGTCGTGTCGCTCCAACAGCAGATGACGCGCGGCCCCGTCGTGTCGCTCCAACAGCAGATGACGCGCGGCCCCGTCGTGTCGCTCCAACAGCAGATGACGCGCGGCCCCGTCGTGTCGCTCCAACAGCAGTTGATGCAGCTGTGCCGTAGCCCTGCACCTTCGCACTGAGTCGCACTTTATTTTAGCTGTTCTCCACCTGGGCTGTGCATTAATGCCGGGAAGGCGAGAAGACAAGGAAAAGCAGTGCCCGCGGCTGGTAAAGTGGGAACCCGAGAGGGGCCGCGTCGGATATCGCATTTCACAAAGCTCCTTGGGTCGTTTTCATAGACCGTCCGGGTTGATGACGCCGCTGTAGGTCACGGCCTCCGGAAAGAAGCTGCCGGGGAAAAGCAGTACTCATTTTCAGAATTCAGCGGACATGAGCAAGTAACTTGCTGGGACCCAATGCCCCACTTGGCAGGAAGATGAGGAAGCGGGACTGGGCCCACCGGAGCGGGACAGCCAGCCCATCCAGGGGAAGGAGCCCCCCACCAGCTGCTGGGGGCTCTGGGGCGGAGTTCGAAGGCCGCGGTGAGCTCAGCTCAGCCGGGAGGAGCTCGTTGCGTATCCAGGCGTTCATCCTTCATGTGGAAGGCGTGTCGACCCCTCCCTGCCTCCCTGTCTCTAGTCTTAACCCTCCGCAAGCTGTTTTCCGCACGATCCCGCTGACCCCTTGCCGCAGAGCAAAGCACCGTGAACACGGAAGCTCACCCCCCTCTCCTCAGCTCACATTTCTGGAGGAGCTGGACTCGCGGCTCGGGACCTTGGCAGGTCCGAGTCCAGGCGTGGGTTTGACGGTGCGTCTCATCGGGAGCTCAGAACTGTCTTCCAGGCACATTCCGGTCACAGACGGAGTCGGTTCCTTTCTGAGGATGATTCCTGTCCCCCGCTGGCTCTCAGCCAGGGTCTCTGCTCCACAACTTCCCTTCCCGTTGCTGGTCCCGTGGCCCCTCTAGCAACGGAGAATCTCCCTCGTACTGTATTGATCTCACACTTCCAATCTCTTTGGCCAGGAGGGAGTCAGTTCGGTTTAAGGGCCCACCTGATTAGGTCAGGCTCACCTGGGATAATCTCCCTGTCTTAAAGTCAACTGACTTGGAACCTTCATCACGTCTGCTAAAACCCCTTCCCAGTGGCACCTAAATCAGTGTTGAATTCAGTAACTGAGAGAAGTTTTGGGTACACAATGGACTAGAAATTTGAGGGGCTGCCTTAGAATTCTGCTTATCATAGAGTCCAAATATATGGGCTGCAGTGGGCACTTATTATACCTACTGAGTGAAGCCCCTGTTCTTAGTCTGACATGTAGGACTCTGCGTAATCTGGTCTATCCAGACTCGCCTCTGGTGACTCTGCCCTGCACCTTACTCCAGTTATGTTATACATATCTGCCCCGATTTGTTCAGACTCTTGTGACTTCGTATACCATTTTGTTTCTCACTTTTGGTCTTTAGCTAATGCTGTTCCCAGAGCTTGGAATGCCTTTCCATCTGCATTTACATGAAAGCGCTACATCACTGGCTTTATCTGGTAGAAGACGCCCTAGATCCATTCATTTGCTTAACGAGTATTTGTTGAGCACCTATTATGTGCTGATCATGTCTCAGATCCTGGAAATATAGTAACTTTGGATATGGCAATGTCTCTCTCTCACAGAGCTTACCTACCAGTGCGGGAAACAGGAGAAACACAAAAATAATTATAAAATCTACCAAACGGTGCTATGACAAAGCATAAAGCAAAAACAGAGCATGATGGGCAAGTTGTCATTTTACTGTGAACTGTGATGCTTCTGTCACAGGTGACACTGGAGCAAAGACCTGGAGGAAGTGAGGGAGCCAGCAATGGTGAAGTGTGAGAAGAGCCCCAGGGTCTTCCTTCTGTTCCTCTGACTCCATGGGTTGCCGAATGGATGCACGAAATGGTCTTCTCTGGCATGACTGTTGGTTTGTGACTTTGGGAGCTCCCTTGGGGACACTGGAAACTGGCACCATACATGGAGGGTGGGGAGATACCACAGAAAGAAGCCGGCCACTCCCGACAGGTGGGTGGTGGGTTTCAGAAACAAAGGAGTTTACATGTGAGCTTCGTCTCAGGCAACTGCAAAACGAACAGATCTCTGCCCCTGCCTGTCAGAGTCCTCAAGGTTTGTATAGAGACCTTGATCAGGCTCAGT
The DNA here is from genome assembly GCF_009829155.1 of Mustela erminea. Taxonomy (NCBI): domain Eukaryota; kingdom Metazoa; phylum Chordata; class Mammalia; order Carnivora; family Mustelidae; genus Mustela; species Mustela erminea. The sequence goes on along the minus strand of NC_045615.1, from coordinate 164,062,301 downwards.
CACAGTCCACAGTCCACGTTCACATGGTCTCAGCAACAGCCTCAAGGTTGGTCTCTCAAGGCTGAGCCTTGAAATCTCTCCAGCTGTGGGAACAGTGGGCAGGACAGTCGGAGGACCTGTCCAGGTCCAGCGTGTTGGTCAACCATTGGTCTCATCCTCTTGATGACCTCCTCAACAAAGGTCAAGCTGCCAAATGTGGTGGGACGAAGCATGAACGCTAACACAGCCTCTGGGGTTTGGCTCATTGACTCGGCCTTTCTGACTGACATTTTTAAGGTGGCTTGGATACCATGGTGTTCCTTGCGAGGATACATATTGATTTAGCACTCTAGTTAGAACTAAACCGGGAAGCTTCGTGATACAACTCTAGCGGATGATAAAACACACTCACTCACCTTCTTTCTCTTTCTCCTTCTCTTCCTGGGCCCCTCTCCAAGTGGTTTTGTTTTGTTTTGTTTTCTTTGTTGTGAGGATTTTTCTGCTTATTTTTAGTTTCTACTGCCTCATAATTTTGGACGACACGTGCTTTTGGCTTGCCGTGAACCCAACTCTGCTAATGGCATTTTTTCAGCTTCAATTCATAGCACCAACTGGTACACTCTGATTGCATGAGGTCATTCAAATTTAGAAGACAGACAGCGTCGTCGTCCCGGCTCATCTGTTTTTATACAGCAAGCCAAGGGCTGGCTTAGCTCAGGTGCTCACCGTTAGCTTTGTTGTCTGGAGCTTGGAGGGGAGCAGGAGGAAGGAACTAAAGAAAAGGGGTTGGGCTGTATGAACTGTATCTGCTTAGATACCGGGGCGGAAGGGGGTGTCTATCCGTCCTCTGAAAGACAGTGTGGGTGAGCAGACATTAGTTGACATCTCTAATTCAGGCAATGAGATGAGCTCTTGTGTAGGAATTGAGAATTAACTGGAGAGTTTAAATATCACCACTAAGAACTGAGAGTCAAGGGTAGATTTGTGAGGGAAAAAAGAAACCGATACTCAGTAAATCCAGCAAAACCCAGCTGGGAACAGAAGGCAGTGAGCAGTCGGAGGAGGAGTTAAGGAGCCTCTGCTGAAGGCTGAGCTATTTCCCTTCAGTGCTGGCATCTGCCACTCGTACGTTATTAGGCCATGGAGGGATGTGGCAAGTCCTCAAGGCCATCCACACAGAGTGGGGCTAAACGACTCGAAGACAAGGACTGAGGGTTCATATACCTGTAGTTGGTCTGTGCCAATGCTCTGGCCCTCGTTCACTGAACACTTACTTGGCGTCATAAATCCTGGGAATACAGCAGCCCTTCCCCACCCTGACGCTCCCTATCCCCCCTTGCCTGATTGATTTTTGTTCATAACACTTTTTTAAAAAGAAATACATTTTTCATTATGTAATATTGTCAAATATATCCATAATTCTTTTATTTCTTTTTAAAAAAATTTTTACATATAGCTATCCAGTTTTCCCAGCACCATTTATTGAAGAGACTGTCTTTTTTCCACTGTATATTTTTTCCTGTTTTGTTGAAGATTATTTGCCCATAGAGTTGAGGGTCCATATCTGGGCTCTCTACTCTGTTCCACTGGTCTATGTGTCTGTTTTTATGCCAGTACCATGTTGTCTTGGTGATCACAGCTTTGTAGTAAAACTTGAAATCAGGTAATGTGATGCCCCCAGTTTTGTTTTGTTTTTTTCAACATTTCTTTAGTGATTCGGGGTCTCTTCTGATTCTATACAAATTTTTGGATTATTTGCTCCAGCTTTTTGAAAAATACTGGTGGAATTTTGATCAGAATAGCATTAAAAGTATAGATTGCTCTAGGCAGTATAGACATTTTAACAATGTTTATTCTTCCAATCCAAGAGCCTGGAATGGTCTTCCATCTTTTTGTGTCTTCTTCAATTTCTTTCATGAGTGTTCTGTAGTTCCTCAAGTACAGATCCTTTACCTCTTTGGTTAGGTTTATTCCCAGGTATCTTATGGTTCTTGGTGCTATAGTAAATGGAATCAATTCTCTAATTTCCCTTTCTGTATTTTCATTGTTAGTGTATAAGAAAACCACTGATTTCTTTACATTGACTTTGTATCCTGCCACGTTACTGAATTGCTCTATGAGTTCCAGTAGTTTGGGGGTGGAGTCTTTTGGGTTTTCCATATAAAGAATCATGTCATCTGCAAAGAGAGAGAGTTTGACTTCTTCTTTGCCCTTTTGGATACCTTTTATATATCTTTGTTGTCTGATTGCTGTTGCTAGAACTTCTAATACTATGTTGAACAAGAGTGGTGAGAGTGGGCATCCTTGTCTTGTTCCTGATCTCAACGGGAAGGCTGCAAGCTTTTTCCCATTGAGGATGATATTTGCTGTGGGTCTTTCATAGATAGATTTTATGAAGTTCAGGAATGTTCCCTCTATCCCTATACTTTAAAGCGTTTTAATCAGGAACAGATGATGGATTTTGTCAAATGCTTTTTCTTCATCAATTGAGAGGACCATGTGGTTCTTCTCTCTTCTCTTATTGATTTGTTCTATCACACTGATTGATTTGCGAATGTTGAACCATCCTTGTAACCCAGGGATGAATCCCACCTGGTCATGGTGGATAATCTTTTTAATGTGCTGGGAAAACTGGACAGCTATATGTAGAAGAATGAAACTCGACCATTCTCTTACACCGTACACAAAGATCAACTCAAAATGGATAAAAGACCTCAACGTGAGACAGGAATCCATCAGAATCCTAGAGGAGAACATAAGCAGTAACCTCTTCGATATCAGCCACAGCAACTTCTTTCAAGATATGTCTCCAAAGGCAAAGGAAACAAAAGCAAAGATGAACTTTTGGGACTTCATCAAGATCAAAAGCTCCGGCACAGCAAAAGAAACAGTCAACAAAACAAAGAGGCAACCCACAGAATGGGAGAAGATATTTGCAAATGACAGTACAGACAAAAGGTTGATATCCAGGATCTATAATGAACTCCTCAAACTCAACACACACAAAACAGATAATCATATCAAAAAATGGGCAGAAGATACGAACAGACACTTCTCCAATGAAGACATACAAATGGCTATCAGACACATGAAAAAATGTTCATCATCACTAGCCATCAGGGAGATTCAAATTAAAACCACATTGAGATACCACCTTACACCAGTTAGAATGGCCAAAATTAGCAAGACAGGAAACAACATGTGTTGGAGAGGATGTGGAGAAAGGGGAACCCTCTACCACTGTTGGTGGGAATGCCGGTTGGTGCAGACTCTTTGGAGAACAGTGTGGAGATTCCTCAAGAAATTAAAAATAGAGCTTCCCTATGACCCTGCCATTGCACTACTGGGTATTTACCCCAAAGATACAGATGTAGTGAAAAGAAGGGTCATCTGTACCCCAATGTTTATAGCAGCAATGGCCACGGTCGCCAAACTGTGGAAAGAACCAAGATGCCCTTCAACGGACGAATGGATAAGGAAGATGTGGTCCATATACACTATGGAGTATGATGCCTCCATCAGAAAGGATGAATACCCAACTTCTGTATGAACATGGACGGGACTGGAAGAGATTATGCTGAGTGAAATAAGTCAAGCAGAGAGAGTCCATTATCATATGGTTTCACTTATTTGTGGAGCATAACAAATAACATGGAGGACAAGGGGAGTTGGAGAGGAGAAGGGAGTTGAGGGAAATTGGAAGGGGAGGTGAACCATGAGAGACTATGGACTCTGAAAAACAATCTGAGCATTTTGAAGGGGCTAGGGGTGGGAGGTTGGGGGTACCAGGTGGTGGGTATTAGGGAGGGCACGGATTGCATGGAACACTTGGTGTGGTGCAAAAACAATAAATTCTGTTATGCTGAAAAGAAATAAAAAATTTAAAATATTTTATTATGTTCAGTTAGCCAGCATATAGTACATCATAAGTTTTTTTTATAGTATTCATTGATTCATTAGTTGCATAGGACACCCAGTGCTCATCCCAACACGTGTCCTCCTCCGTACCCATCACCCAGTCACCCCATCCCTCCCCCCTCCCCTCTGAAACCCTCAGTTTGTTTCCCAGAGTCCAGAATCTCTTATGGTCTGTCTCCCTCTCTGATTTCTCCCCCTTCAGATTTCCTTCCCTTCCCCTGGGGTCCTCTGTGCTGTTGCTTGTGCCCCATATGAGTGACGCCAGATGATGATTGTCTTTCTCTGCTTGACTGACTTCACTCAGCATAATCCCTCCAGCTCCATCCACGTCGATGCAAATGGTGGGTGTTCATCCTTTCTGACGGCTGCGTAATATTTCGTTGTATATATGGATCAGATCTTTATCCATTCGTCCGTTGAAGGGCATCTTGTTTCCTTCCACAGTTTGGTGAACGTGGCCATTGCTGCTATGAACATTGGGGTACAGATGGCCCTTCTTTTCACTACCTCTGTATCTTTGGAGTAAATGCCTAGTAGTGCAATTGCTGGGCTATAATATATCTCTGTTTTTAAGGCCTTATGGAACCTCCACACTGTTCTCCAGAGTGGCTACACCAGCTTGCATTCCCACCAACGGTGTAAGATGGTTCCCTTCTCTCCACAACCTTGCCAACACCTGTTGTTTCCTGTCTTGTTAATTTTGGCATTTTTAACTTTCTGAAATACTACCTATTTCACCCCTTTACTTTTTATTTCATTGCTGGAATCTAAGATCCATAGAATCTAAACTCTGTGAGAGCAGAGACGTTCTGTGTTTTGTTCAACGTTCTATTTGCAGCATCTAGAAAGTGTCTTGCTCAAAAATAAATTATTGACTAGATTAATGGATTTCATCATTGATCTAGGTTACTTGCACAGGAAAAAAGTAAAATCATATTTGTAAGTCAGAAACTATCTGGGTTTTCCCTGGAACCACTGATGAGGCATATATACATTTCTACATTTGAGTATTTTCCTCTCTTATTTGGCATAAATACGTCCTCAGCATGTTAATCAATGTAGTAGTCGGTATCAGCTACATTATAGTGTGGTAACAAATGGACCTCTACATTTCAGTGGTTTAGCCCCACACGACATGTGCGGTGCTGGGTAGTAGGAGGTTCCGCTCCACACGGTCACTCAGAAATCCACACTGATAAAATCTCTGTCATCTTCTGATGCTGTTGCGTCAACATGGTATGTAGAGCTTGCTGCTGTGAGAGAACAAGGATAATGTATAACTCTCCCCACGTGTGCTTAGAGCTTGCTCCTTCCTCCACTAAGACCAGCTCTTGTTCCAACATGACCTCACGGATGCCGGGAAGACTTCCCATGTATCCAGGAAGGAAAGGAGAACTAGGTGTAGTGAGCACACTCAACACCGCCGTAGCCAGTGACCAATGATCTGGAAATATCACTACCATTTAGCATGAAAAGCTCCTGGAAAACACGGAATTGCCTTTTGGGGTTAAGTTGTTTAGTTTAACAAGATTTGGAATACAGGGCTAGAAGTGAATAATGATAATTATATGAGTGTTATTCCATATGTATGAGCAACACTTGCAGCAAAATTTTTTTTTCTCAGTAAATTAAAGGGGAAAAAATCCCACAAAGATGTCAGGAAATGGTCACTGACCCATTCAGGTGATTCCGTCAAGACTCCAACCTGTCTTGAAAAGCTGTGTCTGAACCACCACTCTCCCTGCTCATCTCCTTCCCCCCAGAGAAGGAAGTTGTTTTTACCTCCTATTAGTGTGAAGTTGCCACAGCAGAATCCGTCCTTCTGAATAGAGATGTCTATTTGCACCTGACCTCCGAGGCCCCGTTAAACAGGAAAAGCAAGTGCTTACTATCTTCTAAAGACAACACACTCTGGTTTTTTATCTTATTATGAAGGAAATTCCATCACTCCAGCTCAGTCACTGACCTTAAACACTCAGGGTTGGCAGGAAGAGTTGTGCGTAGTCTCAACAAGCCCAGATTTCATGAATTCACTCTGCTCCCAGTGGGAGATGTTTGCAGAAAGCATTTGTAGGACCAGGCAACGAGCAATGTCCTCCTCCTCTTACATTCTTTTCTTTTTAATTTCTGGATCGACTTGTTGCATAAGTGGCTCATGTAAGTAAAAGAAGTAGTCCACGGGGCGCCTGGGTGGCTCAATCATTAAGCCTCTGCCTTCGGCTCAGGTCATGATCTCAGAGTCCTGGGATGGAGCCCAGTATTGGTCTCCCTACTCAGTGGGGAGCCTGCTTTTCCCTCTCCCACTCCCCCTGCCTGTGCTCCCTCTTTCGCTGTGTCTCTCTCTGTCAAATGAATAAAATCTTTCGTTAAAAAGGAAGTAGAATATTAAGCAATATAAAAATAACATTCTCATTCATTATTATCAAGGTATTTTCATTGTAAAAAAATGAGAACATACAGAAATGCTCACAGAATGCAACTTAACAATATGGGCTCAAAACTATATTCATTGTCACCTATTTTGTGAAGGTGGAATGGGCGGTGCTAGGGATACACCAGTGAAGAGAACAGAGAGAACCCTGCCCCATGGGGTGCTGTTCAGAGCGTCCCGTTACCTATTTTGGTGTACCTGGGTGGCTCAGTGGATGAAGCCTCTGCCGTCGGCTCAGGTCATGATCCCGGGGTCCTGGGATGGAGTCCCGCATCGGGCTCTCTGCTCAGCGGGGAACCTGCTTCCTCCTCTCTCTCTGCCTGCCTCTCTGCCTACTTGTGATCTTTGTCAAATAAATAAATAAAATCTTAAAAAGACTTTATTTTTTCTAGAGCAATTTTAGGTTCACAGCAAAATTTAGAGTAAGTTGCGGAGATTTCCCATAAATGCTCTGTCCTCACATGGGCACAGCCTCCCTGGTTATTCACATCCACCACTAGAATGGTACATTTGGTAGCACCGATGAACCTAGACTGACACGTGATAATCACCCAAAGTCCACGGTTTACCTTAAGGTTCACCATTGGTGCTGATCCTTCCGTGGGTTTGGACGAGTTCAGAAGAACGTGATAATACACATCCGTCATCACAGAGAGTCATACAGAGTAGTTCCACTGCCCTAAAAATTTTCCGTGCCGTGTCTCCTCATCCCCGTCCCCCAACACCTGGCAACCACTGATCTTCCCACCATCTCCATATTTTGCCTTTCCCAGAATGTCGTTGTACAGTGGGGATCGTACAGTATATGGTCTTTTCCGATCGGCGTCTTTCACTTAGTAATATGCATTTAAGTTTCATCAGTGTCTTTTCATGAGCTTAGAGTTTAATTATTTTTAGCACCGAATGATATTCCAGTGTCCAGATGTACGAGTTTATCTATCTGTTCGTCTACAGAAGGGTATCTTGGTACTTCAGATCATGGCAATTTTGAATAAAGTTGCTATAAACATCTGCGTGTGGGATTTTTCTGTGGACGTAAGTTTTCAGATTCTTTGGATAAATACCAAAGAGTGGATTGCTGTATTGTATGGTAAAAGTATGTTTTGTAAGAAGTTGCCAAACTATATTCCAAAAGAGATGTACTACTTTCCATCCCCACAAGCAATGAATGGAAGTTCCCTTTGCTTCACATCTGTGCCAGCATTTGGTTCATCAGGTTGTGGATCCGGGGCATTCTGATATGTGTGTGGTGGTATCTCGGTGTTTCAGTTGCATTTCCCTGATGACATGTAATGTGGAACATACTTTCATACGCTCGCCTGCTGTCTGTGTATTCTCTTTCGTGAGCTGTCTGTTGAGGTGTTTCGCCCCCCCCTTTTTTTTTTAACTGGTCATTTGTTTTCTTATTGTTAAGTTTTAAGATTTCTTTATATATTTTAGAAAACAATCCTGTATCAGATGTTTTTTGTAAATATATTCTGCCAGTCTGTGGCTTGTCTTCTCATTCTCTTGACATTGTCTTCCACAGAACAGGAACTTTTAACTGTAATGAAGTCCAGCTTATCAATTATTTCCTTCATGGATGGTGCCTTCAGCGTCATATCTAGAAAGTCATCACACCAAAGATAATGCAGGTTTCCTCGTATGTTATCTTCTAGGAAATTTAGTGTTTTGCATTCTTACATTTAGGTCCATGATCCATCCTGAGTTAGTTTTTATGAAGGGTGTGAGGTCTGGCTAGATTCACGTTTCTGTATAGGAAGTCCACTGGTTCCAGTACAATTTGTTGAAAAGACTGTCTTTGCTCCACTGGGTAACCCTTGCTCTTTTGTCAAAGATTAGTTGACTATGTTTATGGGTCTATTTCTGACTCTCTGTTCTGTTCCATCATTTCTTCCTATTCTTTTGCCAATACCACACTGTCTGGATTACTAGTGTTTACATCTAATCATTTTCATTTTTACTTGTACACACACATTTCAGGAGACGGAGCAAATGGGCACGGCTGTAGTTTACAGATGCTTTGAGTATAGCCTATCTTCAACAAAGTCATTCTCCGAGTGTATGAGATTCCCAGACCCTCCAAGTCAGGACGCATGCATCAGACTTACATTAAAAATTACAGAAAGGAACAAACCATAAGAGACTCTTAATCTCAGGAGACAAACTGAGGGTTGCTGGGGGGGTGGGGAAGGGAGAGGGTGGCCGGCTGATGGACACCGGGGAGGGCATGTGCTGCGGTGAGTGCTGTGAAGTGTGTAAGACTGATGACTCACAGACCCGTACCCCTGAAAAAATAACACATTGTGTGTTAATTTAAAAAATAAAATAAAATAAAAAATAAAAGTCACGTAAAGAAAGCAAGCATCTGCATCGGTCACATAATTTTCATAAATACAACAATTGAGAACTGTATTTCCAACATACGGATGGGCCCTTAAAAGGTAATCAAACAAGTGAATCCTCTCAAGCTATTACAAGTTTAATATTAAGCCCGATTCTTAAAGTTAAGATTAATACTGACCTCAGCTAGATTCCAAATTTCAGTCAAAACAAATAGATTTCATAGAGACCAGAGTTTCAGTTGAGGGGGGCTCCTGGCTAAAGATTGATGAAACAACTCTTCCTTCCTCTGAATTCTGTTGTGTTTTCTGTTACTCTGTCATTTATTTGGTCGTCAGTTACTGAAAGTTCTTAACCCTTACTATGCCATCTCAGGTTGAGTCCAGATGTACACGAAATGTCATGATGAATTAAGGTGCATCAAATTTTTGTTGTTGTTGCTGTTATTTTGTTTGTTTGTTTCTCTTACTATTTGTTTACACACATTAATATTAGAGGGTAAATCCTGAAGTTAGAATGCTAGGAAGAATATGGGGGTTGTGTTGCTATGTTTTGTCAGTATTTTTAACTTTCTGTAAGACTTTAAGTAATGAAAATCCTTTAAAATAAGGGGAGTAAGGAACTAGAGGGAGGGTGAGTCAGAGAAACTAACACCAGCTTGTCACAGGATGCACCTAAATACCAGGTTCCGAGCAAGCAGTGGCGGTTCTTGCCGTTTGAGTTCTTAGATGGATTTTTTTTTTTTTTTTTAAATTCCGAGCCCAAGTGGATTGCTCTCCACCAAGAGCTTATGTCGGTCCCAATCTGTCTTTAACTCTCAAGTATATTTTCACGTTCAGAATCATCTCTTTTTTTTAATGATTATTAAGTTAAATGGTGGAGACACTCAGAAAGATGCCCTTCAACGGACGAATGGATAAGGAAGATGTGGTCCATATACACTATGGAGTATGATGCCTCCATCAGAAAGGACGAATACCCAACTTTTGTAGCAACATGGACGGGACTGGAAGAGATTATGCTGAGTGAAATCAGTCAAGCAGAGAGAGTCAGTTATCATATGGTTTCACTTATTTGTGGAGCATAACAAATAGCATGGAGGACATGGGGAGATGGAGAGGAGAAGGGAGTTGGGGGAAATTGGAAGGGGAGGTGAACCATGAGAGACTGTGGACTCTGAAAAACAACCTGAGGGTTGTTTTGGAGGGGAGGAGGGTAGGGGGTTGGGTGAGCCTGGTGGTGGGCATTAAGGAGGGCACGGATTGCATGGAGCACTGGGTGTGGTGCATAAACAGTGAATCTTGAAACACTGAAAAAATAAAAGTAAAATAAAAAAAATGGTGGAGACACTCAGAACAAATACACTGCCTGTTCAAAGGGCTGAGGATTGGAAAGAGATCGTTCCTTGCACACTGTCACTGGGGTTTGTGTGTCCTGTACAGTTGGGCTTAGCATCTGCTGCGTCTGCTTGTCCCTGGAAGAGGCTGCCTTTCCCTGACCATGGGAGGGCATCTCCCTGCCCTTCAACGTGCCGGAAGATGAAGTACACGAAGATGTTCAGGCCCACCTGGTGGAACGAAACGTGCGGCGGAGTCGGCTGTCGGCGTCCTGAAAGCTGCCGCGGCCCCCGTGGGAGCAGCAGCTGGCACGCTGGTGCTCACATCACCCATGCTGCAAAAATAGACCAGACGAACACCAGAATCCAGCTTTGCATTTGGATGGAGGACACAGTTTTCACTTTTCTTCAAGGCTGATTAATTACACAATTTGCATCTAGCAATCACTTGTCATTTATAAGCAGCAGATGATACTGTAACTGCTCAATAGTAATTTTTAGAGAGAAGTATTCAAAAGAGAATTGGTTCCAGAAACAATGTAATTAAATAAGCAGCCAAGAGAAAATATTTCACCTCTTCTTATTGCCTGACTCTACCCTTCTCTGTTGGGCTAATGGAAGCATTTTCTTGGGTTTGATAGTTACTATAGATTTCTAAGTGGATTCCAATGTTGCCTTTTTGATGTGACTTGACTTTAGAACTGCCGCTGTATGAAATGAAGAAATGCCCCTAGTATGTGCCAAACCTATTCAACTTAAAATTTTTCTGTTAATGTTAATGTTCTGTTAATGTTTTAGAATAATAGAAATTTAAAAGTAGAATCGAGGGAAATTCCACCGAGGGAAGGACTACGCTTTAATCTGACAAAATGTCCTTGGAGGCTTTGTCAGGCCACGCATCAGTAACGCTTCAGGCCAATCCAACATCAACATAACGGCAGCAGGAAGGCCAACGAACCAACCAAAACACATCAGTCTTATAAGCTCTACAATCCTTACAGGTTAAATCAGTTCATATTTTGAAAAGATTATTGTCAAAATACAATGAAATGAAATGTAACAGGAAACAGAAGTATATTCCTTTTCTACTCTGTACTCACCCTGAAAAACGGGCCAATTTTAGAGAAAGAGTTGAATCTAGAAGGTAAAGAAACATATAACTCCTTGTGCTCCAGCAGTGTTCTGACCTGTAAAGTTTTAGGGTGCAAAAAATTGTGTGAATTCGGTTATTTTTATTACCAAAGACTCTCTGCTTGTCAGAGTTGGAATGCAGCATCAGTAGCTGCTAGTAACTGGGAAATACTGGAGGCACTTTGTCGTGTCCTGAGTCCGTGGAGGGCTCCATCCTTTCCATGGCACAGTGACCGTCTTGCCTAGGCTGCTCTACACAGCTACTGGGGAAATAGAAAACCCTGGGAGGGGCGCCTGGGTGGCTCAGGGGGTTAAAGAATCTGCCTTCGGCTCAGGTCATGATCTCAGGGTCCTGGGATCGAGCCCCGCATCGGGCTCTCTGCTCAGCGGGGAGCCTGATTCCTCCTCTCTCTCTGCCTGTCTCTCTGCCTGCTTGTGATCTCTGTCTGTCAAATAAATAAACAAAATCTTAAAAACAACAACAACAAAAACCCCTGGAGGTGGTTGGTGCTGTTTCATGTTATTTAGAGTTAACAGAGTCTGTTCTAAATACTCTTTATAAACTAATCAACTCTTTTCTTAGACTTTTTCATGGGGCATAATGGTGAACAGCGTAGCTTTTGGAGCCAGACAACCTTGTGTTCAAATCCTGCTTTGTCATTATAGAGAGATTATCTTAGCCGACTTCTCTCAATGTAGTAAATGTTGGTTTCTTGATCTGAATAAATATTAATATGTACTTCATAGGCTTTTAATTAACATAGTTCCTAGCATATGGATTCCAGTAAGAAAAATTAAGTGAGATTATTTCTGTCTGTCTGTCTAGATGTGTGTGTGTGTGTGTATGTGTGTGTGTGTGAATGCTTAGGAACAATATTGACTTAGTAATTAGTCAATATAAGGTGTTATATGATGGCCTCAGGGCCTTTCTCCTTGCTGTTCTAAACCCTGATATTCCTCTCCATGTGTGTGCTGAAGTTCTTAGTCGCAAGCACTAGAAACCAGCTCTGGCTAATACAAGCAGAAAAACAAATGTTTTAACAAACTGCTGGAGCAGACATAAATTTGGTGGACTGCTTGTTGGTACAACCACTCTGGGAAACTTCAGTATACTCTACTAAATTGGAGTGTATGCCAACCTCATGATCTAGTCATTCTACTCCCAGCTAAATACCACATAGAAAATATATGTATAAATGCACCAGAGGGCATGAAGTGAGGATGTTCGTAGCATCTTTATGGATCATAGCCCCAAACTGGAAACAGCACAATACCCACCAGCAGTGAGATGGACAAATTGTTAAATATTCATAGGTTGGAATGCGACACAGCAGTGAAAGTAGATCCGTTATAAGTGTCTACAATGGCATGATGAATCTCAAAAACGTAATGCTAAAGAAAAGAAAGCAGATCCAAAGGAATACATTTTCCATAGTTTCATTTGTATAAAGTTCAAGAGCAGAGGAGAAGGAGGGAATCTATACGTTGTCCGAAATCAGGGCGGTGGCTTCCTTCACTGCAGCGACAGGGAGGAGTTTCCACCTGGGTGGGGCCTTAGCCGGCCTCCAGGTCACTGAGCAGGAGACGTTTGTCCCAAAGGAAGGAGAGAAAAGTATCCTCCTGGACCTGAGAGGAAAGTCAGGCCCACTAAGAAACAAGGGACAGAGGTGACTCCATGTCCTTAAACATAATTACTTTTTTTTATTTTCACCTTTCATAATCAAATTTCAGATAAAAATGTCATTGGCATGCGTCCTCTCTACCAATCTACTAACGAACACTGTAAATTCTATTTTTTTTTGTTTTTCTTTTGAGAGAAACAAACATTAGTGTGGTATTAAACCTTCTAGTTTGTAAGTCATGCTCATGCATTTTCTCTCTTGAGAAATAAAGACAATGTCAAATGCCACTATCATTGTGTCTGACCAGAGTGACCACTCATTACAAAACTATAAAGTGGTTAAGGCAGGTAGAAAGTGCCTTTACTTTCTTTTTGAGGAATCAAGAAGAAAAAAAAGTCTCAGACTCGGGTCCTCTTTTTTAAATTTTTTAAATCGGCATGTAACGTATTATTAGTTTCAGAGGTCGAGTTCAGTATGTGTCAGTCTTGTATGATACCCAGCGCTCATTTCATCGCCTGCTCTCCTTAGTGTGCGTCGCGCAGTCACCCCCCACCTCACCTGCAGCAACCCTCAGTTTGTTTCCCACGATTAAGAGTCTCTTGTGTTTTGTGTCTCTCTCTGATTTTGACTTGTTTTATTTTTCCTTCTCTTCCCCATGATCCTCTGTTTGGTTTCTTAAATTCTGCATATGAGTGAGATCATATGATAATTATCTTTCTCTGATTGATTTAATTTATTTAGCATAAAACCCTCTACTTCCACCCATGTCATTGCAATTGGCAAGATTTCGGTTTTTTGATGGCTGCATAGTATTCCATCGTGTATATATACCACATCTTCTTTATCCATTCATCTATCAAGGGACATTTAGGTTCTTTCCATACTTTGGCTATTGTGGACATTGCTGCTATAAACATTCAGGTGCACGTGCCCCTTCGGATCACTACGTTTGTATCTTTAGGGTAAATACCCAGTAGTGTGTTTGCTGGATCATAGGGTAGCTCTATTTTCAACATTTTGAGGAACCTCCGTGCTGTATTCCAGAGTGGCTGCCCCAGCTTGCATTCCCACCAACAGTGTAGGAGGGTTCCCCTTTCTCCGCATCCTCGCCAGCATCTATCGTTTCCTGACTTGTTGATTTTAGCCATTCTGAGTGGTGTGAGGTGGGATCTCATTGTGGTTTTGATTTGTATTTCCCTGATGCTGAGTGATGTGGAGCACTTTTTCATGTGTCTGTTGTCCGTCTGGATGTCTTCTTTGCAGAAATGTCTGTTCATGTCCTCTGCCCATTTCTTGATTGGATTATTTGTTCTTTGGGTGTTGAGTTTGATAAGTTCTTTATAGATTTTTGGATACTAGCCCTTCATCTGATAAGACATTTGTTATTCTGAACATCTGTGAACTCAAATGGTCTCAAACTCAGCTCTTCTGACATTAAATCCTGTGTTCTAAAATCTGAATGCAGTTTGGATAATGTATCATATATAATAAAGAAAACCAAACAGCTGATTTAACAATGAAGTATAAAATGAACGTACAACGCTGTGCCATAAGCCCACATCAGATACATCCCTGAGCATGTGAAACTGAGAGTCGCCTTTGGTCTTGTTCTGAAGTCCAGCAAGGAGGGCTTTCCTGTTATCTGGAGAAGCTTATCTACTGGTGGGTCAATAATGGCATCCATCAAACACGGCTTCTGCTCCCTGAAAATGGTAGCCATAGTCATATGTAAATACCTGACACAATGTAAATCACATGGTATAGAATCTGCAATGTGGACAACGTTTTTAGGAATTTTTTTCTTGCCCTATGAAGATGGGAGGGCTGCCTTGGCTTATAAAGCTTATAAATTAGTGCAGCATAGAAATGCCATCAGGGAACCCCAAAGCCAGTGACGGGGCACATGCAGTATTGGGTCCTCTGCTGTCCCTGCCCTCACAAATGCAGTTACTGGTTCTCTTTGCTCTGTTTCGTATCAAAACCTGACCTCATTTTCCCTCCGCATTTCCCCTCTTACTGTGAATGAAAACAAACACACCACCTTTTCCAGGGTATTTTACCCATGAAGCCTTTTGTCAATTATTAAATACAGAGTGAATGTCTTTTCTGTGTAGAAGAAAATTTCCAGTGCAGAAAATCAGTGGGCGGGGCGTCCTTGACCTCTGCCCTTGAAACTGCACTGCCGTCTGCGTTCTGGGGGAGTTGCCCAGGGGTTATGGCTGCATGTGTGACCTGCGAGCTGACCTCATTTAATTTCTAGTAGCACAAGCAAGTTTTAGGATGACTAGTTAAGTGCATGTTGTTTGGAAATGTTGCTGCTGTACATACTTCTTAAAATACTAGAGTGACTATGAACAGTGTTTTGGCTTCAGGGAAGGAAGGTTGATTAAGACGTCTTTTACTTTACTAAATCCATATCTGAAAAGTGAATCCAAGAGTCACTCTAAGAAGGGTCCGAGTACACTGAGAATGCATCTGCTTGGGGAGCAGAGAAAGGCTTGGAAGTGTGAGAACAAAGGCTTTTCCTTTTCCTTAGAAGTTGTGTTTGAGTATAAAGGACGCACGAATATTTTCATTTTTTATTATTTTAGCATCATATAAAATTTGTATTAATTGATTTAATCTTTCAAAACTGAAATTTTATCTACATGGTTTCATCCCGAAGCTTAGCTTGAGCCTGTAGTTAAAGCGTACCGAGAAGTGCCTACAGCAGATGAGGCTCATACACTCCAGACAGATCAATTTTAGTGATTTTAGAATCCAATTTGACTATCTCTGTTGCTTATATTTTACCCGAGCTGCTGGTTTGGAAAAAGTGCTGGAATGTGTCTCAAGAACAGTTTATCATAGTTTTCTAGCCTCATATCAACATAGATTTGCGTAAGAGTGTAGGTTTCACCGATAAGCCATGCACACTCTGGTGGTTTATGTAGACAAATTTGTTTTTTAACTACAATTGAATTTTGTTAGCTATTTTTTAACTGCTTGCCAACGGCACGGTGGTGATCTTGCCTGTACTTTAGTCGATGGCAATGCTACTTCGTCCCTGGCCACCTTGAGACTCGCGGGTGGGCTCCTGGCTTCGGTAACTGCGGCACCCTCAGCAAAATGGAAATGCAGGACCCTTGGCTCAAAAAGGCAGGAAACACAAATGCCCGTAAATGTACTAAAACATATAGTGTTTTCCTTTTCTTCTGCAGTTTCTCTCTCAATTTGTTGTGGCATTTTTTATTGGCTGTTTCTTGTCATTTCAAGTAAGGAAATATTAAATTATTAGTATGAATTTTATCATTTCTATCTAAGTTGTGCAATGTCAACTTTAACTGTAAATATAGGAGCATTTGACGTGCATGCAGACTCACTGAAGTTAAACGACACTAGTAGCTTGTTTAAACATTTGTATTTTATTCTTGCCAGAACAGGGGACATACGGCACAATGAACTCAGTGTTTTTCTCCCACTTCTTGGTAGACACATACCCTACCAACACTTGCTTCTTCTGATTCATGGCGGAGCCAGAAAGGACTAAAAGGAAAAAGGACTATGGATTGCCCCATCTTTTCCTTCCTTTTTCTACCATCATTTTAACCTAAGTGGTTGGCTTGCAAGAGAGTCAATGAATGACTGGGCTCCTTGCTTGTTCTTAGGACACTGCTGCCTTCTTGTTATGTTCGAAGCAAGTTCAGGTGCACATGGGAAGCGTGGTCTGTCGGGGCTCTCAGCGTCTCTGCTGCTCTGCTGGGGACATAACACACTTACACGCTGTGCTTGCACTGAGACTCTCGAAAATCCCACGCATTGTGGTTTCAGTGGCATTTTATGCTCCTGGGACATCCCTAACGCTGTATGAAATGGGACGGCAAGGAGCAGCAGACACGCAGACTGTGTTTCCTCTGCACAAGTGTGTTTTCCATCATCCCATGGGTTTCACTCACAAAACAGTGTTTGTTTGTTTTTTTAAGATTTGTTTATTTATTTGAGAGAGAAAGAGCGCGTGCTAGCGCGTGGGAGCTGGGAATGGTGCAGAGGGAGGAAGACAAGGGGGCGCAGAGCCAGCAAGATTGAAACCTGAGCTGAACCCAAGAGTCCGACCCTAACCCACTGAGCCACCCAGGTGCCCCCAAAACAATGTTTAAAGATAAGACCATTAAGAACTTTGAGGTGGTGATAACAGCATGATGTCAAGTATGCACTGAGCTCTGTGCTGTTGCACAGGCCACGCAGCCGTGGAGCTGGCTCTGAGTGCGATAGTGGAACTAGAGTGAAGGGGATTGTGACCAAAGTGTCATTTGGACGCGTATCTGCTACAATGTACTGATGTCTTGATGACTTATTCACATCCGAAGCGCACATTTTTTCCTCTGCCGTGGAACGAGGGACACCTTCGTTGGAGAGTAAAGGGAGACTCCGCATCGCCCATCACAGTGCACAGGGTTTTAGACTTCGGACTGATGCCCAGACTCGAGACGCACCTCTACCCTCTTCTCTTATTTAGGAACACAAAAATGGAATTCTAGTTCAGTATCAGGATGTACTCATGGAGGGTCGGCATTCCCTAAGCGCAGGCAAAGAGCCAAGTCATGTTACAATAAACAGACCTTTTAATGCCGTTCAGTAATGAGCTCTGATGAGCGTGATAGACTGATTCTTTTGAATCCGGCTTCTTCTCTATATCCTAAAATGTCGAGCGGCCTGTTTTAGCTCCCAGGACCCAGGCTGATCTCTGGGCCGTCAGACTCACCCTCTACTACGTTCCTCACCGCGGCACTGACGTGGTTTTGTAGAGCCTGTACCCAATCTAGGTGCTCCTTGCCTAAAGCATGTTGCTGGATTTCAGTGTCCTTAATGGTCTGACCCTGCCTACTGCTCCAGCCTCCAGAGGAGCCCGTCACCCTTCAGACAACGTCCAATATTTAAATACATTTGCTCTCTCATATCTATCTCTCTCTACTGCCTGGAAAATTCGACCCAGTTTTCTTTGCCTGTTCTTGTCCTACTTGTCTTTTAAGAATTGTCTTAGTTCATCTATGTGTTCATTTACCTGTTCACTGACTTATTCAATAAATACTTGCTGGGCGCCTGCGACATGCCAGGTGCTCTGCTAGAGTTTGGGGACACAGTGATGGGTAAGAACAGAGCCAGCCATGACTTGGGGGACGCTTAGTCTCAGGAAGTACAGGTAGATAATACCTGTCCAGTGTTCTTACCATAAGCATGTTTGCCACAAGCACTTTCTCAATGAATAACTAATTAGCCATAAGATAATTTTGGTGTAAAAGATAAAAGCATGAAAAATGAGATGGACATTCGTTAAAAAGGACATAACAAAACATGAAAATGAGTAACAAAATTTAAAAGACTTTATTGTAAAATATGAAATATTAGAACCCATTTAAAATATATATAGTTTATGGCAATATTGCTCAAATAACTATATTATTTTGTGAATTGTATCTGAACCCTTACCTTTAAGGCCTTTCATTCATAGTATTATACACCTGTAGGGTTTTTTGCTTATTAATTTGTCTCATTTTTAGCATGTTGCTTTTTCTTTTTTCACTGAAATGTCTTCATTCATTAAGAGAAGTATCCGTTTCCAAACACTGGAATGCATATTTGCAATTAAGTTTCGTATTGTGTTTTGAAAGTCAACACTGTTTGTTCTCAGCATACTGTCACATGTCCAGTGATAGGCATTCCTGAATCCTGTGGGAAATGTGGGTCCAAAACTCTACACCACTGTACAGACCATTATCAGGGCTAAGATGTACATAATAGAAAAAGAGGAGTACTCTCTCCATGGAGAAATCAAACCAAACTGTCAACCAGTTGTTTTTTGTTTTTTGTTTTTTTCTTATCTTTTATGGCAAATTTGACTTATGGCCAATTAGTAATGTAGGGAACACATTTGCAAAGATGCTTATGGTAGAAACACTATCTACAACCCAATAATATGTGCTTTCTTATTAAAAGTCATACAAATATAGGTACAGAAAGTGCCCAAGTCAATAACCACTTTGATGAGAGCGACCAAGGAGAAATGCTGTGTGCGGTGGGAACACATCCATCCCACACAGCGGGGGGATGTGGGGAACCCGGGACAGGAACACGCCGCGTGTTTGCGTGGGAGGGCGCGGAACATTCCGGCTGCACGAGAAAGTTCAAGTCAAGAGACAAGAAGACAGGTGAGGGTCAAAATGTAGTGTACAATTTCCATCACATACTGATATGTTTGAAATCAGAACTCCGAAGTGCCGAGTGAGCGAGCACTTTCACACCTCTTGGTGCCTGAAGCATACA
Source organism: Mustela erminea (assembly GCF_009829155.1). NCBI lineage: Eukaryota > Metazoa > Chordata > Mammalia > Carnivora > Mustelidae > Mustela > Mustela erminea. Next base: position 164,043,241 of record NC_045615.1, on the reverse strand, counting down.
CGGATTTAAACCCGAACCTGCCCGTGCCCCACCTGACCCGTTGCTTACTGTGTCATTCCCTCTCCTGGAATCCTCTCAGGAGTGGATACTCCTGGTCTCACCTTCTTACTCCCTCCAAACCTGCATGTCAACTTTGCTAGCCCGGCCTCCACTTCCAGCAACGGGTAAGCTCTGATGGTTTAAATTGCAGACGCTTTCTCACGTGTCTCGGCGGCGTAGCCCTGCTGCTGCTTTGCTAGTCCAGACCTTCAGGCTCTCCAGCAGCAGCCTGAAGAGCTTCAGCCCCTCCCCCGTGAGGCTGCGGGCTCCCGTCTGCTGGCCAGGTAAACCCCCCGAGCTTGGTTATGGAAGGATCCTGGGCTTCCTGCCTGCCTTCCTGTGCCATCTCTCACCACCTCTGTCTCACACTGTAGGATTTAACAGCTTCACATTATTTGTGGCTCACAAAAAAAGTCAACATTTGGTTTTTTTCCATACCTCTTGCCCTCGTGATATTTCCTTTTCCTGAAGCACCATAAACCCCTTTCATGTCCTACACGCTTCCGCCCTCCCTGCCCCACAGCACCACCTAACTTCTGCTCTGACCTCCTGTGCTCAGCTTCTGGGAAGCGTCCTGGCCATGGGAGCTCCGCTCCTGGCTGGTCTGGGTGCCCTTCCTCCTCGGGCCTTACCATGCTCTGCTCCTTCTGAAGGTGATGTGTTTACCTTTCTCCCTCCTCAGCCTTGGGTGAGATCCATGAGGGTAAACCAGCCTCTTGTTCACCCGCGTGTCCCCAGGGCCCACTCAGTACCGACGGACAGACCACCACACACTCACACTGCCACATCTGCTTTGTCGCTGGTCACGGAAGCCCCTTTCCCCAGTTCATGGGGACCTTCCCTACACGGACTACCTAAAAGTCCTCAGAAGCTTTCTGTCCTAAAAGCCCTTCTCCCTGATACTTACTTTCTTTTTTGCTTTGTGCTCCTTTCCTAGAGCCGCCATAACCAAGCACCACAGACTTCGTGGCTTGAACAATTTATTTTCTCACAGTTCTGGAGCCTAGAAGTTTGAAGTCAGGATGTTACAGGGTTAGTCTCTCCTGAGACCTTTTCCTTGGCTTGTAGATGGCCGTCTTCTCCCTGTGACTTCACATGGTCTTCCTTCTGTGTGTGTCCGCATAGATACTCTTTCTTCTTGTAAGGACCAGAGTCATTTGGATTGGGGCCCAGTGACATCATTTTAAATACTTAATCCCCCCTTTTAAAGACCCTAGCTCCAAATACAATCGAATTCTGAGGCACCAGGAGTTAAGACTTCAACGTAGGGGTTTTGGGAGATACAAATCAGCCTTTGAGATGCCTCTTACCCATTGCTGCCCTTTCCCCAAATTTACTGCCAGTCTCCCAGCGGCCCCATCGCAGACAGGCAGGCTGTAGCACCGCTGGATCCCGCCTCCCTCCTGTTCAAAGCTCCGTGGCCAATACCTCGATTTGCATCTTTCAGAACCTCAACTTTTAAGATTATTTTGGGTATGAAGTTGGCCACCAGTGACATAGGAACTGGGAGAACTAATTCTTCTTTGCGATGTTTTCTCATGCTTGAATAGATGACTTCCCATTTTCATGTTCTTTCCTCTCTTTCCTCAGCTCCTAGAGCATGTAGGGTTCATATCCTCCAATAAGTGGGCCACTGTGTGATGTAGCTGTACGTCTTGGTTTCGACATTCCAAAGAGATGTATAATTTTTTTGGTAGTGCTGATTGTTTTCAGATACATTGCCTTATATGGATCTTCTTTAAAAAAAAAATACAAATTATATACTATACTTCTTGTTGCTGAAGAGATAGAACCCCCAAGAGGTCACACAACAAGTAAGTGTCGCAGCTGTTCTCAAGTAGGGGGCCAGGTCTCTTCACTACATCATTGTTATCTTATTTACAAGGTCCTAGAGCCAGACATAGCTTCATTTTATAAGCATTTACTTTTATGAGCCTATGCTTATTTTATTAACTCATAATTTATTACTTCTTAAAAATCTTGCTTATTTTATAGACTTTATATGTTTTGTTTTAAATAAATTTAAAATTTATAATTATGATTTATAATATAAACTTTTGACTACTTTTTAAAGTTAAAAAATAAATGTACCTATTTAATCTTATTGAATAAACTTGTACTGTAGCTCTTTTATTGTATTTTAAGCTTTTATAATTGTAATAATCTATAATCGTTATAATTTTTATTGAAAACTTTACAAACCTTTATATTACTTATTAGTATTTCTTTACAAAAGTGCTTATAAACTTAGCACAGAGCTAAGTTACATGCTCAGAGGATAATTTGGTGACCAACAAAGGGGAGGAAATCTATTTATTAAATCATAATAGAGGGGCAAAGATATCTGATGTTTCAGTCTGAAGAGGGCATCAAGAAAGAGTAAAATAGGGCATTTGTTACTCACATGAAAAATATTAACATTTTTTATGGACTCTTCTTGGCGGAGGCAGAATTTCAGTTAAGTCCTCCAGGTGAGCCGATGGTGTAGGTACCATCCTGTTTCGTGTTTGGGGAAACTGAGGCTTGTCATGACTCAGCCGCTTACTCAAGATCTCAAAGCAAGTTACGGAGCTGGAAGCCGATCGCGTGCCTCTGACTCCACGCTTCTTGTTTCACTGTGTCACAAGTGGAGAAATTACAGGACAGAGACATAGTCAGCAATTACTCACTGAAACCGGGGATGTGCTGCGTACAGACCTTGAAG